>NC_134015.1:55486539-55808463 GCF_040712315.1 Castanea sativa
TTTTTTGTCTTTTCTACGTAGATAGGAGGAAGTATTGGTCAATTCAAAGGTGTCACAAGAGGTCCTTAGATCACTCTGAAAATCTCTTAAATCTCATAGCAAATGTTATAAATGCTAATTTGTAACATTATGTATGTGCATAGATATACTTAAAGATATATAATTAGATGTATAATATAATTTAAATACTATTGATAGTCATTTTTATATTTTGTTAACTCTTTAAAAAAATTTGTAAGGATATTATTAGGTATAAAATGTAAATTGTCTATTTTTTAAAAATTATTGTGAAACACTCTTTTTTTATGATTCATTTATTCTAGACTCTTTAGTTTTTGTACTTAATAATTCATTTGGATGAATATTTATGATGTGGTCTTCCATTTGATTCTAAAATTAAAAAATAAAACTCTTTAAAAATAAATAATTTAAGATATATAGCGCAAAATTGGAACTCTAATTTAGAATTATAATTTGAGTTTTTCTCAACTTTTCCTATTATTATTATTATTATTATTATAGTTTCAAATTCACGCTTTTGTATTAAATGAACTATTTCATTTATAGAGAATGCTTCAATAATATCATTAACAAAAATGTCTAAATAACTTAGTATATTTTGTTAAAAACTTTGTAACTTAACTATCACTTTTTTATGTTTCCGATAAAGATATCCAGATTAAAATCTTTCATCTTTCATTGTATTTACACGGCTACACCAATATGAATATATGTCTATACTTTGAATCTAAGCATTTGTTTAAAGCATAAGTTTAATTTCAAATTACACCTAATTTTAGGTATTTAAAATATAATTTACCTTCATTTTTTTTGTTTTCTTTTTTACTTTTTGGGATTTTTTTGAAAAGATTTTATTTGGATTAGCCTACTATGGGCTATGGTCCATGGACAGGGACATTCTGTTTCTTCATGTTGTCTGCGTAATACTTTTGCCCGTACAAATAATTTATGAGTTGTAATTTTCAGACCACAGGTTCCCCCCCCCCCCCCCCTTCTTTTTTGTTATGATAAGTGCTGCAAATGCCAGTGTAATTATTACATCACTTAAGTTAATGTACGGATAAAATGATGATGGCATTTTAATTAAGGTATTGAAAGTTTTAAGACCAAGAATAATTAAGAATAAAAAATAAATAAAAATCAATAGAGATTTTATTTTGAGATATTCTAAAATATTTTTAAAATTAATAAGTACATTTTTTTCATTATCTTTCTTAATTGTACATTGGTTGACTTGAAAAATCAACACTTGTTTCTCATTTCTTTAATTTGGGGTTTAATTTTAGGTGAATAATTTCATATTACATTGCTCTTTATTCATCCATGGAGTTTCCTCATTCATCCATTGTAGTTTCTTTTGATCGTTGCTTATAATTCTTTTATGAATCATTAATATTTTCCCTTTAAATGATATTTTTGCAAATCTTTTGGGCACCACACATGTGAATGTATTATCATCTTATTAATCAATTAAATCTAAACATATTGATTAATCGCCCAAATTGAAAATTTGATCCAAAAAGCTCACACGGTTGATTTGTGAGGGGCCGAGGACCGAGGATGAAAATCAAGGGATGAAAGAAATCTTAGTTAGGATGAGAGTCGAGGACCCGAGGACAAGGTTGCATGGAAAAATACAAAGGGTAGACTGATGATATATGGCAAAGAGAGAAAATATCTGGTTTGGGGGTAAATAGCCTGTGGACTCCGTATTGAATGCTCTATACCTGGTTTCTTGGCCGCATTAAATGAGGAACAACAGTTTTATCAGCTACATTGATGTAGATGAGACCTGAACAGTGCAAATCACAGCTAGTCAGTTTCTTTCCACCACCTTCCACAAGCAATTGGACAAGTGTCAACATGAGAAAGGGGTTAGGTGGAAGATTGACGTTGAAGATGCAAGGAGGAAGAAGTATAGATAGGGATGAAAGAGGCTTATGGAAGGGGAGGAAGAATAAAAGAGAGAGAAATAACTCTGAGAATTAAAGGAACGCTGATAGTTGAATGTAATAGATTCCTCCTCAAGCAAGCCTGTGGGAGCGTGTTTTCTTATTCCTTTTGTATTGAATGGTATCCTCGGGACATATCTGTTCATTGTTGTTTTATTCCCTCTCTACAAATTCTTTGTTTTGGGCCTTGGGTGAATGGGTCTACTTCCAGTTTTGAGTGGGTTTTAATACCTAGTTGGATTTTCGGTCCTTACATGACTAATCACCCAAATCCAATGAATTTCATGTATGAGAGAAATTTCAATGCAACATGTCTTCAACTATTACATTTACTTCTACCACAAGTACTTTTTATATATATATATATATTAAACCGAAATATTTGACTTTTTGTTAACTACTTCTTATTACACCACGTGACTATATAAATTAATGCCACGTATATATTAAAAAATACTGAACAGTTGTGACTTTTTATTTTTCAATAGATACTTTTACATTCAATAAGTACATTTTCGGTCAATAGACATATTTTTATTTAATAAGCATCTTTTCAATTAATAGGCACTTTTTAGTATTAATAGGCACTTTTTAGTATAGCTAATATGAAAGGTTATGACATTTCAATAAGTACATTTTCATTTAATAGACATATTTTCATTCAATGGGCACATTTTTGGCCAATAAGCACATTTTCAGTCAATAAATATATTTTCATTGAATAGGTACTTTTTTTGGCCAATAAGCACCGTTTTGGTCAATAGACAACTTTTAGTATATCCAATATGAAATATTATGACATTTTAATAGACACCATTTGGTAGACACATTTTTATTCAATAAACACATTTTCAGCCAATATGTACATTTTTATTCAATAGACATATTTTCAGCTAATAGACACTTTTTGGCATATATGTTACAACCTATATTATATATACCTGCCATGTGGCTACTACATAAATTAATGCCAAGTATACATTTAAAAACACCAAACAATTGTGATTTTTCATTTTTCGATAGACACTTTTTCATTCAATAGGCACATTTTTGGTCAATAGATACTTATTTTCATTCACTAGGCATCTTTTCGGTCAATAGGCACATTTTGGTATATCCAATATGAAGAGTTATGATTTTTCAATAGACACATTTTGGTAAGCACCTTTTTCATTCAATAAGCACCTTTTTCGGCCAACAATTACCTTTTCGGCCAATAGATATCTTTTCATTCAATAGGTACCTTTTTGGTTAATAGACTCCTTTTGATATATTCAATATGGAGGATCATGACATTTTAATAGACACATTTTGGTAGGCACATTTTTTGCTAATAGGCACATTTTCATTCAATAGACACAATTTCGGCTAATAGGCACTTTTTATCATACATATTACAACTTATCTTATATCTATATACCTAATATATACAACACAAACTAAACTAGAGATGCAACTAGGGACGGAGTCAGAAGTTCAATCGAAGGGTGGCGAAGCAAAAAAAAAAAAAAAAATTTCTATTACTAATCAAGTCCATTGTTGCAAAGCCACTCAATCACTCTTTGGGTCTAAGACTCTAAGCACCACTTTTATCTATTAATTTTATATTGTGAATCAAGTCAGTTGTTGAACACAACCAGAAACTCAAGTCAGTTGTTGCAAAGACATTCATTGATTCTACTAATACTAAGGAAAATCTCATGAGGCCGGGGGGTTAGAGCCCCCCTTGGTCAATACATAACTCTGTCCCTAGATGCAACATACTGCCTCTTTCTTTTTTTTCAATTAAATTCTAATTTGGAGTCAAATTTTGTGTCATGTGCCTTATCTAATTAAAATTTAATTAAAGTTCAATTTTACGTCATATGTCTTATCTAATTTTTTAATTTTTGTGGCAAATGAATTATTAAGTGCAAAAACTGATAAGTCTAGATCTAATTAAATTTTTGTTTAAAGATCTAATTAGATTCTAAATCATATATATATATATATATATATATATTATATATATTATATAAAATGAGAAATTAGTATATATTTTAGAAATTTATGACTTAAAAAATACGTAAATTTGTAATTCTTAGTTCTTACACACTCGTTAGTCTTAAAAGCTAAAACCATCTTGCACCACTAAAATCCTTTGAAACTCACCTAGAATGAACCTCATTTATCATCCTATACTCTAGAGGAAGAAATCTCAATCAAATTGTTTCCCTGCTTGTTTTTCTTTTCTTCTGCTAGTCCCAACAAAGCTATTAAAAAAGTCACCTCTCTTGTGCATATGTACTCAAATATTTGCAACGTGTACGTTGTGATATAAAAGGAACGCAGTGAGTTTGTGTTTCAAGACTTGTCTTCGAAATCGAAATGGATAATTAATAACACGAAATCAAAATTCGAAATCAAGACTTGTCTTACATTGAAAAAAGTCAATAAAATCTTTTGATAGATACACAAGTAACACAAATACCAACAAATAAAAAAATTGAAAGAATTTATAGACATTTATTGATGGATATAAAACACATGCATGTGTCCACGTGGCACTTGCAGATGCAAATTAATCATAAACAGGTTTTAAAAGATAACTATTTTTACTTTGAAAAGACATTTCTCTTCGTGTGTGTATGTAAAGAGAGAGAGAGAGAGAGAGAGAGAGAGAGAGAGAGAGAGAGAGAGAGAGAGAGAGAGGTTAAACGGAAAGAAATTCAAATTAAAATTTTAAATTAGAGTTTCAATTTTGCATTATGTGTTTTAAATTATTTATTTTTAAAGAGTTTTATTTTTTAATTTTTGAATTAAATGTGAGACCACATCGTAAATATTCATTCAAATGAGTCATTAAGTACAAAAATCAAATAGTCTAGAATAAATAAATCATAAAAAAATGGTGTTTCGCTATAATAAATAAATAAATATAAACAATTTACATTGTATACCTAATAATATCTTTACGAATTTTTTTTAAAAAGTTAACAAAATATAAAAATGATTCTCAATAGTAATTAAATTATATATATAAGAATTATATATATTATGCATCTTATTGTATATTTTTAAGTGTATTTATACATATGTATGAGGTTACAAGATAGTTGTAAATAAATTAACAGCCCGGATCAAAGTCAAATATTCAATTTTATAAGAAATTCTCTTAAAAAGAAATTTCAAGATTGTTGTTTATAGTTGGTGGTTTTATTGTATCGTAAAGATGAATTGCTCTTAACTTGACGGCAAACTCTTTTAAATAGAGACAATTACCTTAAAAGTAGTGTTCAACACACTTCTTAATCTAAAAGCCGTGATATCTTTTCTAATAATTATTTCCGACTCAATTTACCTAACATGCATGGTATCATATGAACCTAGATTATTAGGATTGCCTATTCATTTTGTAACTTGCATATTGTACAATGTCAAACTCACTTCTCCATTTAGAGTACAATTTCTTTCTCACAAAAAAAAAAAAAAAAACCTTCCCTTACACGTAAAGCTTAAGAGGCAACATATGAGTGAGGCAATAATATTGTGGATCATATTTTATTTGAAACAATATCATGATGCGTAAGAAATGAACAAATTTGAATGTACTATATATATATATATATATATGTTATTCAAGGAACCCTAAATAGTACACAGTAGCTAATGTTATATGGTGCAGTGATGAATGGTCTTACCTCATCCCTTATAGTCTTCCATTACTCCCCTTCTTTTTCAATGCCATAACCATTAGTTTACTTAGGTAGGTTTATATCCACAATTGACTTGTATTAATTTACTATGCTCTTGGTGGTTGGTGCAAGGTCAAATTGCATAATGTAGCAAAAAAAAAGTGTTCATGTTCATAACATACTGTCTCTGTCACAATCTAATAAAGCCAATATAATAATTTTGGTTGAAAGATTTTATAGAATTGATTTAGAAGTTCTACTTATTTGGAGGAAAAGTCAAACAAAATGGTATTCAAGTTCCTTAAAGATTTTTTTAATTAATCATCAATGAGTAATGCTGGTGTCACATAAAATAGCACAGTTCGTGAGTTGTGACATAAGTTGTGTCATTTTATGTGGCACCAGTATTATTCATTATTAATAGCAAGCTCACAATTGTGCTCTCTGAAAACCTTATATGTATACTTCAAATTTTTTTTCGTTGTGGTTTATGGTCCACCTTGACAGAGTCATGTTGAGGAATGAGGAAGATCTGACTTTGAACATATGTTCACATGGTGGACAAGATGAGAATGAAGAAAATGCTTCATAGTGGGGAAACCTCAGAATACTTTTATATAAATGCAATGATAGATGGAGCTGAGATTCATGGGCAATGGTTTATTTGGGTATGTCTGAATTTGGATTTATTTTATTTATTTGACTCGGTATAATTGTCTAAAATTTCAATAAAAATATGCTCATCTAAACTAATTCTTAACATGCATTAATTAGTTAACCCTTCTGTTTTTAACTTGCTTATTTATATATAACTTTGAAAAGTCTCTCACTTTTTTAAGTACAACCATTCTTTAATCCATTTTCAATCAATCAAGGTTAATCCAAATGCACTATTAAGTGTATTGCACGACTTGCATAGTACCAAGTCTTTAAATATTAAGTAGTTGATGTCATTGCTGATTAGTGAGAAGAGGGCTGAGCTTACTATTATTAGTAGATAGTAGTAATTTAAACAATGGTCAATAATACGTGCTTGTTGTGCTAAGTTTAGTTACAGTGTCGGACTGTCGGTCACCGAACCATGACGTTAATGGGTGTGCCCATGCTAAGGATAATCATCATTATCAATGTCTTTCCAGTTTTCATAAGTTATAATATTGCATTAGTAACTAAAATTTGTGGCACCATCATTACAAAAGTGCCACCAGGCCCCACTAAACCTATTTGGTATACTAGCTTTAGTTTACTCAAGTCAATCTCCTTAAAGAAAGGTTTAACAAGTTAGGCCTTATTGGAAATTTGAAAACCAAATTACAAGTGAGGGGTTGTTGGTAACATAATTTAAAAACAATTTTCAGTTTTTAAAACTTGGAAAATGGTGGTTCTCACTTTTAAAATCATGCATTTGGTCACTACATTGTGAATACAGTTTAAAAAAAAAAATCCGATGTTAAAAACATATATTCCAAAAATAATCACACCCTCTAAAAATATATTTCAATGACGTTACAATGAAATTATTGAAAAAAGTGGATTCCACCAAAATTTGAGATGACAATACCTCTAAAAATCTATTTCAATGGCGTCACGATAAATAATTTAAAAAACATGGATCCCACAAAAATTAGACATAACAACACTTAATGGAAATAGATTTTCATTTACGAGCTCTCCCTCTCTCTCTTTAGCTCATCTCTCACCCAATAGCTCACTCAGACCCTATTTCTTGACTGAAAAGTCATTACTCTCTCAATGTTTACTTCTCTTATTTTATTTTATTTTTAGTTTTCCTTTTTAATTTTAATCTTAGCCGAAGGTTGGGTTTGTGGGTATTTTTCTTTGGTGTTAAGTCTTGGGGTTTTGGAGGTTTTAGATAATTGACGGTTGATTGAAGTTTTTCGAATTTGAGGTTAAATTTCAACATGGGTTTTGTTGTAGACAAGTGTTAGGTATATCTCCTCTGAGTAATCTATACACTGTGTGGGTATATCTCCTCTGATAATCGGGTGGGGTTAGCAACATGGAGATGGGAAGAAGAGACAAAGAAGTTGCCGTTGGTTCTTGTGGAAAGGACGAGCTAGGTTTCACTTTCACTTTTGCTTTAAAACTTTATGTGTTTTGTCATAAAAAGTACTTTATCCTCAAAATTGAAACGTGGTCCTAAAGGGCAACCACACCGGTGATAGCAAAGTCTTGCAAAATATTAAAAGTAAGTCAATATATATATTTTGATAAAAAAAATATTTATATTAATAAGTGTAAAATTGTGCATAAATAGACAAATGTTACAGTAATTGTGCATATATGCGGTTACTATAGCTCTTCTATACACTATTTTAATATTAAAAAAAGATGGGCGGATGGACTGATATGGGTGTTTTGTAAAAATGATGATGGGTGTTTTATAAAAAAAGAATATAAAAATATTATTTATATAAAATATAGAGTATAATAGATGGCCTGATGTAAGTGTTTTGTAAAAATAATGGTGTAAAATAGAAAAAGAAGGTTTTTGTGTAAAATAGACAGAATCTTTTAAAAGAGCTGATGTCGTTGCTCTAAACAAAACTTTTGTGTTTTTAGTTCTTAAAAAATTTGACACAATAAAATGGTACTAAATACACATTTTTACTCTTACCAAACAATCCTTAAAGTGAAAGAAACTGGTTTAACTGTCTGTTTAGGATCCACTTATTTTACTGAAATTGAAATTTTTTTGCAAAAAGTACGGTAAATAAACGTAAAAGTTAGCTGAAATAATACAGTGAAATTCATAAATAGTATAAAAAAATATAATGACACTCATTAATAATAGTAAAAATAAGCGGACAAAAATAATCTTCCCCAGACCAACACTAATGTACACAAATTTGAGTCCATAAAATTGTCTGATTGTCCGAAGGTAAAAGGGGAAAGCAGAACTATGGCAACGTAAACGTTGCAGTATTGGGCTTTAAGAAAAGCCATTTAAAAGCACGCCATTACCTAAACTAGTCCAGCTGAAATTGGGCTGTCCTTAGTCAAAACCGAACCCAAATGGCACTAGATTGAAATCTCTTTCGGTCTCAGCTCTACAACCTAGAGAAGTAGTTTCTCCTTTCTCTTAATATGGACCTCTAGGAGTCCAATCACTCAGTATTCCCCCCTTTTTAAATCTCTTTTAGAAATTGAAGTTTCAAGTGGAACATATTTTCGCAAGCGATGTTGTGATATATTTGTGATTAATATATATAATAAAAGTGGTGTTAGTAGGAAATTTATGTGAAAGTCACGTTACTTCAATCACAACTTGTTATCCTAACAACACCCAAAGAGTTAGTTTAGTTGTTCACAAGGTCTCATGAGATCCATGAGATTTTGAATTCAAAGCTCTTAACCACCACCTTAGAATTACCTTAAAGATTCCTCCATGTAGGTGTGTATGGGACTGGAAGATTACGCACACCAGGGATGTAGCTATGTACAAGGGTTGTGGGCCATAGTCCCCCCAAAATTTTGATTTTTTTTACAATATATATAATTATTTTAATATTTTCAAAATTTAGTCTACAAAAATAAGAGTTGGCCCCCCAAAATACTTAAATTAGTCCAATGATACTCTTGAAAAAAATAATTGCTCTAATAGTTATAGAGACATAATTTTATTTTTTGCAATTCTATTTTTAATTTAAAATGTCTTTTTATAACTGTTAAATATTTGATAAAGTTTAGCACCAAATATGTTTAAATTTATCATTTTCAACCCGTTATGTGATGATTAACAAGTCGTTGACTCGTTAAAAAAATCATGTCACTAAAACTACACATGAAATGTTTCTTTAGTTGTCACATAATGAGTTAAAGCAATATAGTTTCAAATATGTTTGGAGCCTAACTTATTCCTCTAAGTTTTGGATCATTCATGTTTTTGAAAATTTCATTAGTTCAATTAAAATATTTTTTACTTACTTTAGTATAAAATTTGATAATTTGTATCTAAAATGAAACTTTTTAAGAATTTCACTATGAAAATGGTAAAAATAAATAATATTTATGAAAGATCACCATCAAACATAATTTTGATTGAAAATACTAAGCTCTTTTATAATTTTTGGGTTTGTGTATATATATGATTTATCAAATAAAAAAGTGTGTATAGATGTGTTTGTGGGGGGTTGTCTTGATAAATATATTAGCGCTACAACTTGGCACCCCAAATAAAAATTCCTAGCTCTGCCCCTAGCGTACACCTAAGAGAATAGTCCAGTGCTCAAAGATAAAGCCTAAATTACAATTTACAGCTTTAAAGTTTTGGATAATGTTGATTTGGCCCATAAATTTTCAAAATGTAAATCTGTACCCCTAATAATTACTACATAAAATTTGGATTTTAAGTTATTTCGTCAATGTGTTGTTTGAGATGTCAATTAAGTACCAACAAAAAATTATAATGATTGAATCTTTTAAGTTACTGTATATTAATAAATTGAGTCAATATTCAAATAGATACCTAAATTATAAATCATAAAAGAATATTGAATTTGACTTATTAGGAAAATATATAATCAAAAGATGCAATAATGAAATAAAAAATTGGACATATTTTAAAAATGTTAACACAAAGAAGAGTTATTTCAGAGAATAATATAATGAAAATTCAAAAAAATTGAAATGAAAATAATTTACATCATTTTGAATGTACATAATTTTTCCCAAATAAATCAATCAAAATTAAGAGATACATTTTAGAACATTCATGTTAATGAAATATATTCTATTAGTTGATTTCTTTCCTTAATAAAGTATTTAATTTCTATACTTCAATTGTTAGATATAACAAGACTTGAGAGAGGATAATTCAAACCCTAGTTCTCCTTATAAAAGAGATTATGTAACATACATCACTCTAGAGATTCCTTCGTATAGGTGTGTATGAGATTGGAAGATTACACACACCTAAGAGAATAGTTCAATGCTCAAAGATAAAGCCTAAATTGTAATTTACTCCTTTAAAGTTTTGAATAATTTTGATTTGTCCCCTAAAGTTTCAAAATGTAGATCTATACCCCTAACAATTACATATCATTTGGATTTAAGTGGTTTCGTCAATGTGTCATTTGAGGTGTCAATTAAGTGCTAACAAAAAATTATAATTATAATGATTGAATCTTTTAAGTTACAACATATTAATAAATTGAGTCAATATTGAAATAAATACCTAAATTATAAATCATAAAAAAATATTGAATTTGACTTATTAGGAAATTTATAATCAAAAGTGTAAGTGCACAATTGCACCTGGCCCCAAGAACAGTTACGGGCTCAGGCCCAATGAGCCTTAATCAATATGAATTTGTAGAGTGTGGGCTTGAAACCCAGGTTAGAAGTGTTTGAGGATTAAATGACAAGCCCAAAAGATTGCAAGCACTTGGAAACAACAAGGAATATTGTAAATCAGCCTCCTCGGATGTAAGCCGAGGGTTGTTCTTATATTATCTTTTTCTTTTCTTTTTCTTTTCCTTTTGGATTACAAAAAAGTCTCCCCCCTTTTCAGTTCTAGGTTGCTCCTTAAATACTCTTCTTTTTGATACTTTGTACACGTGTCGCCTCAACTCCCCCTTAGCCTAGATATTTCTTTTCTCAGTGTCTTTGAATAGTAACCAGAAGTTTCCCTTCCACTGTTCAGGTGTCACTTCCCCATTAATGCGGCCAGGGTGGTAGGTGCAGGGTCTTTAATGTGGAGGTGGTAGCCTTTATCTTTGGTATTTCTCTAGCATCGATGCTTCTAGGACATTCAAGGGTTCACTCTCTTTTACCATTGGTCTTCACCGTGTCATTTCCTAACCTTTCCAATGAAGTCCTGGAATCTCCGATGTCCGTCCGAGGGGAAAAATCATCCTCGGCTGTACCCTCGGATCCTCGGCGTATGGGCCGACCCATAGTACTAACAAGTTCTAAACCCAGGAGCAGGTCGGCCTTCCTTAGCATGGCCCAAAGGCCCATATACCCATCAGGGTCTTTTTACTCCCCACAATAGCCCCTCAAAACTCTAATTTTCAACGTCCGAGGAGAAAAATAGGGTTTTGATCTGACGAAAACCTACTCCACACACTTTGTGAGTGATGGCACGTGTGGAAATCGTTTCGCGTCCCAGAAGATGCCACTTGGCGAAATTATTTTCAAAAACGCGCGCATTTATTACTGCAAGTTACACTTTGTCCCCCACGTTCAACGGCGAGATGGGCATCCAACGGCCCTCGTTACTCCACGAAAATTTGGGCGGGACAAATATAATTTCGAGGCCGCTTTTCCGCACGCCGTGACGCTTCGGGAACCTGCGCCTTCATTTAATTCACCAGGGACTAATCCCATCAAAACATCAGTACTCATATTTTACCTTCAGAAAATCGTGGAAATTCGCACACTTTCAACTTTGTAAGTTCTTACTCTTTCTATTCTTAACCTTTTCTCCTCGGACCTTGTCCTCGGCTGTCCCTATAAACGTTCTCCCTCTTAGAGTTTAATCTTTCGTTTCTCTGTAATGGGAAGATTCAAGTGTCTAGTTGATACCGTCGCCGGGATGGAAGGCTTTAGGGCCAAATATCGTATTCCCAGCGACGTAGGTCTAGAATATTGTCCGGCGGAAGCCGTAGCCGGTTCTAGGAAAGAGGGAGAGGTTATCATCCCAATGATAGCCTTTATAGAGGGTGGGATGACCCTCCCAATGAAGCAGGTAACTAGGGAGTACCTTCGCAACCACCGGTTGTGTCCCGACCAGTGCCTCCCAAACATTTTTAGAGTTTTGGGTAGCGTCGATGCTCTAAACGAGCAAATGGGTTTAAACCTTACCTGGCACGATGTTGTCTTTCTGTACAAGTCCCATAAACTCTCCAATGTAGGTTACTACATTAAGTCCCGTTCTAGTGTCGTTAGGTTAATCTCCTGTCTGCCCAAATCCAACAAAGGCATGAAGGACGACCACCTGATCGTCTCTGGGAACTGGCACGACGGCCTCCACTGCCCAGTTGAGTGGGGGGATCCAGGTGCGATGCCATAGGATTAATCTCCCCACAACACAATTTCCTCTATCACACACAAAATGCGCATTCATACTTACTTAGACTTATTACATATCTGTGTGAATCTGACAAGGTTTGTTTGTTTTGACGTCTTTTTTGCAGATAAGCAACACGTGCGCCCTCGTTTGAGTCACTGTAACATCGCAGACCTAAACCGAGTACTTCGCTCCGAGGTGTTCGTTAGCGAAGACTTACAACTCAGGGCTGCTCATCTCATTCTGGGGTACACTCCCATATCCTCGGACTTCCAGGAGATAGAAAACGCCATAATTGCGGGTGACCGAAGACGAAGGAGAATAAACGTAGCCCGGCCCCACTTTTTGGACGACCGCGAGCTCCCTGACGCCCCTCACACCGTTCTGTACAACCAACCCATAGCGGCAATTCCCCTCGCCGTGCACTCTCAGGCGACTGTTATTCCAGAAGAGCAGGTGTCTTCTTCGCATACACTAGACGAAGAGATAGATCAATTCCATTTTGAAGACACCGAGAGACCTCGAGGGAATCAGTTCGTCGTGCTTTCCTACGAGGAGGAAGAAGCCACCGAGGCATCTGGAATTCCTGGGTTTGTAGTTGCCCTACTCGAGGACGAATCCGAGGAAGATATGGGCAGGATGAAGGGTCTCCTAACCAATAGAGCTGCGAAGGTTATGGAGAAAAAGACGGGGACGTCCCAAGTTCCCCCATCTTTGCCACCTCCCCCTCCTCCAGCTAAGCCAAAACTTCCAGCCGAGGATCCCAAGAAGAAGAGAAAGGGGGATATCGAGGGGACGATCAGTAAGGACCCCAAGAAACCACGACAACAACTCCCACCGGTTCAGCAGCAGAAGCTGGACAAAGGCAAGGGTAGGGCCCGCTCAGTTGAAAGCGGGAAATCGAGGACGAGGCGAAGTGCGCGAGCAGGCCGACCAGTCCCCGACTTAAGGCTGGACGGCGCACCCATCTCTTGCCAATCCGGATAAGGGCGGTTCAACAGAGGCCATGCCCACCACTTGGCCGAAATGTTGGAGCGCTTCTGTGCCCAAGGACATGGAGACCTTGGAAAAAATGAGCCAGCACGACAAACTATTCCTCTCTCTAAAAAGGGATTTAGCGTTGGTAAGTTTACCACTTTTTAGGAAGATTCCACTTTTAACAATATTCATAAGTTGTTTACTATTCACGACTCCATCACACTTTGTTACGGGCCATTCAGGAGGTCTTTGTAGCGAGAAGTTTATAGAAGACACTCGGAAGAAGGCCAGGGTAGCCCGAGATTTGGAGACTAAGAAGTCCGCACAGGCCTCGAGAATGAAAAGCTTACCTCGGAGGTGGGCTAGCGAGAGAGAAAAATGGGGTCGAGTCAAACTTGAAGACTATGAAGACCCAGATAGAAGGGCAGCGCAAGCTCCTTCGCGAAAAAGATGATGAGCTCGCCCGAGTCCAACGGGAACGCTCGGATTTGGAAAAAGAACTTGCGCTGATGAAGGAAGAAGCCAGCTCATTCCAACTCTCTTTACAAGCTACTAAGCAGGCGAGTTTCGAGGAAGGGGTAGCAACCACCGAGGAGCAGCTGACAGAGGACTTCGCGGCTTTGTGCCGGGAGTACTGTCAGAAAGTCTGGGGGGAAGCTTTAAACGTAGCAGGAGTTCCTTTATCCTCGCATCTGAGGAAGTCCGAGAACATTTGGCTTCCCCTGGAGATACAGGAGATTGAAGAGGCTCCTGCTGCTACTCCTACCCCTGAGACAACTCTTCCTGCTCTTCCTCCCATGGTCTCGAAGCCAATTCCAGATCCTACAGAACCTTCGGGTTCCAATAAAGACAAGGAAGGAGGCGGAGATGCCGAGAAGGGCCTTAGCCAAGCCATGGAATCCAATGTCCCTCCAACGAAAGTAGCAGACAAAGGAAAAAAGGTTCTGTCTCTCTTTGAGTTGGAGCTGAAAGAGACAGAGGGAACCAGCACTTCTCAGCAAGATCCTCCTCCAAAAGCTTAGGACCTAGCTTAGGGCTTCTCTTTCTCCATGTTCAGCCTTTATATGTAATGCATGTCCAAATGATTAATGGAGAACAGCTTTATTTGATTTTTACTTGTGTCGCATTTGTTTTTACTTTATTCTTTTTATACTTATCGCAAAAGTTTCCCATTAATACATAGCAAAAGTTTCTCAGAGTAAACAAATCTAACTCCAAGGATTACACAATCATAACTTCCACATAATCATGCACATGTTATTAAAGATTTAACAGAAGGTGACATGGTTGAGATATTTAAACAATGCCTTGATTAAAAAGAAGAAAAGACCTCATATAACAATTAAACCCTTGTAATGTATAGCACCGTTTCTAGTAGGATGTAAGGTCCGAGGACCATTCCTCACACAAATTTGCTTAACACTTAAAGATATAAAACTTAAGATTCGAGTTAATAAACAGTAACGCATTAACACCCAGACATAATAAGGAGTTAACTTTGATCAAAGTCGTGGTCCGTAGATAAGACTTAACCAATTTTCCGTTTGATTCTTAAAAATTGTAACTTCAAATGTTAAATTTCCCCAAAGTGCGGGAGGTCCGAGGACAGCATAACTAAGGTTACTGTTTTTAACAAATGACAAGACATCAATTTCCACAAGGTTTGTGGTCCGAGGACTGCACTTAACCAAGTTTCTGTTTGATTCTTAAAAATGATAACTTCAAATGTTAATTTTCCCAAAGCAGGAGGTCCGAGGACCCGGCATAACTAAGGTTCTGTTTAACAAATGACAAGACATCAATTTCCACAAGGTTTGTGGTCCGAGGACTGCACTTAACCAAGTTTCTGTTTGATTCTTAAAAATGATAACTTCAAATGTTAATTTTCCCAAAGCGGGGAGGTCGAGGACAGGCATAACTAAGGTTCTGTTTAACAAATGACAAGACATCAATTTCCACAAGGTTTGTGGTCCGAGGACTGCACTTAACCAAGTTTCTGTTTGATTCTTTTAGAACAATAGCTTCAAGCGTTAGGGATACTCATAACTTTGAAATGTTAACTTACAAAAGCGAATTTTATTAATAATAATACCTTCTAAGATTACTTACATTCCATGGGCGTGGTACAATTTTTTCATCTAGATCAGCTAGCCGATATGACCCTATGCCTGCCACTGAAACAATGCGATAGGGGCCCTCCCAGTTGGGTCCTAACTTACCCCAAGCTGGGTTTTTAGAGGTGCCCACAACCTTTCTTAATACAAGATCACCAGGTGCAAGTGGCCTTAGCTTCACGTGGGCATCATATCCTCGTTTTAGCTTCTGTTGATAATAAGCCATTTGGACCATAGCTGCCTCACGCCGTTCCTCAAGTAAATCAAGATCTTTCTCAAGGAGTCCCTTGTTATTCTTTGGGCTAAAAGAACTTGTCTTTAGAGTAGGAAATCTAGATTCCAGTGGTATCACCGCCTCGGCTCCATAAGTCATAGAGAATGACGTTTCTCCAGTGGACCTGCTCGGTGTGGTCCGATACGTCCACAGAACATGAGGGAGCTCTTCTACCCATCTGCCTTTCGCGTCGTCCAACCTCTTCTTGAGACCGTTGACTATGACCTTATTAACGGCCTCGGCTTGCCCATTTCCCTGAGGATAAGCTGGGGTAGAGTATCTATTTATGATACCCATGTCACCACAATATTGCCTAAAGGCCTTGCTGTCAAATTGAACGCCATTGTCTGAGACAAGTGTATGTGGTATACCAAATCTAGTGACAATATTTTTCCAGATAAATTTCTTGGAATCAACATCTCGAATATTAGCTAAGGGCTCAGCTTCAACCCACTTAGTGAAGTAGTCTGTCCCTACGAGTAGCCATCTTTTGTTTCCTGCAACCCTCGGAAATGACCTTACTATGTCCAATCCCTATTGTGCGAAAGGCCAAGGACTAGAGAGAGGGTTGAGAACCCCTACAGGTTGATGAATATTAGGGGCGAACCTCTGGCATTGATCACATTTTTTGGCATAGTCCTGAGCCTCCCTCTGCATATTGGGCCACCAATAACCCTGAGTCAGGGCTCTATGGGCTAAGGACCTTCCCCCAGTGTGGCTCCCACAAATTCCTTCATGCAATTCCTCCAGTAATGCTTCTGTTGATTCAGGATGCACGCACAACAAGTACGGTCCTGAAAAGGATCGTTTATACAGCTTTTGGTCCTCGGACAACCAGAAACGTGGCGCCTTTCGACGTATCTTTTCTGCTTCAGATTTGTCCTCAGGAAGAATATCATTTTTAAGGAAAGCTGTAACTGGGTAAATCCAACTAGGCCCAGGCCTTATCAGATGAATGCGAGGCGCGTTGGTAATGGCAAGAGAGGGTTCTAGTAAATCCTCAACGAGGATAACCCGAGGTAAACCTTGAGCCGAGGACGTTGCCAGCATAGCTAAGGAGTCTGCATGGGTGTTTCCGCTCCGAGTGATATGAGTTAATGCGAAGGAGTCAAATTCAATTTGCTGGCGCTTGATCTGGGCCAAATATTTCTGCATCCTTGGATCTCTAGCCTCCATAGTCCCCGTGACCTGGCCGACCACCAGTTGAGAGTCTGAGAAGACATGAATTTCCTTCCCACCCATCTTACGTACCATCTGCATGCCTACCAAGACTGCTTCATATTCGGCCTCATTGTTAGTAGCCGAGAATGCCAATCTCAAAGATTTTTCGAAGACAATTCCTTCAAGGGACATTAGAACAAGTCCAACTCTAGACCCTCTCTGATTAGCAGCCCCATCCACATACACTCTCCAAGCCGAGGGCACTGCGGCCGTGATCACACCAACTGATTTTTCACCCATGTGTGCTTCTTTTGGAGTTTCTTCTAACAATGGTTCAGTAAACTCCGCCACCAAGTCAGCGAGGACCTGGCCCTTCACCGAGGTACGAGGCTTGTACTTGACATCAAAGGCTCCTAAAATGGTTCCCCATTTTGCCACCCTGCCAGAGTAATCTGCACTGCGTAACACCGCCTTGAGAGGCAGTTGAGTGAGAACAACCACAGTATGAGACTGGAAATAATGAGGAAGTTTGCGCGTGGCATGGACTACGGCTAGAAGCGCTTTTTCCAAGGGCAGATAGCGCACCTCGGCCTCATTCAAAGACTTACTAATATAGTAGACCGGTTTTTGCACCCCACTTTCATTCCTTATAAGGACCAGGCTCACCGCATGTACGGCCACTGCCAAATAAGCGAACAAAACCTCGTCCGCCTCGGGACGAGACAAAATGGGTGGCCGAGAAAGATATTGCTTAAGCTGTTGGAAAGCTAACTCGCAGTCCTCGGTCCATTGAAACCCTTTCCATTTGTTCAACAACTGAAAGAAAGGACGGCACCGGTCCGAGAGATAAATCTATTCAACGCAGCAATCATTCCGGTCAATTTGGATCTCTTTTGGGTTCAGAAGGCGGCTGCAAATTCTGAATAGCCTTAACCTGCACTGGGTTTACCTCTATGCCCCTATGAGTAATCATATATCCCAAGAACTTTCCAGACCCCACGCCAAAAGAACACTTGGAGGCGTTAAGGCGCAGCTTATACTTTCTTAGCATCTGGAAGGTGTCGGCCAGATCTGTCATGTGTGAAGGTACTATCTTACTCTTCGCCACCATATCATCCACATATACTTCAATGGTTTTCCCCAGTTGCTGTTCAAACATTCGGGTCATCATTCTTTGGTAAGTAGCCCCAGCATTTTTTAACCCAAATGGCATGACCTTATAATGATAGTTCCCAGTTGGAGTAATGAAAGCAGTCTTCTCTTGATCCTCTAACGCCAAGGGAATTTGGTGGTAACCCTGGAAGGTGTCCAAGAAACTCATCCGAGGATGTCCGACAGTAGCATCTACCAGTTGATCAATACGCGGCATTGGGAACGAATCTTTAGGACAGGCCTTGTTCAGATCAGTAAAGTCCACACATACTCTCCATTTGCCGTTCTTCTTTTTAACAACAACAGTATGAGCCAACCACTCAGGGTAGAAAACTTCTTTGATAGCCCCCGCCCTTTTGAGTTTAAGAACCTCTTCCTTCACAGCCTCAGAATGTTCTCTGGAAGATCGCCGAGGTGGCTGCCTCCTCGGAACAATGGCAGGATTGACGTTTAAACGATGACAAATGAAGCTCGGGTCTACGCCTGGAGCCTCATAGGGGTCCCACGCAAAGACATCAATATTATTCTTCAGAAATCCCAACAACTCCATCTTCTCTTGGTGTGGCAAACATATGCCAACCTGGAAGAACCTCTCTGGATCATCTGCTATTACAAACTTCTCTAACTCCTCACAAAACGGCCTAATCTCTGTCATCGCTCCAGATGCCTCCCGAGTTAATTGCTATGACTCTTGGATGGGCAAAGTTGATGACTCAATTTCGCCTGAACGAAGTACTGCGGCCGATATGCATTGCCTGGCCACTCCTGGCTCCCGAGGATTTCCTCCAACATGCTCCCCGAGGGAATTTAACCTTAACATGCAAGGTAGAGGAGACGGCTCCCAAAGCATGCCGCATGGCCTGGCGAGGATGGGCTGTGATATGGAGAGTACGCGTCAACCACAATGAAATCCACCTCAGCCGTTCTATGCAGATTGAACGGGTAAACGGATCGTCCCTTCGGCACGACGGCTCTCCCTTCAAAGCTTATAAGTGGGGAGTCGTAAGGAGTTAGATCTTCCAACTCCAACCTTAGCCCTTTAAATAGATCAGGGTACATGATACTAGGCACCGTACGATCTATCATCACCCTCCTCACATCATAGTTCCCTATCCCGAGGGTAACCAGAGCATCGTCATCAGGCTGAATAGTCCTACCTTATCCTCCCTCGGAGAAACCTAAGACGGGTAAAGTGCCCCTTGATCTCTTCGACCTGCTACCCACGTCCTCGGCCTGAGGATGGGAAACCGCCATCACCCAGTGGGACCTCGAGCCGGTCCTACCAAGTGCAGCGAAGATAACATTAATTATTCCCAATCTTGGCCGAGATGAACTATTCCTCCTGGTTGTTTGAGCCAACTTGGTGCCCACCGCGCGGTGGGCCGCACAAGTCTTGCTTTAACTTTCCCTCATCGACGAGCTGCTCCGGATGGTTCCACAGTTCCACAGGATTCTCGGTAGTGTGGCCCACCATCCTGATGGTGCGGACAAAAGAGGTTTTGATTTCTTTTCGGGGGTCCCCTGCCATCTTGCCGGGCCATCCGAAGAAGGGCTCTTTACGAACTTTTTCTAGTAATGCACGCGGTTCTCGGAACACGGTATTTACGGCTGAGGTGCTAGGCGGATTGTCAAGATAATCCCTCCTCGGCTTGTTGTTGTGATATCTATCCGACCTAAAATCCCTTCTCTCCTGCGGGATAGCCTTCTCCTTTCCCTTCCCCTGCTGCTGGTCTTCCTCTACCCTTTTGTACTCATCAATACGATCCATAAGGCGGCGTACGCTGCGGACGGGCTTTTTCGTCAAAGACTTTCTTAGGTCGTGGTCAGTAGGAAGACCCACCTTAAAGGTATTAAGCGCCACCTCATCAAAGTCGCCATCTATTTCATTAAACATCTCCCAGTATCGGTCGGAGTATGCTTTCAGTGTCTCCCCTTCCTTCATGGCCATGGATAGCAGCGAGTCCAATGGCCGAGGGACTCTGCTACACGTAATAAACCGCGAAGCGAATGCCCTAGTTAGCTCCCCGAATGAGCCTACGGACCCCGATTTGAGACCGTTAAACCATCTCATAGCCACAGGGTCCCAACTGGAGGGAAAAACTTTACACATCGAGTCTCATTGTGAGAGTGCACTGCCATCCTCGGTTGAAGTGACTCACGTGCTCCACGGATCAGTCCGGCCATTATAGATGGTAAAGGTGGGCTGGGTGAACCTCTGGGAAGCCTCCCCTCTCAATCCTCAAAAAAACGGAGATTTAGAGAGTTGGTGCAACGCCTACTCATAGTATCGTTGCCTAAGCCCCTAGAACGAAGCTTCTTACGTCTGCGGGTTTGGTCGTCCTCCTCAGCCGGGAGGACGTTGCACTAGTGGGGGAGCGCGACCTTGAGGCGCCAGCCACCTCCCCTATCCTTCTCCGAGGAAGAATTAGACAAGGACGGTGAAAACTTACGTTTAGCACGGCGCAACTTTCTCTTCAAACGATTGATTTCCTTCTGCATGGATTTAGAACCCTCCTCGTGGGTGGTGCTACCCCCGCCATGAGTATGGCTAGCGCCTGGGTATTTTGTATGGACACTCCCTTCACGATCCCTTCGACGTTCAAGACGTTCGAAATGATCTTCCGGTTGTGATCCCTGTGACTCTGCATGGTGAGAGCCTAAGCCTGCCATAATATCCCTACCTCTTCTAGACTAGATCCCCACAGACGGCGCCAATTGTAAGTGCACAATTGCACCTGGCCCCAAGAACAGTTACGGGCTCAGGCCCAATGAGCCTTAATCAATATGAATTTGTAGAGTGTGGGCTTGAAATCCAGGTTAGAAGTGTTTGAGGATTAAATGACAAGCCCAAAAGATTGCAAGCACTTGGAAACAACAAGGAATATTGTAAATCAGCCTCCTCGGATGTAAGCCGAGGGTTGTTCTTATATTATCTTTTTTTTTTCTTTTTCTTTTCCTTTTGGATTACAAAAAAGTCTCCCCCCTTTTCAGTTCTAGGTTGCTCCTTAAATACTCTTCTTTTTGATACTTTGTACACGTGTCGCCTCAACTCCCCCTTAGCCTAGATATTTCTTTTCTCAGTGCCTTTGAATAGTAACCAGAAGTTTCCCTTCCACTGTTCAGGTGTCACTTCCCCATTAATGCGGCCAGGGTGGTAGGTGCAGGGTCTTTAATGTGGAGGTGGTAGCCTTTATCTTTGGTATTTCTCTAGCATCGATGCTTCTAGGACATTCAAGGGTTCACTCTCTTTTACCATTGGTCTTCACCGTGTCATTCCCTAACCTTTCCAATGAAGTCCCGGAATCTCCGATGTCCGTCCGAGGGGAAAAATCATCCTCGGCTGTACCCTCGGATCCTCGGCGTATGGGCCGACCCATAGTACTAACAAGTTCTAAACCCAGGAGCAGGTCGGCCTTCCTTAGCATGGCCCAAAGGCCCATATACCCATCACGGTCTTTTTACTCCCCACAAAAAGATGCAATAACGAAATAATAAATTGGACATTTATTAAAAATGTCAACAGAAAGATAAGAAGAGTTATTTCATTTGGAGAACAATATTATGAAAATTGAAATGAAAATAATATACATCATTTTGAATATACATAATTTTTCCCAAATAAATCTATCAAAATTAAGAGATACACTTCAAAATTAAGAGATGTATTTTAGAAGAGAAATGATATGTCCACAACATTTTTACAACAAATCTTAAGTGGCAGGTTGTTACTGGTTGTTATTGTTGGGGCAAAAAAGTAATCTTAGTGTTAAGTTCAAATTTGAACCAATAATAACTAACCACCTATGATTTGTTGTGAAAATGTTGTAAAAATGTTGTGGACGTAGCACCTCTCATTTTAGAATGTTATGTATAATGAAATATATTCTATTAGTTGATTTCTTTCCTTAATAAAGTATTTAATTTCTATACTTCAATTGTTAGGCAAAATGAAATTTGAGAGAGGATAATTTAAACTCTAGTTCTTCTTATAAAAGAGATTATATAATGCACATTTATTTGGATTGAATTTAGAAAAATAATTGATTTTGAGATTCACGAAAAAACTTGAATGTTTCCAAAAATTTTGGATTACACATTATCCAACAAATTTGATTATGTTTGATTTGTAAGCTTAAACAATCTAATTAATGGGTGTGCCCATGCTAAGGATAATCATCATTATCATTGTCTTTCCTGTTTTAATTTATAGGTTATTAGCAACTAAAATTTGTGGCATCATCAATGAAAGTACCACAAGGCCTCACTAAACCTAGTCACTTAAGTCTGGTCTAGTTCAACCTATTTGGTACACTAGCCTGAGTTTACTTGAGTCAAACTCCGTAAAGAATGGATTAAAAAATTGGGTCTTCCTAGAAATTTTGAAAACCAAAATAATAGCGAGGGGGTTGCTATTTCAGGGGTACGCAGCTAACTTGTCAAAATTGATCCGATTTAATCTAGCCTTTTGGATTGAATTGGTTTTTAGGGGTTGGTGGGTTAGTTTGAGTTGGATTGTGAATATTTTTTTTTTTTCAAGTTGGGTTCGGGTTATAAGATTCAAAAATCCACATAACCTGACCCAACTCATCTACATTTAATATATATTTAAAAATATATTATACAACTTTGTTATTTACTTTTTTGCCTTTCTTCCTAAGTAAAATTCAAATCCTAAGTTCTCTTTGTTTACTTTGTATTGGTTTGGTGTTATGCTCATGATTATTTAGTCATAAATTTGCTTTTATTTGTGAAAAGATTATTCTAATGCTTAATTTAATAATAATAATAATAGTAATTAAAAAAATTGTCCAACCCATGGGTCCAACCCAATCCACGTGGATTGGGTTGAACTCCTGTGATGGGTTAGGTTGGATTTTTTTAACCCACTATGGTGGGTTGGGTTGAAAAAACTCCTCAACCCGACCCATGCACACTCCTAGTTGTTGGTAACATAATTTAAAAACAACATTTCAATTTTTAAAACCATAAAAATGGTAGTTCTCAGTTTTAAATCATGTGTTAGGTAACCTAATTGTAAATACAATTTTCAAAATACAGTATTAAAAAAAATTAAAATATGTATTTTGAAAACAGTTTTTGATGACATTGTGGTAAGTATTTTGAAAAACATAGATTCCACCCAAATCTATCATAACTGCACCTAACGGAAATAATTTCTCTCTCTCTCTCTCTCTCTCTCTCCTATTTTTTAAATTTTAATCTTAGTCGAAGGTTAGGTTTGTGGGTATTTTTCTTTGATATTTAGTCTTGGGATTTTGGAGGTTTCAGGTAAGTGATAGTTAATTGAATATTTTCGAATTTGAGGTTAATTTCATCATGGGTTTTGTTGTAGATAAGTGTTATGCATATCTCCATGGAGTAAGTAATCTATACACTGTGTGGGTATGTTTATTGTTACTTGCAAATTGTGGATTGTTAGGTTGGTAGATAATCGGGTGGGGTTAGCAACATGGAGATGGGAAGAAGAGACAAAGATGTTGCCGTTGGTTCTTGTATGAAGAAAGAGAGAGATTTCACTTTTCCTTTAATAACTTTTACTTTTGTCATAAAAAAATTTTATCCTCAAAATTGAAACATGGTCCTAAACGAAACTTTTGTGTTTTTAGTTCTTATAAAACTTGTCCTAATAAAATGGTACCAAACACACTTTTACTCTTACCAAACAAGCCCAAAAGTTAAAGAAAGTAAATTATATTTTAGCCAAAATTCTTTTAAAGCCATTGGTTTATATAATATTTTTAAAAACTTTTTATTGGAAAAGAAAAAAGTAACTAATTTTTTTGACATGTTTTTTTTTTAATTTTCATAAAAATATTATATATATATATATTTTAAATAGTCCATTAACAAATATCTTAAAAACATCGATTAACCATACCCATTCTAATATATGACCAGGAAGATTTGTTAAATGTACACAAATTTGAGTCCATAAAATTGTCTAATTGTCCTAAAGTAAAAGAGGAAAGCAAAACTATGGCAACGTTGCAGTGTTGGGCTTTAAGAAAAGTCAGTAAAAAACATGTCATTACCAAAACTAGGCCTAAGTTGGGCCGTCCTTAGTCAAAACCGAACCCAAATGGCATTTGATTGAAATCTCTTTGGGTCTCAGCTCTAAACCTAAGGAAAATGTTGCTCCCTTCACTTAATATGGGCCTAGAGTCCAATGTCTCCAATCACTCAATATGCCCCACTTTTGAAATATCTTTGTGAAATATTTTTGAACCCAGGGGAATATCTTTTGAGGTAGTGACATATTTGCGATTAATATATAATAAAAGTGGAGTAATTTGAAGTTGTTGGTATCATTTTCACGACACATTTTTACAAGATCAATTTTCTTGTGGGCTTAATTTTTGTATAATATTTTATTTTATTTTTTTAAGCATGACCTAAGCTCATGTAACATATTGGAAAAATTGAGAAAGTGTAGTTTGGAAGATGTAGGTCTGTTTCTTTTAGACTTTTTGCATGAGCCAGCTCATGCGTGCTACCAAGTAAGCAAGGGACACTAGTAGCACCTCAAACTCTTGGAAGATGTATTGTACCTAAAATTTCCACCCTAAAAGAGCTATTACTCCCTGATTGTCTGTGACTCAAAATTTCTTTCATAAACAATTTTTGCCATTAAAACATAGTTGTCTCTCATTGGCCAACTCCAACTGCTAGTCCTCACTTAGGTGAGTATTCCAATAATCTGAAATGACTGACCAAAGGCAGCTAATTAGAGCAAATCCCTTTTATTTCCTAAATTATGTAAAAACATGTTAAACTCTTCCCTAAACAAAAGAAATCCAAGCTAAGACACCAAATTAGTGTCATGGGGATAAAAACCTCTTCTACTACCAAAAAACTAGTCATCAGCAACACCCTAAACTCAATATAAAACTATCCCTTCAACTCAAACACCAGCCAATTCACGTTCTATCCTAAGAGCTAAAACTTTAGAGTAAAAGCTCATTTAGTTAATTAACATTCTCACAATTCTGAAACTTAGGGGGTGAAAATATGGGTACGGGAGAACCTTCTCTCTCTTCCTCACAACCTCAATTTCTTCTTCTCACTAACTGTGGGTCGAAGTTTTGGATTTGTGTACTTTTCCAGCATTTTCTTGTATTTCAATTATAGCATTTTGATTTCTTTCTTGTTAAAGTACCATTAGCCTTTTGTTCATTGTACATTTGAAATTTTGGGCTTGAATCTCAACAAATAAACATTTCTAAAGAACCCAAGGAGAGATTTTGGATAATTTTGTATTTTTGGCCCTTATCGCAAAAACGTCCCCGACAAAGGTCTATATGAAAATAATGTTACTCCAATTATAACTTGTCATCTTAACAGCCCCAAAGGGTTAATCTAGCTGTTTAGTTGTTCACAAGACCTCATGAGATACATGAAGTTTTCAATTCAAAACTCCTAACAAGTATCTTGAAACCACTCTAAAGGTTCTTCTATATAGGTGTGTAAGGGACTAGAAGGCAACACATATCTAAGAGAATAGCTCAGAGCTCAAAGAGCTTCAGACACTTTTTTTTTTTTTTTTTTTAATTTTAACAAATTGTGAATAAAATTGTTTTTGATAACTTTCAACTCAAATTCTAATATCATTAAACTTAAACAACAATTTATTTAGGGTAAATTGTAAAGTACACCCTTAAAATTTTAAGTTATTTAAATTTTACACCCAAGAGTTTGAAAAATTGAATTTCACATTCTAAAGTTTCAATCCATTAGCAAAAGTAGTCCCTCTAATAGTGGACTTGCCAATGTGTCCATTAAGTGACACGCAGTCATTTGATGTGTAAATTTTTTACGACCTTAGCCACCCTAAAACAACCTACTAAACGATGCCGGTTGGCGGAAATCAAAACCCAAAAACAAATGGTAGAACGATGCGTTGCAGTAGAACTCAAAACTCAAGCCCCAGATGACAAACCTAGACTTCCTTCAGCTCAAACCCAACCCCACAACCCTGTTTCAGCACTAAGCTCCATCGTTGACCGCTCTAGCTCAACAGTGACCAAATCACAAGGGTGAGAGAGAGATATCAAACCCCAAAGAGTGTTCTAATGATTTGGGGGGTTAAGTACGAAGTGAAAAGCCGCGTTCAGAGAGGAACTCTTCCTCTCTAAATTCCCAACTTTTTGTTCCTTTCTTTTGCAAATACACTGATGGTTTTCTTAGATCACAAAAAAAAGTAAGTCTAAAATTGTGAGCAACTAAGAGAAAAATCAACAAGGAAGACTTTGTTTCAATTAGTTATGTTCTGGGTCGAGCTCCTCTGATCAGCTTATGCATCCTGGATATTTGATGATGAATACCAGAGGTGGCAAATGGTACAGACTGCACAATTCTTTTTTCTACAATTTCTGGCATTCATTTAATCTCCTTGTCTTTTTCAAAGTGTCGTTTTTATATTTTTTTTGTAGGGTTGATAAATTTTTATTCCTATTATTGTTAGTAATCTTGTAGTACGTACTTTTTGTTTCCTCAATATTTAGTATCAAGCTTTGCGGCAATATTACATAAATTATTGGAAATATTTTTAGTGTTAATAAATTTTGACTTTTCGTGGGACTTGAATTTTTGCGGGGCAGAAGTTTGGAGTATGGTTCTTTGTAATCATTTGTTATAAGGGTAAGGTCTCTCTCTCAACCTCGCGATCTGGTCACTGTCAAGCTGGAGCTGTCAACGATGGAGCTGAGGGCTAAAGCAGGTTCGTGGGGTTGGGTTTGAGCTAACGCAGGAAGCAGTGTGTCACTTAACAGCCATGTAGACAAGTCTACTAAGGGTCTGTTTGGATATAACTTATTGCTAAAAACTGAAAACTAAAAACACTGTAGTAAAATAATTTTTAAATAAGTAAATAGTGTTGCGGGACCTACTTTTAATAAAAAATTGCTAAAAAAGTATATGCACAGTGCACGCACAGTACGTGCACAGTGCGCCCACTGCGCGCTTGTCCCAGCAACAGCGGGAAAAAAAAAAAAAAAAAAAAGCAAAACGTGGACGCAGTAACTTTAAGCTGCATCCAAACGCCCTCTAAAGGGATGTGCTGCTTTTGCAAACAGAGGGAAACTTCAAGCGTGAAGGCTAATATTTTGAAGTGCAAAATTCAATCGATCGCAAACCTTAAGAGTGTATTTTGCAATTCACTCGTTTATTTAGTAAATGAATTAAAGCTGAATATATTCAGCCCCCAAACTTATTCTCACATATAAGATGAAATGTCTTCAAGTTAGAAGCATATATGGTTTAAAAAATCGGATTGGACAAAACCAGAAAAGAAAGAAATAAAGAAAGAAAACTCAATTACATTAACACACCACCAATCATTCCATTTATTTTACAGTGTACAAAACCACAAACCCAAACACCAAACAGAAGATGTTTTGCACCAAAGGAAATTGTGGAGAGAGAGAGAGAGAATGTACTAAGTGTTGAGGAACGTAAGAGAAAAATCAAAGGAACATGCGAATAACAAACTTAACACAAGTGGGATGAATCATGAATGAATAACAAATAGCCATGCATGAAAGCCCTAATTACGAGCCATGCCCGATTCAGGAATTGGAGCTGCTCTGTTTTCAGTGGGGTTCATTATCCTAGCATAGGCGGCTCTCCAACCTTTATATATGACACCCATCACAAGAACAAAAACATAAAATAGAGATTAAAAATAATGAATAATAGATCATGTTTGATTATTATTAAAAGCTTGTGTTGGAATATTTTTATAATTAAAGATTAAAATATTTTTGTTGAGTAATGTTACAAATACAATTTTTTTTTTTACAAACTGTTGATGTGGTGAGTAATTATTTATTTATTTCTTTGATGTCTTTCCTATTATGAGTTTGCTAAATCAATGCATATTGATTAGCAAAATTTTCCATACTTTGGAGCCTTTAAAATTAATTGAATAGATTCCTTATTAAATCTTTTACTTTGCCAAACCTTTTTTTCAAAGGTTTAACGTTAGTAAAATACCTATCTGCTACTTACAATAGATTTAATTGGTCAAAGCAATAAAATGAAACTTTATTGCTAACTATTCATCTGATTTTTAATTGGCAAGTACCCTTAAACTAAATTGTTTAACCTATTATATTAACTAAGTGATTACTTAGATTAATTATTTAAATTTAAATTAAACACAAATAAATCACATAACGTACAAAAGTGGAAAAGTTAAAGAACTATTTTACCTCCTACTGGATTCATATGACGGTTTTTGAGCTCGCGGTGCTCTTGGCAAAGAGCGCAAAAACAGCATAGGTGATGGACACAGCAATCCCCGCTGGGCCCACACGGCTGTTCTGGCAAGTCAAAGTGGTGTCTCAGCTTGGTTCGGTACGTGCATCCGTATAAAGTTGCGCCCAAAACCGGCACGAAACTGAGAAGCACCAAATAGTTTCGGCCTAAGGTATAAGCAGCTGCATGAAAAAAATAGCAGACAATAAACAAAATTTATAAGCATATAGAATTACCGCCATGACCATGACTCCATGAGACTGAAACTTTTTAACTTAAATCACAAATGTTCTTTGTTGATGAGATTGCGTATACATGTGTGCACACACACACATAAAAGCACCATTTATTTCTCACACATAATACACACTCACAAGTCATGATTTTGAATTTTGAATTTTGAATTCGTGACTTCAAGTTACGTTTTCTCTTGTTTTTTTTGTCTGTAAGTTATGTGTGTGATAGAGTTTTCCCATAATGGCATAATCCCATGTGTGTGTGTGTGTATATATATCATAAAACAATGAGTAGAATTTGCTTACGTGTTCGTCCATAGTCCACCATCTCAGCATTGCGGGCAAAGGTGAGGCAGAGACACACGCAGGTAACCCAGCCTTTGGAGAGAGAGAGAGAGAGAAAAAAAAAACAATAGAGTTTGTTAAAAAGATGAAGAAAGCATTTGAACTTGTAAAACAACACTCTGAATAGATTCCACTACCCCAAAGGCCACCCATTGTATTCTAAACAAAATACAAGCAAAGATTTTCACCCATCTGTTAGTATTTTAACCAAAAAATTACAGTTAATTTTACCATCAACTAAAAATTGAGTTATATGAAACACTTCAATATTGAAATTTGCAATTTATGCATGTTGCTCAATTATAAGTTCAAACAAGATCATATTATAAAGTTTGGGATTTTTTTTAAAAATAAAATAAAATAAAACAACTGAGGATTCCTTTATTATTGGGGCCGTCTTCAAAGCAACCACATATTCTGGTGGTCCACTTTCCCCTGGGTGGAAGCTGTGGAGCAGCCATATTTTAGAGATGGAAAGATGTATCAGGAAGAGGATGGCAAATTCAGAGCTCTATATGCCTCTACCTGTTTGATCAGTTCTGTTTATAAAGAGATTGGATATGGTTTTTTTATTCACTCGCAGTCAAGCCATCAGCCAGGTGACTTTTGTTTTTGGAGGAAATTAAATGAGGTTATGAAGAGGTAAAAATCTATCATGTATCTACCTCTCGGTGTATCTCATATATGTGGAGTCCATCTCTTGTGAGAGAATAGATAGATATATTTATTGGTGCACTGCACCATCGGTTCAGCGCACTTGTAATAGACATGCTCATTTAATAAGTTTGTCTCTCGTGTTTTTTTTTTTTTTTTTTTTTTGACAGAAGTGATAGAAGTCTTTCATGTTTCTTAACTTTTGTTCCTCATGTACAAGGTCAGTCAGCATGAGTAATTGGGGTTGGTTGGCTTAGGCATGTTGGACACAGTTGAGGAGAAAAAGAGAAGAAGGGGCTGATGTATGAAGAGCATTTTGAGTTTCCAAAACGCATAGGTCCCATAAATAAAAATGTGTTTGACTGGTTTTTAACATTTATTTTCATAGCTCAAAACTAAAAAAAATTGAGTTTGAGGGATGAAAACTGAAAATATAGGAGTGTTTGGTACATGTTTTCAAATAATAATTTTCAGTTTTTAAATAACATTACATGTATTTTCACGCTTTTTCACCCACATGTATTTTCAAAAAAATCTTTTAAACTTGAAAACTGTTGTTTAAACACATGTACCAAATGGACCTATATTTTTTGTGTTTTCAGATTTAGGAATAGAGTTATGGTAGCAAAGTTGTAAAAAAAACCAAAGTTGTAAAAAAAACCAAAGTTGTAAAAAAAACCAAACTTGTAGGCCCATCTCTCCTCACTTGTTAGTTTCGAAATACAGCTGGGAGTGTTGATGTTGTTGGAGAGGGGAGAAGACATGATTCCTTGGCAGATTATGCAGCATTGCTCGCCTTGAAGGGGATCAATTTTATGGGCAACTCCGTATTTCTGGGTTTTCTGATGGGAGAATATGAAGGGGAAGAAGAGCAGACTTCAGAACGCGGGTAGGAACCAAGCAGTTTTGTTTATTGTTAGTGGGGTGGGCTCCACCACTTTGGCAAAAAGTGGAGTTAAAAGCTGAGATATGTAACTCGGTTTTGTAACCAAACAAAAGTTTTTGAGTTATAAGGAGAATTGAGTTATGAGTTATGAGTTTTGAGTTTAAGTTATGAGTTTTGAGTTATGAAAACTTAGTCATGACCAATCCAAATGAGTCCTTAGTCATGACCAAGCAATGATTTTTTTTTCTTTTTCTTTTCTTCCTGCAGGGGGTTGTGGTTGCCACGGTGGTGCCTGTGACTTGTGGTGGTGGTGGTTGTGGTGGGTTGTGGTTGCTACAATGGTGGTTATGGCAAGTGGAGTGGTACTAGGGGTGGTGGAGGAGGTGGTAGCTATAGTTTTTTGTGTAGTTGTTTTATTATTATTTTAATGAGTAGTTTATATTATTTAAATGAAGTGGTAAAAATATAGAAGCTTTGATTTTTTATGTATATTAAAGAGTGGTGGTATAATAGATAAAGTAGGTTTTTGAAGTGTTAAAAGTTAAATTTTTTAGAATCCTTGATGGGAATGCTCTAAGGCTATTCAGCCTAAGAGCATTCACATTGGGCATTGTAAATGGTATGTGTAGGGAAATTTTAGCGTCAAAGCACAAAATAGCCCAATTACCGGTCTTGTACCTATAAAAAGTTTTACAATAATGTTACAGTGGACTTCTACATATACAAGTTACTGTTTACCCATTGTAAACTTAAATTTCATTTTTTTATTGGGTAGTATATATTATTTTATTGAAAGAGAGATTGAATTATATTATTTTATTAGGTAGTATATATTATTTTAATGAGTTGAATAAGAAAATAAAAATTGGGATGTTGTGTGTGTTGTAAAATGGTATGGTATAATTGATAAAGTAACTTTTGAGATTGTAAAATAGAATAGTCATGAAGATTACAGATGTGAATGCTCTAAGGTAGAGTTGAAGAAAAAAGAAATTGGCTGAAGCAAAGTCAAGGCAAGTGAATTGCATTTATTATGATTTGATGTCAAGAGTGTGAAAGGAAGAAAAGAAGGAAAAGATGAAGAAATAAAAGGAGAGGCCATGGCCAGTGAGCAAGAAGAGAAGTCCCAGTGAGTGAGACTGAGGACAATGCAGTCTTGGAGAATTGCGTGAGTGAGAGCAAGCAAAAGCGAAGAGAAAAATATAAAGAGCAAGAGAAAATTGTGAGAGATACACGGTGAGGAAGAAAGCAATGAGTGAAAAGAAAAAGAGAGTTTTTTCTTTGCTCAAGTCGTAAATCTAAGTGTTGTAATCTTTATTTAATATAGTGAAATTATTTGGAGTTTGTCCCGTGGTTTTTCCCTTCAAGGAGAAAGGATTTTCACATAAATTTTTGTGTTCTTGTGTGGTTGTGCTTCCACTGTGCTTGCTGAAATTTATTCCCACTTATATAGAATTTTTCCCAACAACATCTAGAGCGTAGCTAGGATTTTTCACTTGGGGGGCCGAATCATATCTATTTATACGTTAGTCATAATTCATAACTAATAATTATATTTTATTATTGAAATATCTATAACTATGATGATAATGAGGGAAAAAAAATAATGCTACCAGGAAAACAAATTCATGATATGAGAAAAATATACAATTTTTTTGAAAAAAATGATGATGAGAGAAATAAATAAATGAAATTTGAAGACTAAGAATTAAAAAGAAACACACAGAAATTCGAGCAATGCACATTGCATTTTACAATTGAAAGCAATTTGTATTCTCAGAAGAAATAAAAAGAAAGGCACTTGGAGACTAGGGATTTATCAGGTTTTGGTAAAAGTGTGTGTTTTGTTTGGATGGAGTCCACTTGAGAAACTAATTAAATATTGAAATTGTAAATAGCTAAATGCAATCATTGTTAGATTTTAAAGGGAAAAAACATAAAAACTAACAGTGGACTGATCTCTATGGTATTCATTTTTTAAGGAAGCTCATAAGATTTCATTATCCAAAAACAGAGTACAACAAAAACAGAGCAAAACAATAGTAAAAAAATTAGCATGAACTGTGAAGATGATGAACGTCCATAGCTAATTAGAACTTTAAAACCTGAGACTATCTTCTATCCAATAGTTTGGAAACTCCAAGTTTTTGGCATGTCATGCAAGTTGGTGAGCCGCTTCGTTATCATCTCTTTTAGTATGATATGATTTAAACTAAGTTAACGGTAATCTTGCCACATGTATTAGGCGGCCTATGCAATTATGCTAGACCTATCTTTTCCATTGACAGCATGAAGGCTCTCTAAATTTTTTTGATAGGGGCTGAATTTATTTTTATACTGTACTATAAGAGGGTTTCAAAAGACTATATGTGCCTCCACGCCTAGCCTTAAGGGGTTTGGGTGTTAGTTATTGATTGTGATTTTGGTTCATAGTTAAAGTTATGGGGTTGCAAATAGTCTTAGGCAGTGGTGAATTTAGTTTGCAATGGCCCAACTTTATCCAAGTTCAAAAACCTTGCTCCTTTTTCGAGTGAAAATTGTGCTCCTCTTCATTTAAGATTGACAGGCTAAGAATGTATTGACCCCTTAGGTAAATTAACCAATTAATTAGCCGAGTAAATTAATTAAGTTTACTTAATATGTAATACGCATGGTAGTACAAACAAATCATCAAATAACTAATTAGCTTATGCATCCTGGGTATTTGATGATGAATACCAGAGGTGACAAATGGTACAGACCAGTGGAGTCAATCTCGTATCGTACCGGCCGATATGCCTGGAATATTTTGTACCGGCGCCTGAAACGGTACAAAAATGTGTTTGTTTCGTACTGGTTTGAATACCGGATCATTCCTGCCATACCGGGCAAAAAATCAAATTTCGATTGAAAACTTCATACCGGACCGAAACAGCAGGAAAAAAAAAAAAGATCTAATATTATTAATCTCTCTCCTTTCTGAACAACTTACTGACTTGCTCTTGCTTGGGTCACTTTCGTCATTAACACTGCCATTGTCGCTACCATTTGGTTGATCTTTTCTTCAGCTTCTGCTGCTACTTCTTCTTCTTCTTTATCTGTACAGACCTTACGTTTCTTCCTTCTTATGCCTTTTATGTTCTTTTTATTTTAATCTTAACCTTTTGTTGTTTTGTGTGCTTGACAAGTAGTGACTTGACAAGTCACTGCCAACCCACCCACGTGATCATCATTCAAAATTCAAACTCTACCTCATTTAAAAAATATATATATATTATAACTTTTTAATACTTATTTGTTTTGTGTGCACTGCCCATACATCAGAACACTAACAATGACTAGGACTATTTACTTCTACCTTATTTTAGTATTATTATTTAATAGATCAATATCAATTCTATTTTTTTTTATTAGCATCAATATCAATTCTATTATAAATATTATATTATATTAATTATATATATATATATATATATATCTTTTCCTGAGAATACTATATATTTTAAATTATTAGTATAATGAATTAACATTTTAGCTAGAGTTTAAATTATTAAATAAAATATGAGTTGATAATTTTAAATATTGTAAACAAATTATATGGGGTCCAATTAACAATATATTTAATGTGTGTGTGTATATATATATATATATTAAATATATAAAATAGCGGTAAATTAGAAACGGTACACCGGTATTGACCGGTACTTGAAATATATCGTACCGGTTGCCAAACCGGTACAGCCTCCGATATGGTATTGACTTCCTTGGTACAGACTGCACAATTCTTTTCTCTACAAATTCAGGCATTCATTTAATCTCCTTGTCTTTTCCAAAGCAGTGGGGAGGATTTCGTACCGTACCGGCCAGTAGGCCGGTATAGGTACATCCTTCATACCGTACTGGGTAAGATACCGGGTGTACCGGCCGTACCGGCTGGTACATGAATACCGGACCGAAATTTTTTTTTTTGTAATTTTGAATTTTTTTTAAGGGCAATCTGGTCATTCTACCTAACCCTAAAATCCCTACTTACCTGTTCTGTTGCCGCAGCCCTTCTTTCTTTCTCTTCTCTCTTTTTCTTCTCCGTTTCTCTCTCGGTCTCACTTCTCTCTTCGTCTCACTTCTCTGTTCTCTCTGCGTCTCACTTCTCTCTTCGTCTCACTCTCTGCCCCTGGAGTCTGGCCTCTGCGTCTCACTCTTCGGAACTGGTATGTTCTGTTTTTTTTTTTTTTTTTTGCTTTGGTTCGATTTTTTGCTTTTTTTTTTTTGGTTTTTAATGTGTAAAAATCTGTGATTTATAGGAGTATATATAATATAATAACTATAATTCCAATATTTAAGTTAATTTTGTGTTTATTTGTTTGATATTTAATATATGATGATGATTTTGTATACACTAATGGAGATGGGAATGAGTTTGATATTATTATTATTTGTTTGGATAATAATGAAGAAATTGAAAAGTAGAAAGAAATAGGTTGCATTGCATTCTATTCTATACAGAATCTGCCGTCCCACATAATTTAGCATTAGATTATATATTTGGAAAAAAGGGATTTTTATGAAGTGATTTTTTTTCCGGTTTATTCCAAAAAATGTACAAGAAGAAATTAAAAATTATAGTGTTGATGTTACTGCCTGCTCTGTGTCTCTCAGCTGCTCTCTGTCTCTCAGCTGCACTGTGTCTCTCGGCCACTCTGTTTCTCACTCTCAGCCTCAGGTAAAATTTTACAAATTAATTACTGTGTTCATGAATTAGATTACTGTGTTCATGAATTGTTATTTCATTCTTGATTTTGGTTAGCTAGAGATATTGGGATAGTATTAGTAATTTACAACTTAGTATTATTATTAATAAAAAGATAACTTAGAATTATTAACAAATAATTGATGGTATATATGCAGTGTGAATTATGACTGAAAATCAATCAAGTGTAGCGTCTGGCCCGGTTGTAAGATCCGAGGATCCAGCATGGGCTTATGGTCATGCTGTGCCGGATGCGAGGAATAACACCCAGTGTATTTTTTGTTCTAAAATGATAAGGGGGGGAGGAATTACTAGGCTCAAGTATCATTTAGCTGGGATTAAGGGTGATGTTGAAGCATGTAAAAAAGTATCTGAAGATGTTAAATGGCAAATGAAACAGTTGCTTGAAGATTTAAAGAAAAGTAAATAGAAAAAAAGAAGAATTAGTAAACAAATTCCAAATCCCTATGATTTAGAGGAGGATGATGATGATCATGATGAAGGTAATAATGATAATGAGAGAGGGGGTTCAAAGAGTCATTCATCAGTTAGTAATTATAACACCAAAGGGAAAGAAAAAGTTGGAGAAAGGTCCAACATTAAATCCTTTTTTGCTCCAAGAACAATTCCTGGCTCTCAACCATCCATAAAATCTTCTTTGGCCTCAAAGCAAATGGTTGAGAAGGCAAGGATGAATTTTGCAAGGTGGTGGTACCATGCTAATATACCTTTCCATGCAGCTCGCTCTATGTATTATCAAGAAGCTATAGATAGTATAGCAGCTATTGAGCCTGGTTTTAAGGGACCTTCTTATCATGACTTAAGGGGTCCTTTATTACAAAAACATGTGTGTGAAATGAATGATTATCTCTTAGATGTGAAAAATGATTGGAAAGTTTATGGATGTTCAATAATGTCAGATGGGTGGACAAATCAAAGGAACACTCCAATCATTAATTTTTTAGTGTATTGTCCAAGAGGTACTATGTTTCTTAAATCCCTTGATGTGTCAGGCCTAACAAAGGATGCAGATACATTGTTTAAGTTGTTTGATAAAGTTGTTCAAGAAGTTGGGATTGAGAACATTGTACAGTTTGTTACAGATAATGATTCTGCTTACAAGGCTGCAGGAAAGAAGCTAATGCAGAAATATGGGTCATTCTATTGGTCTCCTTGTGCAGCCCATTGCATTGATTTAATGTTGGAAAATTTTTCAGATAGGAGATACTTTCCTATCATTCATGAGACCATTCAAAAGGCTAAAAAGATTACCAAATTCATATACAACCATGGCAAGGTTTTATCTTTGATGAGAAGTGACTTCACTAATGGTAGGGATTTGGTTCGTCCAGCCATCACAAGGTTTGCAACTGAGTTTTTAGGTCTTCAATGCTTGACTAAGTTTAAGAAAGAACTTAGGCAAATGTTTACTTGTGATCAATGGGTTGAATCTCGATATGCTATAGATGTCATGGGAAAGGAGGTGGCTGCACTTGTTTTGGAAGATAAAGAGTTTTGGTTACAATGTCAACAAATAGTGAAGATTAGTGAGCCTTTGGTTAAAGTACTTCGTCTTGTAGATGGGGATGAAAAACCATCAATGGGATACTTGTAAGAGGCAATGGATAAAGCAAAGGAGAATATAAAAGCAAGGTTGAAGAATAAAATTTCTGCATATATACCATTTACTAGTGTCATTGATGCTAGGTGGGATAAAAAACTCCATAGTCCATTACATGCAGCAGGTTGTTATCTTAATCCTGGAATTTTCTTTAGGCCTTTGTTTAAGAAGCAAAAAGAAATTACAAAAGGCCTACTTAGTACCATTACAAGGTTGGTTCCTGATCCTAATGAGCAAGATAGTCTTAGTTCTCAAATTGAAGTATACAAAAAGGCTTTAGGTGACTTTGGAATGCCTATGGCAATCCATCAACGTGAAAAACTAAATCCAGGTATACTATATGTATCTATATATGTATATATATTTCATTTGAAAGTTTGTTATTTGCTTTGTACTAAATTAATATTTTCTTTTATTTTTGGAAGTTGTTTGGTGGGAGCAATTTGAAAATTACACTCCAGAATTACAAAAGTTTGCAATTCGAGTGCTAAGTCAGTGTTGTAGTGCAACTGGTTGTGAAAGAGCTTGGAGCACATTTGAGTTTATCCATTCCAAGAGGAGAAATAGGCTTGAGCATAAACGTTTGAATGACTTAGTATTTGTTCGTTATAATTAATTGTTACGAGAAATGTATGTTTTTAAATATATTCAAATTTTATTTTGAATGATTAGAAAATGTCATTAATGTATGATATTGATTTTGGTAGGAACATTAGAAGGACAAAGGATTACTTGGATCCTATAAGCCTTGATAATATTGATTTAATGGATGATTGGGTAGTTGAGGATTCTGAATTATTGTTACTAACTGAGGAAGATGTGAATTGGGCTAGCATTGAAGAGCCATTAGCAACAATGAATTTGGAAGATAATGATAATGATGATGATGATGTTGTTGTTCTTGATGAGGATGATGGTGACGATGATGTTGTGTTGACAAATGCTAATACTCATGTATATTATGGTCCTGATGTAGATGATCCTATGTAATTTGTATTAAATTTGTGTTAACTTAATTATTTGTATTATTTATTTTCTTTGTAAGCAATGAACAATCAAGTTTTTTGCTTTTTATATTGTGTTTTTTTTTTCTTTGTAAGTTTGTATGCAATGAACAATTGAAGTAATGTTTTATTGTAAACATGGATTTTTGAGGTAATGTTTTATGATAAATAGAGATTTTGTGTATATGTGTGTCTATATATATATATATATATATATATATATATATATATATATATATATATATATATATATATTAAATATATAAAATAGCGGTAAACCCGAAACGGTACACCGGTATTGACTGGTATCCGAAATATACTGTACTGGAGGCCAAACCGGTACAGCCTCCGGTACGGTATTGACTTTCTTGTTCCAAAGTGTCGTTTTATATTTTTTTTATGGGGTTGATAATTTTTGTTCCTATTATTGTTAGTAATCTTGTAGTACGTACTTTTTGTTTCCTCAATATTTAGTATCAAGCTTTGTGGCAATATTACATAAATTATTGGAAATATTTTTAGTTTTAATAAATTTTGACTTTTCGTGGGACTTGAATTTTTGTGGGGGCACAAGTTTGGAGTATGGTTCTTTGTGATCATTTGTTATAAGGGTTAGGTCTCTCTCTCAACCTCGCGATCTGGTCACTGTCAAGCTGGAGCTGTCAACGATGGAGCTGAGGGCTAAAGCAGGTTCGTGGGGTTGGGTTTGAGCTAACGCAGGAAGCAGGAAGCAAGTCTAGGTATGTAATTTGGGGAATGTGTTTTGAATTTTGGTGAAATGGCGTCGTCGAAGGTTGAACATTTGTTTTGAGTTTTGATTTCAGCCAAACGGCGTCGTCCAGTGGGGGTATTTTATTGTATTTTAATTTGATGCGAAAGGTGATACGTCTACAACATTTTTACAACAAATCATAGATGGTTAATTGTTACTGGTTTAAATTTGAACTTAACACTAAGATTACTTTTTTAACCCAACAATAACAACCACTAACAACCTGCCACTTATGATTTGTTGTAAAAATATTATAAAAATGTTATGGATATATTATTTCTCGATGTGAAATTGGGTGGTTTTAAAATTGCTGGGTGGCTAAAAAATTAAACGTCAGATAACAGTGTGTCACTTAACAAAGGCTGCATTTGCAAACAGAGAGAAACTTTAGAATGTGAAGTCTAACATTTTAAAGTCTAAAACTCAATCGACCCCAAACCTTGAGAGTGTAATTTGCAATTCACTCGTTTATTTAGTAAATGAAAGCTGAATATATTCAGCCCCCAAACTTATTCTCACATATAAGATGAAATGTCTTCAAGTTAGAAGCATATATGGTTTAAAAATCGGAGCGGACAAAACCAGAAAAGAAAGAAATAAAGAAAGAAAACTCAATTACATTAACACACCACCAATCATTCCATTTATTTTAGAGTGTACAAGACCAAAAACCCAAACACCGAACAGAAAATGTTTTGCACCAAATTAAGCAAATTGTGGAGAGAGAGAGAGAGAGAGAAAAAGCACTAAGCGTTGAAGAACAAAAGAGAAAAATCAAAGGAACATGCGAATAACAAACTTAACACAAGTGGGATGAATCATGAATGCAGAACAACTGCCATGCATGAAAGCCCTATTTTCGAGTCATGCCTGGTTCAGGAGTTGGAGCTGCTTCGTTTGGGCTCATTATCGTTTCATAGGCTTTTCTCCAACCTTTATATATGACATCCATCACAAGAACAAAAACACAAAAAAGAGATTAAAAATACTGAATAATAGATCATGTTTAATTATTATTAAAAGCTTGTGTTGGAATATTTTTTTAAAGATTAAAATATTTTTGTTGAGTAATGCTACCAACATAATTTTTTTTACAAACTGTTAATGTGGTGAGTGATTATTGGTAAATGAAAAAAATGATGTTAATGGTGGACCTTGATGAGAACTAGTATGAATATGCCACATCAATAAGTTGTAAAAATATTGTAAAATAGTTTGTGGACTCTATTTTGTTAAATTTTGATTTAAGTGATTTAATGGAAATTAGTTTTCTTTCTTTGATGTCTTTCCTACTATGAGTTGGCTAAATCAATGCCTATTGATTAGCAAAGTTTTCCATACTTTGGACTTTGGAGCCTTTAAAACTAATTGAATATTTTCCTTATTAAATCTTTTACTTTGCCATCAATAGTAGCTTATCATGTATAATTTATTGTGAAATTAATATGAAAATGTTGTAGATTTAGCATTTTTTATTTGATCTATAAGAAACCGATATCTCAACAATTGTAAAAATATTGTAATAGCAACAGGTGTTACTACCTTTTTACAAAGCATTTATTTTTTATTGTGGTTAGTCACAGTCTTATATTTTATTATTTTATTCAATCTATAAGAAATTGACACTTCAATAATTATGAAAATATTGTGAAATTTGTTGTATCAGTATAACAATTCTATGCCAACTCATACAAATATTTAAAAGAAAAAAAAGCACAAACCGAAACAACTTAATTGAAAGAAAAAAAAAATGCAAAGTACAAAATAGCGAGTTTTGCTCACCAATGATAAAGCTAAATTTTTGCTTCTATTGGGTTGGTTTTAAAGGTGCATTCGGTAGTTAAAGTTTTTTAGAACAAATTTTCGGAGGTAAATTATCAATGATTTTAATTTGAAATTATCATTGAAAATTTTCTTTTACTAATATTAGTAATAATAATTTGCTATTTAAAATTTATTGTAAAAATATTATGCATAAAATATTTTTTAACACGTTAAAAATTTTTCTTTCTCACCCGAACTTATCTTTTGGTTTGTTATACATAAGACAAAAGTTTGAATAAACCAAAAACAGTCTAGCTAGAGTAATAACATTTTTTTAATATTTAACATTAAAAATTTTTCTTTCTCACCCAAGTTCACCTTTTGGCTCGTTATACAAAAGTCAAAGTTGAATAAACCAAAAGCAGTGAAGTGAGAGTCATTGGCTCTTTTTATAGAGGGAAGATATAGACCAGTGTGTAATATTTTATGACTGAGTTTTTTGTAACCTTGTTATAGATATAGCGAGTGTAAAAAACATAACAATAGATTTAATTGGTCAAAGCAATAAAAAGGGAACTTTATTGCTAAGGATTCATTTGATTTTTAATAGGCAAGCACCCTTTACTATATACATATAGACCAGTGGATAATATATTCTATGACCAAGTTTTTTTATATAGATATAGCAAGTGTCAAAAGCATAATGTTTCCCCTTGACCCTTGCACGCAGTAGCTATTTTCAAAAACCTTTGCTTTGTCAGTTTTCACTTCTTTTGAGAATATTTATGTTTTTCATATATTATATTTTTGTATAAAAAGAAAGTATTACTTTGAGAAGCTTCGTGTCTTATAAGCTGTGTAAGTTTGTAATGATAATCAGTAAGGTGTCTTAGAAGTGGTATGCACAATATTAATAATCTACTATACACCAAAAATTTCATAGATGGTGTATCATCTTATGATAATGACATAATCCACACCTCAACTCTGCCTTTTAAAAACTTATAAATTGACAATAAATTATTTTCATGTTATGAGATAACTTTAAAGTATTGCTACATCACAAGCTATTTTACAAATTATTGATGTAACAAATTCTTATTAATTCTAATATGAGTCCACCACTAACATCACATTTATGTTTATCAATGATTATTTGAAAATTACTAAAGCCACATCAGCCATACTTTGTAAAAATGTTATAAAATAATTTGTGTCTATAGCATTACTCATAACTTTAAAGCATCATGGACATAATATCTCTCAACTATTTTATAATTTTATAGTAAATTCTAATTTATGTTATATATAATTATTTAATTGATATTTTGAAGATTATTTATTTATCAATTATTATTCTTAGGAACAGCAGCTTGTAGTTCAGTTGAGCATGTAAACTTATGGCCCAATATGTAGCGTAGCAGCTAGGAAAATGTTAAAGTCACGAACTATTTTACCTCCTACTGGATCCATATGACGGTTTTTGAGCTCGCGGTGCTCTTGGCAAAGAGCGCAAAAACAGCATAGGTGATGGACACAGAAATCCCCGCAGGGCGCGCACGGCTCTTCTGGCAAATCAAAGTGGCGTCTCAGTTTGGTTCGGTACGTGCATGCATATAAAGTTGCGCCCAAAACCGGCACCAAAGTGCAAAGCAACAAATAGTTTTGGCCTGCGGTGTAAGCAGCTGCATGCAAAAAATAGCAGACAATAAACAAAATTTATAAGCCATAGCAGAGCAGTAAAACAGCAGTATATTTGTATTAGCTTCACTGTATGTACGGCATGTAGTTTAGTAATTAGATTGATACACTTAAGTGATGACACGTGAGAGAGGTTGTTATTACTGTAGCAAGCACGTGTGAAGATAGGTTCAAGTTAGTTAGTTCTGTTTTGCAGTTAGGTAGTTACTGGGTTCTTGGTTCAATACATGTATATATACAATCATGTACTCATTCTTTCTAATTAATGAAAATACAGTTTTTCTTCTCATTCAATTCGTGATACCCATGACCATGACTCCATGAGACTGAAACTTTTTAACTTGAATCACAAATGTTCTTTGTTGATGAGATGGCGTATACTTGTGTGTACACACATATATATAAAAGCACCATTTATTTCTCACACATAATACACACTCACAAGTCATGATTTTGAACTTTGAATTCGTAACTTCAAGTTACGTTTTCTTTTGTTTTTCGTGTGTATACAATGTGGGTGATAGCGTACTTTTCCCATAATGGCATAATCCCATGCATATATATCATAAAACATTGAGTAGAATTTGCTTACATGTTCGTCCCTCGTCCACTATCTCAGCATCGCGGGCAAAGGTGAGGCAGGGACACAAGCAGGTAACCCAGCCTTTGGAGAGAGAGAGAAAAAAAAAAAAAAAAAGAATTTGTTAAAGAGATGTTGAAAGCATTTGAACTTGTAAAACAACACTCTGAATAGATTCCACCACCCCAAAGGCCACCCATTGTATTCTAAACAAAATACAAGCAAAGATTTTCACCCATCTATTAGTATTTTAACCAAAAAATTACAGTTAATTTTACCATCAACTAAAAATTGAGTTATATGAAACACTTCAATATTGAAATTTGCAATTTATGCATTTTGCTCATTTATAAGTTCAAACAAGATCATATTATAAAGTTTGGGATTTAAAAAAAAAAAAAAAAAAAACAACAACAACAACAGAGGATTCCTTTACAATTGGAGGAGTCTTCAAAGCAACCAAATATTCCGGTGGACCACTTTCCCCTGGTTGGAAGCTGTGGAGCAGCCATATTTTAGAGATGGAAAGATGTATCAGGAAGAGGATGGCAAATTCAGAGCTCTATGTGCCTCAACATGTTTGATCAGTTCTGGAATTAAGTAGAAAAAGAAAAAGTAGAAAATAGAGCTGGAGAATATGTTCTGGAATTAAAGCAAGCACATATTCCGGTGTACCACTTTCCCCTGGTCGGAAGCTGTGGAGCAGCCATATTTTAGAGATGGAAAGATGTCTCAGGAAGAGGATGGAGAATATGTTCTGGAATTAAGTAGAAAAGGAATATAAGAATGGATGATAGAGATAAGAGCGGGTATATGTGCGTTGGGGAGAAAAAACGTGGAAAAAAAAGAAAAAGAAAAAGTAAAAACGTAAGGACAAAAGAAAGGGAAAATAATATAAAGAATAAGAAATCATAATTGAGAAATGTTACCATAATATTTTCACAATAAATTTTAAGTAATAAATTATTATTAGCTAATATTGGTGAGTAAAAAAATAATTTCAGTGGCGGGTTCAAATTAAAACTAGTAACAACTTTTCACATAAGATTTTGTTGTGAAAGTATTGTGAAAAATGTTCTGAACGTAATATTCTCATTGAAAAATATAACCATTGGGAATGAATAGATGAAGAATAAATGAAGATTAAAAAAAAATAAAGAATGAATGAAGAAATAATATTTAAATGAGATGAAGAAAGGATAGAAAATCTGTTGGTATGTGTATTTAAAAAAATAGATAAGTAAAAAGTACATACCACGGTTTACTATTTACTGTTCAAATAGCACCAAATTTTAAAGAAGCTGTTGGAGATTCTTATACTATTCAACCTAAGGGAGAGTTGAAGAAAAGAGAAATTGGCTTAAGGCAAGTGAATTGCATTTATTGTGATTTGATGTCAAGAGTGTGAAAGGAAGAAAAGAAGGAAAAGATGAAGAAATAAAAGGATTTGGTGCCAGTTTTGGGCGCAACTTTATACGGATGCACGTACCGAACCAAACTGAGACGCCACTTTGAGTTGCCAGAACAACCGTGCGGGCCTTGCCGAGATTGCTGTGTCCATCACCTACGCTGTCTTTGCGCTCTCTGCCAAGAGCACCGCAAGCTCAAAAACCGTCATATGGATCTAGTAGGAGGTAAAATAGTTCGTGACTTTTAACATTTTTCTAGCTGTTACACTACATATTGGGCCATAAGTTTACATGCACAACTGAACTAAAAGCTGCTGTACCTATGAACAATAATTGATAAATAAATAATCTTCAAATATCATTTAAATAATTATATATCACATAAATTAGAATTTTATAATAAAATTATAAAACAGTTGAGATATATTATGTGCATGAAGGCAGTATCTTCTTCAGTTGTCCCTTGATATGAATAGTGATTGTACTAGTACAATATTATTAAAGCATACAACCCTTAAAATATTTGTACATAGCTTAAAATCAAGATAAATAATTCTTATTCTCCTCCAATATAGCATTAATGAGGCGATAAAAATAATATATCATTTTTATCCATTTAAAAACACAATATACCAAAAAATACTACAAAAATGAAACTTACGCGAAAGGTAAGAAAACCTGAACTGCAGAAGTCATTTAGGAGAAAAAGTTAGCGGTCAAAGTTAACTCACAGTCAAAGTTAATGTCGTAGTCAACAATCAGCAGAGATGGTGTCAGTAGGATGACGTAAGCGGTTGCGATGGTAGCTGACATAAGCAAATGACTCAATTCTAATGTAAGCCATTTCAAGGTCCCTTTAACCGTTGCCAAAGAAGATGCTAGAATTGATTGTCTTCAAGGTCCCTTTAATCGTTATTTGACACCAACACAAACAATATGCCGATTCCAAAATTATTTGAAGGCCTTTGTTAACGGGTGTTGCTAATGTTATTTGATACCAACGCAAACAATATGCTGATTCCAATATTATTTGATAGCTTTTGTTAACGGGTGTTGTTCAGCACCGGTTAAAATTGATTTTTTTATTAATAAAGTATTGTTACTTTTTGGGAGTAGAAAAAAACTTGGTAAAGTAGTCGTTAAAGTGACAGTGAAGCATAAAAAATCTCCCATTTTACAACATGATTGAAATACTCTTTTAAAGTTTTTCCCTCTTTCTTTCCTTTATCAACATTTTCAACTTGGTTTTGTACTCTCTTTTTTTCCCCAGATCTACAAAACATCCACTCAAATGCCTCAAATTTCAAATCCAAGCCAAATTGTCAAAGCTTTTGTTAGGTTCTAAGGACTTAGGATCTAAATGTATTAGAACTTCAATGTGTAATGTTGGCAAACCATGATCAAAACTTAGAATCTAGAATTAGGCTACTCAAAGTGTATTTATTTGTATAGTTGGAATCGAGTATACTGCGGTATTTATTATGTAAATCTGCAAGGCTCGATCGATCGAAAATTAGACTCGATCGATCGAAGCTCATGAAGATTGTTTTTCTGTAGAATTTTTCAACTCAACCCAAGTCCATTTGATGTATAGGGTTTTATGTTTTGCCTTAAGTATAAAAGGAAAAACTCTAGCCACGTTTTAGAGGTTGTTGTTTATGCTGTGTATGTGAATCTCTTGTGAGATCTAGAAGTGTTTGCCTTCATATATACTTAGGGTTATCAAGATCGAGATTGATGTCGAGACCTTAGTGATCGTTTCAGTTGCTGCATAAAGAAATTCAAGAAATACAAGTGGTGTACTTGTGGATGCTGTGGATTTGAGAAAGAAGTAGTCCGTGGACTTGGAGCTGTCACATGGTCGTGGTAGTAAGTTTTCTATTCAAGGTAGCAATAGGATGTTAGTGGTCTAAATCGCTATTGTAAAATTTCAATTCTTTCATAGTGGATCTTGTTTTATTTTGAGGATAGCTAGGTTAAATCCTCCCCAGGTTTTTTACCGGTTTGGTTTTTCTATGTTATCATATAGTGTGTTTTTTATATTTCCACACTACTTTGCATGATATGATTTACTTTTGTTAACCTAGATTTGAATAATTTACCTAAGTTAATTACTTGGCTAAATAATTAGGTTAAACAACTTATGTTTTAAGGGGTCTAAAAACGTACAACTTTTTCACATTCCAAATTAAACCCAGTCACCAAAACAACCTAGATACAACCAAAAACAGAGGAAGGAAAAAGTAGAAATAAAGGTAAAGAGAAAAAGGGGAGGCCAATGGTTCCTAGTGGTGGTGGTAGCGCAAGTGAGCACCACTACCAAAAACGGTGGTGGAGCTCAAGGGTTCGGCCATTGCTGAGACGAGAGAGAGAGAATTCGAGATAGCAGAGAGAGGGAGTGAAACGGATTTGGTTATGGAGGGTTACAAATCTGGTGGTTGCGGTGGTGGTGGTGTTTTTGTTTCTTGGATTGAAGCATGAGAAAGACTGAGAGAGAAAGGAGTGAGACAAGAAGAAGAAAGAGAAGAGAGTAGTTTCAAACGTAGCAAAGACTAGAGAGAGAAAATTGAGAAGAGTTAAAAGAAGAAGAAGGGTATTTTTATCTTATAAGTAGCAAATTTAACTTTTCAAAAATATTTTTCTTTCCTTAGTAAAAATAGCTCCACGTGTAATTTATTTATTATTAATTTCCTTCTTAACGGGTGTTGTCCAGCACTCGTTAACAGGACCCTTATTTGATACCAACACGGCAATATTGGGAGTCTAATTTTATTTTTGGGAAACCAAAAAGTTGGCTTTTTGTCATCAGCACTTGGGGGATTTTTTTCTTGGGCTGATGTGGCACTGATGACGTCACGGGTGAAGTCAGCCTAAAGTAGTTGACGGCGCGTGGGGCGTGTGACTTTCGACGCACATTGCTTGGGCGGCACGTGAGGGCGTGTGAGGACTTCAATGGTTGCGAGACTTCCACAAATGAGTAGATCGACGCAAGACGATCATAGTAGTACATACAAAAAAATTAATCGGAGCAAAATTCATAGCGGTGATGAATGGAACAATGGTCTTTGTGGTGTGGGACTCCTCAACAGCAGCGACTACAGGTCCGGAACCCAAGGACGATGATTGAGAGACGTCAGAGGTTCAACGACGAGTGGCTGCGGCGGCTGCTATGACGGCGGAAGTGATATTGAGAATGGAGTAACACCAATAGAGACAAGACTGCTAAGAAAATGTCAGAGTAGTGGCTCTGATTCCATGTTAAAAATACTGAATGAATAGTATTGTATTTCTCAAAAAATAAAATATACATGAGTGTCTTTATATAGGAGGCAGAGTGTGTAGTACAAGTATGTATACTATACAAATAAACAAGATGGACCAAAGGCCCACAGCCTATTACACCTCAACAATTTGATTGTTTGATCTTTGGAGGATGGTCTTAGAACCCACGAAAGAAAATTGAGCTGATAATGGTTGATTGCTACTTTCTAGCTATCTCCATTATTTGACTTTTCTCTACCTAATCATCCTTGATGTTGCTCTGCTAAGGGATCAAATGCATTGGATTGAACAGGTCAAAGGGGTTCGTTGCATCTTGGAAATAGTTTTTACAAACTTTAATTTAAAGGGCTTGGGATTTAATTAATATATATCCTTCTAATGTGCCATAGTAATTGGCTTTGTTAATTATTTCATGTAGAGGATCGTTTACTTCATGATGCGATGAAATTAATGCGTCTTGATCTATGGAGATTGGAGGAATTTAAAAAATAAAAACAAAACAAAACTTCGGACTTGGTGGTTCAAAGTTCATAACCATTTCACCAGTAAATTAATGGAAGTGAATATTTTAGGCTTCACTTTTAAAAAATGTAGATACTTCTACAACAATTCCCTCCTCTCTCACATAATTTAATAAATGAAATTTACCATTATGTAGTAATAGAAAGTAATACTATTTCTTTGGAATATTGAATAAATAAATTCAAGAAAAATTCTTCTTTTACATTGTACGTACAATGTTTTATATTGAAGAGAGAGCAAAATCTGTATAATATTTATCACTTTTTGCTTTTTGTGTGATAACCATGTAAATATAAATTTACATTGCAAATATAATATAAACATATAAAATTCCTAAATTTAATTAATGAAATCAAGTTTACTTTATTTTGGATGCAAGACAACAAGAAGGATACAAGAAGTTGTGAAAGATCCTATATCATAAATGAAGAGGAGCACGGTTTTTGCTCAGAAGAGGAGCACAGTTTGAACCTGGATAAAGTTGGGCCATTGCAAACTAAATTCATCACTGCCCAAGACTAATTGCAACCCCATAAAAAGATCCTATATCATAAATGAAGAGGAGCACGGTTTTTGCTCAGTAGAGGAGCAAACAAAAAAACAAAAAACAAAAAGGAAGTACAAATGATGTAAATCAAGCACATTGAGCGTATATCTTGGCACTTTTTGTATTGTCAATCTAGGTTATTGACCAGTATTAACACATTCTTAAGAACAATAGACCAGTGTTTTTCAAGTTGCATTTAGACATAAACTCACTAGGTGGAGCAATGCTCGTGTAATTGTAAAATAGACATCTTCTAATGTGTTAACTAAAGAAGTTTCAATTTTTCTTTTTTCCAAAAGAACTTAAAACGGCCTAGGAAAAAGGATGATGTTTGGCTTCTTAATCAGTGTGAAATTTGAAATATTGAATAGGTTAAAGGAATCGCACAAATTTCTAATTTGGTATTAACTCTACTTCTAAAAGAACTAATTTCTCTTCCAAAACTTACCACATAAAACATCTAGGAACACTATCACATGTTTTCTCTAGATTAATAAAAACCATACAAATATCTCTACATGTCTCTCTATATTTTTCCATTAAAAATCTGTCGACAATTTTTTCAACATACCACGTCTTAATCTCATTGGGTTTCAATTACCCAATTAATCACCAAAAAAACGAAAATACCATCTACAAATCATTTTGGACATCTACAATTATTTGATACTACACTACAAAATTGGGCCAAAACCCCATTATTATATCAATAAGTCAAAAGCCCAAAATGTTATTTTCTACCTCATTTTACATCACTATTAGCTAAGCCTATGACAAATTACTTTATTGCATTCGATTTAAAAAGCCAAATGGTTAAAACCAATCGCAAACTACTTCATTCCATTCTATTAAAAAAGCCCATGGTTAAAACTTATTGTAATTATTTATTGTGAGGGACCAAGAAGCTACATTATATGTGCAACCCAAATGGGAGAGCTTTTAAAGCTGGCTCACTCTAAGAGCTTCGGTTAAGGTGCCCACATAAATTTAGATATATCAAGTGCATGAGGATGTTTTGGTTCTCTTTTCTTGTTTCAAACTCGAAGTTAGTCTCTTTGTTTTGAATTTACTTGTGATCAAGATTGAAATTTTTGTCTGCATTGAGTGATGTTTTGAGGCTAATAACTAGAACATTGCCTTTTTCTGTCTGTTTGTTTTTATTTATTTATTTATTATTTTATTATTAATGGCTTCAATGATGTTAGGGATATTTGGGGGTTGTTGTATATTGGTAATGCAATTGTATTAGTGGTTCAGTATTGATATTGTATAGTATATTGAGATTGTTATATACATGTTAGTGAGAATAAGTGGCTGGGCTGGGTGGTTGTGACAGGGTGGCAAGTCAATTAGTTAGAAGTTAGTTAGGGAGTTGGGCTTAGCTGGTTGGGCTTAGTTGTGGGAGTACCAGACACGGGTTTAGAAGGTCAGGCCAGGGTCAAGTGTATAAAAGACCAGAAGGTTGTAAAGGGAAGATATAATAAAATTGCCATTGATTCTATGTTCACTGTTTTCCTTCTCTGTTCTTTCCCTAACTTCTTGGAGGCTTAGCTGACCTCGAATTCAGCTACAAATCTTCACCCATCAATTCCAGTCTTAACAAATTAGATGATGATCATGACCCTAATGCTTAAGTGAGATAGATGCTTACGTGTTGTACTTGAACGGAACCTTTCTCCATCAAAGTTCAATTTTTCCCCCTTATAACCATATTAGAATCCAGTTTGCCCAATCCCACTTGTTTTCCAGTGTTTCCAAAATGACAAGGCCATGTAATTCTTTCATTAAAATCTGTTTCACTCTGTATTTGTGCACATGAAAGATGGTGTTTTTGTTTTTGGAATTCAATAATTTTGTTTTGTATTAAAACCATATTCTCTCTCTCTTGTGTGAGTTTGTTTCTAAAAAAAAAAGAATAACAATAACTATCCATGTGTTAATGTGTTATAGTTACTAAAAAAATGTCTTCAAACTATCTTCTTATTTAAAACCACTTCAATTATAAATTTCCTTAAGCCGTATCCAATAAACGTCTATTTTTGCCGAACTATATAGTATAAACGTCTTTCATGTGCACAAATACACCTTTTTTTGTTGCTTTTTTTTTTTTTTTTGTATGCTATTTCAGCTAGTGAAAAATGTTTTGTCTAGCATTACCCGTACTTTGTGCAATCAAGCTCTAAGATTACCCTAATAAACTTGAGGTCATGGGTGGAAAAGGCAGAGGGTTTGTGGGTATTTTTCTTTGCTGTTTAGTCTTGGGATTTTGAAAGTTTCTTACAAGTGAGACCTGATTTTAGGAGTACAACAATTATCACGCAATTTTTTAATAATTATTTTATGTAGCAAATTGTGATTAGTTGTCTGTCACTTTTACATAAATCCAATATTTTCTTTTCCACTACTCACAATTTGCCACATTAGAGTTATAGTTCTAAATTATTTTGGGTAAGTAATGGTTAATTGAATATATTCGGATTTGGGGTTAATTTCGACGTGGGTTTTGTTGAAAATGTGTGTTTTGTATATATCTCTTTGGAGCTGATCTATAAACTGGGTGGGTGTGTTTTCTATGTTAGATAGTTGTTTGTGAACTGTGGGTTGTTAAATTGGTAGATAAGTGGGGTTAGCAACATGGAGATGAGAAGAAGAGACGGATTTTGACGTGAAGAAAGAGAGAGATTTCACTTTTTCTTTAATAACTTTTACTTGTAAGAAAAATTCATTTTATCCTCAAAGTTGTGACATGGTCCCAAACATAAATTGTGTTTTCAGTTCTTAAAAAAGTCACTCTAGTAAAATGGTACCAAACACGCATTTTTGCAATATGAGCTCCCTGAAAATAGTTTTCTATCCGAATTTTTTGAATATTGTTTTCACAATGTTTTGAAAATAAAAACACAAATGATATTACCAAACAAGCCCTAGAGTTAAAGAAAGCAAATTATATTTTAACTTACATTTTAATATTAATTATTAGTTCATATAGCTTGTTGCATACGCCATACACAATTTATTTTTGAGTTGAAATCGTGATTTGAGTTCAAAAACTAAAATATGTTTGCGTTGTGTGTACTGTGTAGTAGTTAGTGTATAAATTATAATAGGCACTGCCCATATTCTAATATAGGACCAAAAAGATTCACAAAATGTACACAATTATGAGTCCACATTGTCTGATTGTCCGAAGGTAACGTTGCAGTTTTGGGCTTTAAGAAAAGTCATTAAAAAACATGACATTACCCAAACTAGTCCAGAAATTGGGCCGTCCTTAGTCAAAATCGAACCCAAATGGCACTTGATTGAAATCTCTTTGGGTCTCAGCTTTGCAACCTAAGAAAGATATTCTTCCATTCACTTAATATGGGCCTAAAGTCCAATCACTCAATATGCCCCTCTTTTTCAAATCACTTAGTATGGGCCTAAAGTTTCAAGTGGAAACATATTCCCACAAGTGATGTCGAGGCATATTTGTGATTGGTGTTTAATAAAAATAGTGTCAATTAAGAGTCCATGTGAAAATAATATTACTCTAATTACAACTTGTTATCGTAACAATCCCAATGAATTAGTCTAATTGTTCACAAGGCTTCATGAGAGTTACAAAGTTCTTAATTCAAAATTCTTATCCAAAACCTTGGAACCACCCTAAAGATTCCTCCATGTAAGTGCGTAAAGGACTAGAAGACTATACATATCTAAGTGAATAGTCCAGTGCTCAAAGATAAAGCCTAAAGTACAATTTGCATTCATAAAGTTTTGGATAATTTTGATTTGTTCCCTAAAGTTTCAAAATGTAGATTGGTAACCCTAAAAATCACATATCGTTTGAATTTAAGTCATTTTATCAATGTGTCATTTGAGGTGTCAATTAAGTGCCAACAAAAAATTATAATGATTGAATCTTTAGATTACAGTATATTAATAAATTGAGTCAATATCCAAATAAATACCTAAATTATAAATCATTAAAGAATATTGAATTTGACTTATTAGGAAAATATATAATCAAAAAGATGCAATAATGAAATAACAAATTGGATATATATTAAAAATGTCAACACAAAGATAAGAAGAGTTTTTTCATTTAGAGTACAATATCACGAAAAACTCCACAAAAAAAAAATTGAAATGAAAATAATTTACATCATTTTGAATGTACATAATTTTTTCCAAATAAATCTATCAAAATTAAGAGATACATTTTAGAACATTATATGAAATATATTCTATTAGTTGATTTCTTTCCTTAATAAAGTATTTAATTTTTATGCTCCAATTGTTAGATAAAATGAGGCCTAAGGGAGGGTAATTTAAACCCTGGTTCTCCTTATAAAGGAGATTATATAATGCATATTCCTCTGAATTGAATTTAGAAAAATAATTCATTTTGAGGTTCGCAAAAAAACTTGAATTTTTTCAAAAACCCTATGTTACGCATAATCCAACAAATTTGATTATGTTTAATTTGTAAGCTTAAAAAATCTAATTAAAGACTCATATTAATCTAAATACCAGATTACAGGACTACTAATCCTACCGGTCGGGTTGACTCGGATTTAATAACTATCTATAGTTTTTTTTTATTATTAATTAAAAAAAAAAAGAAGAAGAAAAATAATTATCTATAGTTAATTGGAGAGATAGAACCAATGAACCAGAGATGATAGAACCACAAGTAAAAGACCCAATCTCCCATCACCCAAACCACTTTTAATGACTTTACGTGTCCCCTCAAATCAAATCTCACCACGTGTCACAAACCCAAAACACCCCCTTCAAACTTCTCCTTCTCGATTCGATACATTCAACTCTCTCTCTCTCTCTCACGCAAAAATTGTCCAAACTTAACATAAACATAGTATCAGGTACCAAAGCAACCTTAAAAAAAAAAAAAAAGAGACAAACAAACAACAAAAACACACAGATACTATTCGCTATGATTCAAATCGAAACCCAGAAGAAGCTATTGATCCTTGTAATAACATATGGGTTGTTATCGTGTACAACGGAATCAATTCGGTTCGAGCTGAAATCGAGTCACACCAAGTGCATCGCCGAAGAGTTAAAGGTCAATTCCATGACTGTTGGCAAGTACAGCGTTGTCAATCCCAACGAAGACATACCCTTACCCGATTTTCACAAAGTCTCCGTTCGGGTAATTTTTTTTTTCTTTTTTCTTTTAATTTTTTTTAGATGTTTGAATTTTAATCTATAGCGTATGCTCCAAGACACCAATTGAGTTTGGGTGTAGGTGGGGCGCCAATTTAGCGAGAAAAGATTTTACGAGTTGAGCTAACTGAGAGCGAGTATTATTTGAAATTTTATTATTGTTGTTGTTGTTTTTGAGTGGGATTAGGTGACTTCGTCAAATGGGAATATTTATCATCATGGGGACAAAGTGCCGTCGGGGAAGTTCGCGTTTATGACAGTGGAGGCGGGAGATTACATGGCGTGTTTCTCGGCGCCGGATCATCAGCCTTCCATCACTTCCACCATTGATTTCGAATGGAAGACTGGTGTGGCTGCTAAGGATTGGTCTAGTGTTGCCAAGAAAGGCCAAGTTGATGTAAGTTCTTTTTTTTTTATACTTTTAATTGTTAGTTGCAACATTTTGTCATTTTCTAGAACTATAAATTTGTTGTCACAAATTGTTTTGGTAGATGTTTTAGGTGTCCTGTTGTGATTGATGTATAATAAAAGTGGTGTTAGTTATGGTTGCTGTGAATGGAAGTGGTGTTGCTCTGATTGCGACTTGTTAACTTAGTTAAGATGTGAAAATGGTTGTGACTTTAGTAACTGTGTGTGTGTTTTTTGGGATTTTGTGGTTAGGTTGTTGGTGTGGTTATTATTTATGTTTGGCTTTTTGGGTAATGAAAAGTTTGAGTGTTTTTTTAGATAGTGGGCTTGAAGTTGAAGCTTGTAAAATGAGTGAGAATTAAGAATGTTGAATTTCAGGGTTTAGTATTGTGGTATTAAGGATTTTTATTTATGCGTAAGTTACATACTCTCAGTAGACTATGAATTTTGAACCCATGAGTTCTCCCTTTAGTTATTGTTGTGGGAAGAGAAGGTGTTGTTTGAGCTAGAGTACATTGGTGAGTCAAGGGGACTAATTTGCTAAGGTATGGTTATTGGTCAGTATGTGAAGTTGATTAAATTGACTTCTAGATTGATATAGAGAGTGTTTTCGGTGGGGAAAAATATGCGTGGTGTTTGGCAGATTTTTGCTGGTGATTAGGCATGATTGAAAAATTGGTCTCTAAATGCATTGTATTTTGAAGCCAAGCTGTTCTCTTTGAAAAGTGAATGAAAACACTAATTATAAGGTTATGAGTTCTGCCTGCTGGTCATTTGTGGTCCTTAGTGCAATCTAGAGTAAGTGCTCTGAAGCATTTTAGTGTTAATATTGAGGGTTTGCTTGTGATCATTCTTCTCTGATCCCCAAAAAAAGGGAAGGAAGAATGGCATAATGGTTAAAGATGGCAACTTTGAGTTTTTGTCATCACAATGAAGTTGTATTACAAGTGTGCCAGACCCCATAAGTGAACACTCCAAGCTACTTGCATGGTTGGTGAGTACAGCTAAATAGTGTGTATGCTTGTTTCCAATTCAAGATCAATTGTAATACAAAACAAATCTGGTGAAATCTTCACAGCCTTTTTTTGGTTATAGGTGTAGATCTCACTTTTGATAGTTCAATAGAAATGACCTCCCTGGATCTCTTGTTTAATGTCTTGGGACAGGAGGGATTATGTGCTAGTAGCTTGATAATATTTTAGGTGATTTGGATGCTTGAACTTTGGGATGGGAGGAAAATAGTTATTCCGCTTTCCGCATATCGTTCTCTTGAATCTGTGTTGGATCAGCCTGCATCGGAGGGTGTAGTTAATCCAGGTATGACTTCTCTTATTAACGAGGGACAAATTATTAGTTGGACTTCTGAGTGTGATGGTGTTGTGGGCTCTGTTGCCTCTGATATAGGTTAGAGGGTGAGGCTTGGGACTCTGATGAGGGGTTGTTGAATGGGGAACATTTAGGTGAACCATTAGAAGTGGCACCTTTGGCGATGGATAATTCAATAGTTACGGAGATTCCTACAGTTGAGGAGATAGGGTGTAAGGTGGATGTAGATAACGCCAAGTTGTCACAATGGGTAACTAATAGAATTAAAGCTTTCCAGAAATTTGTTGGGACCACGCTAGAGGGTTTCGAAGAACAAGTTACAAGTTTGCTCTTAGCTTTAGAAGCTTGAAGAAAAAAGCGAATGCTTGATGAAGCTTCTCAGAGGAAGATGGTTAAGGCTGGGCATAAAGGGCACCGTGAATTAAAGAGTTTAATGAGTTCTTGGGGTGATGAGAATGAGTTAGAAAGGAGCAGGAGTGCTTGTAGGGATCGGGCTGTTGTAGTGCATCAATGAATTTTAGAATTGTTTCATGGAATGGGAGAGGGTTGAAGAAGCAGGATAAGCGGCTATGGGTTAGAAATTTGATCTGAAAGTGGAAAGCAGATATTGTTTGTCTGCAAGAAACTAAGATGGAGTTAATTAATAGAGGTGTCATTTGTAGTTTGTGGGGAGGTCAACATGTGGATTGGCTCTACTTAGGCTCTGTGGGTGCTTCAAGTGGGGTGTTATTGATGTGGGACAACGGGGTTATGGATAAGGTGGAGGAAGCGGTGGGTCATTTCTCAGTCTCTTGTAAATTCAAAAATGTGGTGGATCATTTTGTTTGGGCATTCACGGGTGTTTATGGACCCAATTGTGATAGAGACAAAAGTTTCTTATGGGAGGAGTTATCTGGCTTATGTAGTTGGTGGGATGTGCCTTGGTGTGTGAGAGGTGATTTTAATGTGGTGCGGTTTCCTTCTGAACGTTTTGGTTTTGCAAATTTCACTACAGCTATGTATCGGTTTTCAACTTTTATTTCAGAGCAAAGCCTTATTGATTTGCCTTTGGTTGGGGGGAATTTCACTTGGTCTAATTCTAGAGAGGTTGCTTCAAGATCTAGATTGGACAGGTTTCTATTGTCAGCAAATTGGGAGGAGAAATTTCCATCTGTTTGTCAACGCCGACTATCTACGTTGCTATTGGATCATTTTCCAATCCCACTTGAGGGTGGGAATTTACACGGAGGCAAAAAACCTTTTAGGTTTGAGAACATGTGGTTAAAAGATGAGGGCTTTTTGGAAAGGGTGAGTTCATGGTGGGAGTCCTATCATTTCCAAGGGACTCCTAGTTATACTTTGGCTAACAAACTAAAGATGTTGAAATTGGATTTGAAGAGATGGAATGTGGAGGAGTTTGGTAATATAGGTCTTAGGGTGCAGAATTTGTGGAAGGATTTTAATGTGTTGGAAGTTATCGAGGATGATTGTGTTCTTACAGCGGAGGACAGTATGGAAAAGGAACGAATTCGTGGAGAGTTAGAAAAAACAACTTTGTTGGAAGAAATCTCCTGGAGACAGAAATCTAGGGCTCTATTTCTTAAAGAGGGAGATAGGAACACAATTTTTCCATCGTATTGCAAATTCACATAGAAGATGCAATACTATCGATAGGCTTATGGTGGATGGAGAGTTATCTACGGATCAGGGGATCATTGAGGGGTGCATTACTCATTTCTATAGGCAGTTATACTCGGAGAAAGAGGTCCACAGACCTCTTTTGGATGAGGTTGTTTTTTCTAGAATTTCTGAGGAAGATGCCACTTGGTTGGACAGACCTTTTGATGAGGATGAAATATTTGGAGTGGTCCATGATTTCAATGGTGATAAAGCACCAGGTCTGGATGGTTTTACAATGGCATTTTTTCAATCCTGTTGGAGCATGGTGAAAACAGATATTATGAATGTGTTTCATAATTTTCATGCCCACGCTATGTTTGAAAAGAGCCTTAATACTACTTTTCTTGCTCTCATTCCTAAGAAAATTGATCCTGTGGATGTCTAAGACTTTCGGCCTATTAGTTTGGTGAGAGGGTTGTACAAGATTATTGCTAAGGTGTTAGCCAATCGAATGCGAAGGGTGGTACACGGTCTTATTTCAGAATCTCAGAATGCCTTTGTGAAAGGTTGATAGATTTTAGATTTCGTCCTTATTGCTTCTAAGTGTTTAGACAGTTGATTGAAGGCAGGGGTTCCGAGCATGTTGTGCAAACTGGATATTGAGAAAGCTTACGACCATGTGAATTGGGAGTTTCTCATGTTTTTGTTACAGCAGTGTGGATTTTCCGAAAAGTGGAGAAGGTGGATCAGGTGTTGTATATCAACTGTTAAATTCTCCATTTTGATCAATGGTTGCCCATTGGACTTTTTTGGGAGTTCTAAAGGACTTCAGCAAGGTGATCCTTTATCCCCATTTCTCTTTGATATTGTCATGGAGGCCTTGAGTCGTATGTTGGTTGCAGCTACTGCAGCAAGATAGTTTTCGGGCTTCACAGTTGGGAATGCAACTGGTTCCTTGATGACGGTGTCTCATTTATTGTTTGCGGATGATACATTTGTTTTCTGTGATGCTGACAGCAATCATATAACAACTCTGTGTGGGATTCTCTCTAGATTTGAGGAGGTGTTAGGGCTAGAAATTAATTTAAGAAAGTCTGAATTGGTTCTAGTTGGGGATGTGCCTAATCTACTTGAGTTAGTGGAGATTTTGGGTTGTAGGGAGTTGCTCTTCCATTGAAATATTTAGGTCTTTTATTGGGTGCTACTTTTAAAGATAAGACGATTTGGAATCTTATTTTGGAGAAGATGGAGCAAAAGCTAGCTGGATGGAAGAGGTTGTATTTATCTAAGGGGGTAAGGTTACCCTTATTAAGAGTACTCTCTCTAGCTTGCCTACTTATTTCCTTTCTCTTCTCCCTATTTTAGCTAAGGTGGCTAAGCGGATGGAGAAATTACAAAGAGATTTTCTTTGGACTGGTATTGGTGACGAACGTAAAATTCATTTAGTAAATTGGTCTAAGGTATGTAGGCCAGTGAAGAATGGAGGGTTAGGCATTCAGTGTTTGAGAAGGTTTAATTCTGTTTTATTAGCCAAATGGTTGTGGCGTTATGGTTTGGAGAATGATGCCCTTTGGAGAAGGGTCATTGGGGCGAAGTATGGGAATGAGTGGGGTGGTTGGTGTACAAAATCTGTGTCTAGGGCATATGGTGATTGTATGTGGAAGTTCATTAGAAGTGGTTGGTTGAATTTTTCCAAGTTCCTTCGGTATGATGTGGGTGATGGTACTCGTGTGAAGTTTTGGGATGATGTGTGGTGTGGGGGTCGTCCTCTTAGGGAGGCGTTTCCAGATTTATATAATATTAGTAGGACAAGGAATGCTTCAGTCTCTGTAAACTCCCTGTGTACTAAGGTGTTTCACCTTTTTTGAGATCAATAAACTTTTACTTATAAAAAAAAAGGAATGCTTCAGTCTCTGAGGTTATGTGCTATGCAAATGGGAGAATATTTTGCAACTTACAGTTTTGTCATTTAGTAAATGATCAAGAGTCACAATCTTTGGATTTGTTTATGGTTTTGATCTATTCCACAAAAGTGCAGAGTGTTGGTTCTAACAAACTTTGTTGGAAGCCAGCCAACAGTTAAAGTTTCGAGGTGAGTGGGTATTATCATTCTCTATCCCCTTCTATTGTCATTTCTTTCCCATGGAAAATGGTGTGGCAATCGAAGGTTCCTCCTTGGGTGGTTTTTTTCTCTTGGACTACTGCTTTAGGCAAGGTTCTAACTATAGATAATCTTCGGAAGAGGCATTTTGTTGTTCTTGAGTGGTGTTATATGTGCAAAAGGTGTGGGGAATCTGTAGATCATCTCCTCCTTCACTGTCTTATAGCATATGAGATGTGGAGTATGGTCTTTTGCTTGTTTGGTATTTGTTAGGTGATGCCGCAAAGGGTAGTGGATTTGTTGGATTGTTGGTCATGCAATTTCAGGCGACATCGTAATATAGTTATATGGAGGATTGTGCCGCATTGTTTGAGGTGGTGTATCTAGCGGGAACGAAATACTAGAAGCTTTGAGGGACGCGAACGGTCCATTCTTGAGTTTTAAGTCTTTTTTCTTTTTTACTCTTCTCGAATGGTGTATAGTTTTACCATCTTTTTCTTGTCTTTCCCTTCCTGTTTTGCTTGATTATTGTAATCGTGTTTCTTGATGTTTTTGCCTCTTTAGTACATTTCCTATGTACTGGGCTGTGTTCTTTTTAATAAAATTTTTGTGTTACTTACCAAAAATATATATATATATATATATTTTAGGTGATGGAGTCATTTTGTATAGCAGCTTTCACTGCATGGTATGCCACAATAGCAGTTTAGAAAGTAGTAATGAATCTTTGTGGTATCTTATTCTTCTTTTAAATTTTTTCTAGAGGAATATTATCAGCTTATTGCTCATATACTTTTGTATCTGTAGCCTGTAAGAACAATTAAAGTAAAAAGGCAATAATTTGATTCTGATTCCTGGTGTTAGCATTATATTGGAGTAAAAACTGATGTACTTGCTTCCCTAATATCTCTCTATTTAAATATGGATGACATAATGTGCTTGATATATGTGGGGAATTGGATGATTTCAACCCAGCTTAGGGACCCCCCTTGTACGTATTTTAATTTTTACATGTGTGGAGCAATGTGAAACATATGAATTTTTTTTTCTCTGGGTATTTATGCACTAATTTGTTTTTTGATAAGTGATTCTCGCACTAATTTGTGCCTCTTGGTGGGTGTGTCTGTGTTTTTCTTTTCTGATGGCGTCTTGTTAGTGTCAAAGTCATTTCATTTGCATATCCTCAACATTATCTACTTACTCTTAGACAATCTTTATTTGTGCAATTTCTCTTACCATGAAAAGTTCATGCAAATGATTCTCTTTTTTCTGCACTTTTGTTTGTTGGTGAAATGGTTTATTTAGATAGTTTTTTTGAGAATAGGTTTATCTGGATAGTTGATTACTGGGATTGGAAGTGAAACTAAATTGGTAATTTTCATGTCTCTATCTTATGGGAGAGAGAGAGAGAGAGAGAGAGAGAGAGAGAGAGAGAGAGAGAGAGAGAGAGAGATTATGTCTTATCCAGTGCTGATCTCAGTTAAGAGAGGTCTCTCTAAACTTGGGCAAGGTTTTACCCTTATGCATTATTTGCCCAAATTGGCCGCTATCAAGACTCGAGTCCATGCATTTGTGCTTAGCAATCATGCTAGAAATATAGTTAGTTCTGACCTTCATTTTTAGTTAATTTAATTATCATCGTGTTGCAATGTTTTAAATAAGATATGACAAGTGTTCACAATATGGATAGGAACTTATCCTCTTGTCATTATTTTAAATGCCAGCTCATGGAACTTGAACTGAAGAAGATGTATGATACTGTTATTTCCATTTAGGAGGAAATGTTTTATCTCCTTGAAAGGTAAGAAAGCTTATTGTATTTCTTTTACAATTCATGAAAAGCGGGATATCCATCTCTTTTTATCCAATGTTATTTATGATTTATATTTCAGAGAAGAAGAAATGCAGGTGCTCAACAAAACAACTAACAACAGGATGGCCTGGTTGAGTTTTCTTTCCCTTATTGTTTGTTAATCAGTAGCAGGCTTGCAAGTATGGCACTTGAAGACCTCTTTTTAGAAAAAGAAGCTCATTTAATTTTTTCTGGACAAGTTCCATAGTTTTCTCGGGTTTAAGTGATAGTTTAGCGGCAATAGCATCTTTTGTAATACCTCATGTATATGGTTCAAACTTCAAACCCCATCTTCTCTTGTCCACTATCTGCCTTTCAAAAAAATTTACAGTTTCTCATCTATGATTTTGTAGCATATTTCAGAAACCATGTACTTTAAAATAGAATAAGTCTCAGGTCACATTTAGATCAAGCGGGGCTTTCTATAACAGTGTGCAGAATCTCTTTGTGGTTATAGGTATCTCATATCAATGTAGGACGATATAGGGGCAATAAAGTTTAGTTATCTGTTATTCAATTTCTGTCGAATTGGAGATGCTAGAAGGTTTTAGTTTTTAAATTAAAACTAGTTGCAGACTCACATGATGCGTGGGAATATATGATTACTTTGTAATTGTGGTATGATGTATGATCTATTCTCTCTAAAAAAATCAAAAAAATTTTAAAATTATTTTTCATCTACCTACATATATATATATACATACATATATATATATATATATATATATATATATATATATATCATTTTAGTATTTTAGGTGTGTTTGATTGAAATTATTTCTTTTTGAGGTAGTCCATATTTTTTAAAATTATATTATGGTACATTGTGTTTTCCTTCTTTTTTTTCTTCTTTTTTTTTTTAAAATTTTCTTACAACTAAACTCTTTATATTATTCAAATTTCTCATTTCTTAAATGAGATATCGTAATAATCAAAACTCATCACAAAATTACACTTGATATTACTTAAATAGTTGAGAAACACGTTCAAATACATAGCAAGATTGTATTTTGATATAAATTCTAATTTTCACTTTCAAAATAACTAAGTATTATGTCAATCAAAAATCAAACAAAAGCTATAAGATGGAGAGAAAAGGCTTGTGATGGAAAACTCAAAAACACACACAAGATTGTATATTAACCCAAAATAGTGTTATAAAAAAAAATAGAATGATTCATCAACCTAAAGTTAAGTTGTAAGAAAGAATAAATAATCGAGAAAGAGAATAATCACCTTTTTTCGGGAGAGACCAGAATTAGATAAATTTATAGAAAATAAGATGAGAAGAAGAATAGTCAAGATAAAAGATATAGTCACACCAAATTATCCAAGCCATGTTATGTAATTGAATAACATTATATTCTTATATATTATCTTTATAATGCAATATGATAGCATTTGACAATCAAAGAAAAGAAAAAGAAAAATAACAACTTAAAAACACAAAACCAAAAAGTTTGGAGCGTGAAATACAATTTAATCCTATTTATTTTTTGTAGGGGTATGTACTGACTTAAAGTAGAGTTATAAAGAACACACAAATTCATCAACCTAAAGTAAAGATATAAAATATTTTAAAAAATAAATAAATCTACACAAAAAAGGGGAAAATTTTGAGAGAGGGAGAGGGAGAATAATAGTAGAGTTCTAAATAACATTGAAATTCATCAATATAAAGTAAAGATACCCAAAAAAAAAAATGAAAAAAAAATGAGAGAGAGAGAGTAATAACCTTTTTATGTGATAAAATATGTATAGGGTGAGAGAAAATAGCAAATTTATAGTAAGAGGATGGGGATAAAAATAGTCAAAATGAAAAGAAGATGAAGAGATAAAAGAAGAGTGATATTAATGTTGATAGTAGTGGGGAGATAAAAAAGTAAAAAAAAAAGGAAAAAGTTATAGAAAATGTAACAGTAAACTACAAAATTAATAAATAAATAAAAAGAGTCAAAAAAAAAAAGAGAAATAATTGAAAATAAGTAGGTAAAATGGTCGTAAACATAGCTCAATTAAAGCGTAGCAACAATAAATACTATACTTTAATTTTTGGATATTTATATATATATATAATAGCGTGTAATTCAGCCGATGCAACAATAATTTACCTTAAGAAATGTACGTGTTCATATGGACCAACAGTGATTCTTTATGGCCTATCCTTCCTTACCCAGCTGTCCCCCACGGCCACCGCTTAACAGTATCACCCTATGCAAATACAACTACATGTATGATGGGGCTATGGATTTTCGAAAAGGACAAGTCACCTCATCACTATGTCCAGAATCAGGATAGCTTATCCTGACTCACTCACACATCACAATGCAAAACACTCCAATTTGTTACACGTGAGGCCACATATCATTGGAGCTATATAGCCACATAAAGTGGCATAATTTGTGCACAATTCGCTATGAGTGATAGAGAAGTAATGATGGGTTCATATAGGGTTATTTCTCTATTATTCACAACTCGTCACGTAGGTGAGTTGTGCAACTTTACAGCACAAGCATTATTTTTTATCATTGTTCATATATATATATATATATATATTATAATATCTTAAGCACAAGTGCTCTATGAATATATTTTGTTCATATATTTTGTACTATCTTGGATAAGGATTGTATGATCAGTGGGAATTTCACCCACGTTTGGGCCATAGGCCATGGCCTCTAAAATTTTAAATAATTACTAAATAAAAATTATATATATAACCTCATCCCAATTCTTTATGGCCTATCCTTCCTTACCCAGCTGTCTCCCACTGCCGCCGCTTAACATTATCACCCTGTGCAAATACAAATACATTGCGTGAAAAGAAGAGGAAGGCAGTCAAAAAGGAAAAAGAAAAAGTAGAAAAGAAAGTATAAAGAGAAAGGACGAAGGAAACAAAAATGAGTGGGATGGTCAAAAAAGAGAGAGGAAATTGTATCTTACTTTCTTTAAGTTATATTTTATGGAAAGTGTGAAAGTGAATTAATATTGTAAAGTATAAAGAGAAAGGACGAAGGAAACAAAAATGAGTGGGGTTTGTCAAAAAAGAGAAAAGAAATTGTATCCTACTTTAAGTTATACTTTCCTTTACCTAAGTTATCGCATATTTCTTTCTTCTCTTCCTTTTAGATTTTAGATCATCTAACCGCCTGTCCAAATAGTTTGAAAAAGGGGCATATTGCCAAATTTTTTACAAAATAGAGGTAAAAGGCTAGAATCTCCAACTACTCTGTCTGCTGATATGTTAGTCCTAGTCTCCCAGATATAATAAACTAATGAAATAGGTTCCATAAACAAAGGAAATGGATCATTGAGACCCATCCAATAAGTTTTAAATTTTTGGCCCACATTATTTTATTATTATTATTTTTTTTTTGGGTTAAATTTTGATACTGCAAAGAGATTTTTTCGAACTTTCCTGGATCAAAGAAAGCGCGTGTACCCAAAAAAATCACTTATCAGTCAAAAAAATACTACTTATTTTAGCCTGGCATCACAACAACTAAAACTTAATTCATTGACTCTCTCATTCTCAGCCAATTCTCGTTCTTTCTCAAAAAACCATTGTGAAATATCTCTCATTTTTTATTTCTCATTCACTTCGCTTCTTGAACTCTTACAATTTTAATTTTGTCACATCTTTATTTTCTTTCTCCTCTCCTCTCCCTTTTAGATTTTCTCAACAGTCTCTACATCAAAATCACAATGGCCCTTTCAACCACCAGAGGAACCTCCTCTTCCTTTTTCACTCGCCGATGCAAATATGATGTGTTCTTGAGTTTCAGAGGAGAAGATACCCGCAATGGTTTTACCAGCCATTTGAATGGTATTTTGCGTTATAATGATATTAACACTTTCATGGATGATGAGCTTCCAAGAGGAGAAAAAATTTCCGCTGAACTTCTTGAAGCTATTGAAAGTTCAAAGATTTCGATAATTATATTTTCTAAAAATTATGCATCTTCCACTTGGTGTTTGGATGAACTTGTCAAGATTCTTGAGTGTAAAAATAATGGCCAAGTGGTGTTACCGGTTTTTTACAAGGTGGATCCATCAGATGTACGTAACCAACAGGAAAAGTTTGGAGAAGCACTCGCAAAGCATGAAAAAAAATTCAAGGATAATAAAGAGAAGGTGCAGAGATGGAGGGCAGCCCTAAATGAAGCCAGCCATATATCTGGTTGGCATTACAAAAATGAGTATGTGTTTAATCTCTACTTTGTTATCACCAATTAATTTTATTGCTAAACAAACAACAACCCCAAAAAAACCCTTCTTGTTTGCTTTTTTATTAAAAAAAAGAAAAGAAAAGAAAAGAGATTATAAAAAATATATATTTTGATCATATCTTTTAGTAGTGAGCTAAATAGGATATAAGGTTCAAATGATAGAAAGGGAAGAATATATGATAGACACTCTTATCAATTAATTTGAAACTTCTCTCATGTCATGTTTAGAAAATTTCCCCTAAATTTTATAATAAATTCATTCAAGTGTTAGAAGTGGATATTCAATGAGTTTGTTTCCTTTCCAAAGCAGATATTCCATGCATCTTTGTGCTAAAAGCCTAAAGTCAATTTTTTGACCTAAAAAAAAAAGTTCGTAATGATAGTTCTCAAATCTATGAATTACGTGCCATTTAATTTAACTAACAAAATTTCTGTTGTAGTTCACAAACTAAACATTTTGAATTCATTTCAAGATCATATTTCTATTTTCTAACATGGTTTAAATGCTTTGTGATTGGCAGGCACACTGAATTTAGATTTATCGAAGAAATTTTAAAAAAGATCTTAAGTGCTAAATTAAATCATACACAAGTATTTGTTGTTGAATACCTAGTTGGACTACACTCTCGCATAAAGGAAATAAGATGTCTGTTAGATATTGAGTCAGACGATGTTCGCATGTTAGTGATCCATGGTCTTCCTGGAATAGGTAAGACAACAATTGCAAAAACTATTTTTAACTTAATTGCATACCGTTTTGAAGGAAGTAGCTTTCTAGAGGATGTTAGAGAAAACTCAAAAACAATTGATGGTGAACTCCAACTACAAAAGGCACTTTATTGTGAGATCTTAAGGGTTGGAAAATTGAAAGTGCATGGTATATCTAAAAGAATCAATGAGATAATGGAAAAGCTTCGGTACAAAAAAATTCTTTTAATTCTAGATGATGTGGACAAATTAGAACAAGTAGAAAAATTGCTTGGAAAATGCAATTGGTTTGCTTCTGGAAGTAGAATTATTATCACAACAAGAGAGAAAAAGTTGCTATCTACTCTGCGAGAAGATTGTCATTTATTTTACTATAAGGTTAAGGAATTAGATGAATGTGAATCTCGTGAACTCTTTTGTCAACATGCACTCAAAAGAAACAAGCCTACAGAAGATTATTCGGAGCTCGTACACCAATTTATAGGTTATGCCAAAGGACTTCCATTAGTTTTAAAAATAATAGGTGCTGATTTATATGAAAAAAATTTACAATGTTGGAAAAGTGCATTAGATAAGTACAAAAGAATTCCTAATTCGGATATTCAAGAAGTACTTAAAATAAGCTACGATGGATTGGATCGAATTCAACGGAAAATTTTCCTTGATATTGCATGTTTTTTTAAAGGATCCTACAAGAATTTGGTTGTAGATATATTACAAAGTAGCAATTCTCATGACCTATACTATGATATTGAAAAACTTATCGATAAATCTCTCATAGTCATTACAAAAGATGGCAAATTATTGATGCACGACTTAATACAACAAATGGGCTTGGAAATTGCTCGACAAGAATCAGAAGTGTCAAAAAAACATAGAAGGCTATTGTGTTATGAGGATGCTTCTGAAGTACTAAATGAAGATACGGTATAAGTCCTTTTGATTTACCTTTTTCCTTTTCTCGCAATGCAAATACAAATAATTTTTTCTCATTGTGTTTGATTTATCATTTTAAGGTTGAAGATGATTTTTGTTATAAATTTAATAATCATATGTTTTGTTGTCTAATATGATTCATGTGATTCTCTGTCTAATTAGGGATTAGATGAAATTCGAGGCATAACATTGTCCTTGCCACATCCAAGAAAGATGCAATTGAATCTTGGAAAGATGAGAAGCCTCAAATATTTGACAATTTGCAATGTAATTTGTGAAGACCTTAAATATCTTCCCAATGGGTTAAGGTTACTTGATTGGAATGAATTTCCTTTATCGTCCTTGCCGTCCACCTATGAACCTACAAAACTCGTTGTTCTTAACATGCGAAGGAGCCACATTGAATTGGACGAGCATTTTGAGGTATAATCATAGCATTTATAAATTCTTATTAGTTTTTTTTGGTTAACGAGTACCTTTAGAGAATAAGTTAAGGTGCATTTTTTTTTGTTGCTAAAACAAAACCATGCATTTAATACTATATAAAATAAATTTTCTATAAATTGTTTTTAATATATAAAATCAAATTGTGTACAAATATTTAAAAATGTACACGTAACCATAAAAATTTATAGTGCAAATCAATGAACTATTGACAAATGTTTTTTTTTTAATAAAAAAAAAAAAAGAATAGTGCTATAGATATCACAAGTTTTACTACATTGAACATACAAATTGATGTGTCACAAATTATAAAGAAACAATTCAAATATTCATTTATGAGGTGGTTAAAACCTACCAATCACATTCATTGCCACATTAATTTGAAGGCTTTATGTTTATAAAATTGTAGTACCTTTAACATTTTTATTTTAAAAGTGTGTATTATAATTCATAATTGAACAGTTATTATTTCTGTTTCTCAAAAAAAAAAAAAAATAAATAAAAGAGTTATTATTTCCTAATGATAATAACATTTTTTTTTTGAAATGTGCTCTCAGCCTTATTTTGTTTCTTTTTAATAATAAATTTCAAAAAAAACAAAAAAAATCTTTTTTTGCAGAGGTGTCGGTTTGAAAGATTAAAATATATGGATTTCGCACCTTGTAAAAATATTACAAAAGTACTTGACTTATCAGTGACTACCCCAAACATAAAGAAGTTAGAGCTTTATAGATGCATAAATTTAGTCAGGATTCATCAGTTGGTTGGTTAGACGTCATGTAATTTTATCCACAAATAAAGTTAAAATTGTGCACAAATATTAAATAATGTTCACACAACCATGATGAGTCTATGGGTGCAAATCAATTAACTATTTGACACCAATCACATTATTCATTGCAACATGCACATTTTTCATGATGTCATAGGTTGAAACTATAATATATATATATATATATATATATATATATATATATATATATATATATATATATATTACTATATGAGTTTGTAAGATCTATGTAGTAACTTTTAAGATTTTTATTTTAAAAAATGTGTATTATATTTTTTTTAAAAGGAAAAAAAAAAGTCTATTATAATTCATTGTTGATCATTTATTAATCTATGCTTTTAGTCTATCATTTTAAGGTTTGTTTTCTTCTTACTAATAAATTTCAAAAACTTTCCTTCTTATACAGAGATGTCGGTTCGAAACATTAAAATATATGAATTTCGACCATTGTAAAAATATTACAAAGGTACCTGACTTATCAGTGATTTCTCCATACATAAAGAAGCTGGAACTTTATAGATGCAGAAATTTAGTTGAGGTTCATCAATCTAATGGACTTCTTGAAAAGCTTGAATTGTGGGATCTCAGTGGATGCAAAAATGTTAGAATTTTTCCAAGAAACCTCCGGTTGAAATCTCTTAAAAGCTTTAATTTTAATTGGTGTGGAAGTCTTCTGCAAAGAACGGAAAGATTAGCGTTGCTTACATCAATAGGATATCTAATTAGCCTTCATAGCTTGAGTATAAGTTTAAAAAACGTGAAAGATTCAAGTGACATCTCTAATCTACAAAATCTTAGGTCTCTCACTGTGTATGATTGTGAAAATTTTCCAAAAGCCAGGGATACTTCTGGTTGTTTCCCCGAATTACAATATTTAAGTTTATGTTTCAGCAACATCACTACCCTCCCTGAGATTGCATGCAGATGTCCGAAATTAGAGACCCTTTGCATTCACCATTGCCAAAACCTTCGGGAAATTCCAAGGCTTCCACCTTGTACAAGAAGTGTATTTGTAAGTGGGTGCAATTCGTTGAATTCACGATGTAGAAGAAGATTATTTAGTCAGGTATCTCTCTAATTTATATATATAAAAAAAATAAAAAAAAATTTGGTTAACTTTCCTTACTAAATTTGTTGAACTGAAATTTTGTTAATTGCAAGCAGCTTGGAGATGTGATAGGGCTTCCACGGAATTCAGTATGTGGTTATTCTAATATGAGATCATCGCATCAGGAGTTTGAATCTGAATTGGGCTCTTCCTCTGAATTGGACTTCTCTTCTAAGTGGTCTTATTATTGCCTTGCACTTCCAGGAACTACAATTCCACAGTGGTTCAACCATCGTAGGCATGGAAGTTCCATATCATTCTCAGTTGGTCAGAAATTTCCATCATTTGCTGTATGTGTTGCTTTTAACGTAGAAGGCAAGGATAATGTTCCATTAGTATCTCGAGGGTTTCATTGTTCTATCTACTTGTCCATCAATGGTTTTGAAGAAAAGCTCACGGGATTTACATTTCCACTTGATTCATTAAATTTTATGTTGTTTCAGTATGTAAGTGTTAGACATAACTTATTGAAACGCAAAAATTTGGGCGATCGGAATGATGTTACTCTTCGGTGTGAAATTTTAAATAACCATAGAGAAGTAGCAGAAGTTACAATAAGAAGGTGTGGGGTCCATGTGGCATGCATATGCCCCCCTCAGAATTCTACTGCAGATAAGGTATTAAAAGAAGCATCTTTTGATGAACGATTAAAATTGTTTTTATCCAGAGTGGCTACAGAGGTTCTTCCCTTCGAGCGAGAGATGGTCGGATGCTCTGAAACCCAAAATGCCAATTATTGCCCTCTTTGTGAAATAGCAGAAGATTCAGCCTTACATCTATTTCAATGTTGTTCCTATGCCAAAGGAATGTGGTATGGTGCTAGATGGGGTTTTCGCATTGAAATGATCCAAGCTAAATCTGTAAAGGAGTTCATTGAAAAAATAGTTGACCCCCCAAAGGAATTATTAGCAGAAAGAGTCACCAAAGATGAATTCACACTGTATGCAATAGTGGCGATGAAAATCCTTTGGGATGCACGGGAAAAAGCTCTAGTTTCAAAGACTAAAGAAAGCATAAATCAGCTAGCCCATCGTCTTAACACACAGTATGACTCTAACTTGAGATCACTTTGGACTACGAGGCGAACTGAAGAGCAAAAAAGGGAAAATGCTTGGACCAAACCACCTGATCAACTGGTGAAGCTTAACTTTGATGCGTCGTGTGATCAAAATAATGTAGACTTGGCTGTGGTTGTCAGAAATCAAGAGGGGAATGGCAGAGCAATCAGACGTGGGATAAGCCTCTGCAACTGGTGGACTTGCATTTATTTTCTGCTCTTCTTCATCATGTGTATTTGGACTATGATTTATCAATTTATTAATACTTAGCACCAGTTCTGAAAGGTCACTCAGATGCTAATGAGGTCTCTCTTGGAATCTTCGACCCTTTTGAAGGTACTAAGTTCACGTTATATGTATACCAGCTAAATAATTGTTGGAAATATAATTTGATTTTAATATGCGAGTAGTCATGAGGTTACTCTAGGCCTAGCTTGGATTGTTTTAATTTTGGTTAGTATGACTTAAGGCCTTTTGTATTATAGTTCTGTTAAATATGACAAAATATAAATAAGATTAAATGAATTGATATTCCAGTTGGCCAAGTTTAGAATAAATTGTCTTATTGAATGAAATATGATTTTTATGTTGTTCTTCTCATACAAATAATGGTTATTTCTCCTTGTGATCTTGAACATACCTCATGTTGGAGGCTAACTGGAACCTTTCTCCTGAATTGATATCCCTTAGCACTAAATTTAATATTCACTTCACCTAAAACAAAAATTCATGTATTAGAAATGATTTGGAACTATTGGCTGAATCTTAGATACTTTTCTTTTGTGGGGGTGGAGTTGGGGGACTATTGCAATGATTATCATTTACTATTTCAGGAAGCAGAGCATCTTTGCTTAGACAACTGCTTGCCAGAAACTGCACTACACTTGAAGAGACAAAGCAGTCAACCAAGACAAAGCTGCAAGTCCAATGCAAGCACCCCACTGCCCCCAATCAGCCTCTTGGTACTGACAATTGACAAACCACTTCTCTAAGCCCACCATCACTAGCTGAAAAACTATGGTAAACCTTAAAATTATTAAAAACATCTTGTTCTTGAATAACCCCTAAATTTGTTCTTCTCCAGTTGCCTAGGGTCAAACTTATTGAAGACTTGACAGAGGAAAAAGTGTTGAAAATGAGGGTTTCTTTCACTATCTCACACCCCCCAAAAATAGATCATGCCCTACATTGCAGCATCAGTAAGACTTCTATGGCTTTGGTTATAAATTGCTTTGATTGATGGATTTACTATGAAGTCATTGTGTGGCCATGGCTAAAGTTGATGCAAGGGCAGCAACATTCATTGTGAGCTGGAACTGAATGAACTTTTGACTGTTCTTAGATACACACCTTCTCCAACTCAAAACTGTCACCGCAGAAGTAAATAACCAGGATGACAGTATTTGTGCTCTCCTTTTCCACTTCAGTGCCTTGGATTCCCATGGAAAGCCCAATAATTTTCTTCTCTTAGAATAAATACATGATTCACACCGGCAGTTCTCTCTTCCGGTGAGTATTTTTTGAAAATTCCCTGTTCTACTATAGCTTCATTGTTGAAATCCTCATCAAGATTGGGAATCCCACATTCCAAAGCTATCACTCTTGCTGCATGTTCATTGTCACTGGTGATCATTTTGATGTTTACTCTAAAGAGTGCATATAGTCTTCTTACTCTTCCTCTTTTCGAAATCCCCACTTCTATTTTTCTTTGAATTGAGGGCCTTGACTTAGATTATCTCAGAATTTTGCTTGATTTTATCGATATTGATACCTAAATCGTAGATTGCCCAATAATGTAGTACTTTTACTGTATGGCTTCCAAATCCTTCAACCGATCATGCAGAAATCCTGTTTGTAAATTGTGCTAGCTGTGCTGAAACCAAAAACTTGTTGCCTTATAAAAAAAAAAATTTCTACTTTTTCTTAGGAAGTACATTCCCTCGTAGTTTCTTTACCAAGCCAAGATTCTGTTAGCTTCATCTCATTAACTGTCAAGTACCTGTTTTGTCAGTGAAGATTTTTTTTTGTGGCTCAGTCCATTGTGGAACAAGCAGAAGGTTCTCAAACCCTAGTGTAATCAAGCATCAAGCATTTCATAGAATATGCCACATGTAAGAGCAGCTGATAGAGGTAGACCTTCCAGAGTTGCCACCGCCATAACTGTGACTGTCGTGGCAAAAAGGCATGATCAATCATCGTGCACTATATCTCTAATACTTTGAGTTTTAAATATTTGTATGAGTATTAAGATTTAGAGTACCAGAGCAACAAATGTTCTCTCATGTTAGCTCTTAAAGTTGCATACTATGGTTTTGTTATTTTAATTTTCTGTTCACATTTTTTTAACATAATGTCTGCGTTTTCAACCAACATCAATGTAGTGGTTATCTTTAACATAATATTTTTGCTTTAAATCAAGCTTCAGTATGACCAGGTTGCTTGTCTTGTGCTGTTACTCTCAAGAAAGAGGCTGCACCAGAGAATGATGCTTCCTATTGGTAGTTGAGGAAAGGTGATTGGTTAAATTCATTTTTTTGTCATGATTATGTTTCAATCTTCCATTCTTTTCATTGTAAATGCATACATATGTGAAATTTAGTATTCATAAATTATCATGTAAGATGTTGATTTCGTTTACTCTTTTTTCCCCTTCTGTAACTACATCACCAGCGAGTATTCTTTGGCTTTGCCTTTTATGGAGACCACTCAAGAAGATTGACTTTTAATGTCTCTAGGAAGTTTCCTAAATCCTACATGCAGCACATATAGTTGTGAGTCAATTTTTTGTCATTTACTTTCTGTTCATCTGTGTTTGCCATTTACAACTCTTTCCCTTTGTCAGACTGTGTTATCATCTTTATGAGTTACAAAGAGTACAAGGGAAATACACTTTATTTTAAATGCTTTATTTTCTTGTGATGAAATCCATCAATGTAGAAGTTATTTAATTTGTAGGGAATTTTTATATTGCAATCATAGGAATGGACCCTTTATGCATGTGCCTGACATGAAGAATCTTTATGCTTAAGAACTTGTGATCTTGTTTGCAGAAAAGATGAATGCTCTTAACAAGTGAGTGAAAAGGCAAAGACCAAGTTGCAATTTCAATAAAAATACCTGATTGCCCTCGCTCCAGCCTCCCAGAATTTGCTTAGGTCATTGAGGTATGTTCATAAGCATTACTTTGTGTGTTACTCTGCGTGGGATATCTTGAATTAAACTATTGAAGACTCTATCAAAGTTTGATTAACCTTCTTGCAGATTGATCTAAAACTTACTTTGAGCTTTAGGTTGATAAAACAGTCACCTAAAAGAAGCCCTGTCAGAGGTGATTTGTGCACTAGTTAGCTTGTAACTATATGTGGCCTGGTCATGAGATTGTTACTGCCTGGGCCAGGGCATGTATAGCTTTGTGGAGGCCAGGTCACCAAAAATTAAAGGCATTAACTTATAAATTAGTACACTTGGCCCACAGCTTTTCATAGTCACCTTGTCATGAAATCAATCAACTTCTTTTTCTCTACATTGGAATATGATCATACATTCTTAAATACTCTCTCCTTAGTTAGCCACCTTGTTTAGGCCAATTTCATGTATATTGCTTCTCTCTAATGAACACCCTTTTTTTTTTCTTTATATACAACCTAGGGTCTTTTTTTAAGGGGACAGTAACATATTCATTTGAAGGAAAATATATGTATATTTCAAATAAGGTATGGCTAATAATAAAATTTTAATGCAAGCAAAAAATTCTCTTAGTAAGGACCAATAATTTTCCTGGTATACATTTAATGTTAACTTAATCCCATCAAAACCTCTTGCTTTCAAATGGGATTATGTGGTTTTGATATCTAAAACAATGGAGGAATTGGGGCATACAGTACAAAGGTTTCTCTCTCTCTCTCTCTATATATATATATAATAAAATATTAAAAAAAACCAATGTGTATATATACACACACACACATATACATAAAAGAAATATTAAAAAAATTAATCCCATGGGAAGCAACAGCCACCCTAGCCTCCCTTTGCTTTGCATTTGATCATGGCCTGCGTCATTCATACCCATACTGCTTAATTCCTTTTGTGGTATTGTTGTTCTCTTGCCAGAGTTACCTTTATACTTAGATGTACTATGACTTCAGCATTGTTGCAAAACCTTGGGAACTGAGTATTCTTATAATTTCTTTGGTGTTTTTCTCCTTATTGAAGCAAAAAATTTAAAGTCTGATTTGCTGACAATCGATCATCTTTCTATACCAATTATCCAACTAATGAAAAGATGGCAAACAATTTCCTTTTGAAAAATATTTATAAAAAAGTACTAGTATTTTTTTGTAACTTGTCAATGTGTAAATGTGTTTTTTTCTTTTTTCTTTTCTCTAACTTATAATAATTGTTGGTAATATAATTTGGTTTCAACACTAGAGTAGTCATGAGATCACTTTGCTCTGAGTTCAGTTTGCATATGCTTCATTGTAATTTTAGTTAGTATGATTTAGGGCCTTCTACATTGCTGATTTGTTGAATATGACAAAAATATAACTAAAATTAAAAGTGGTCTGATATTCTAGTTAGTCAACTTTGGAGCAAGTTGTTTGATCCACTAAAGTTTGTGTTTTTTAATATGATTCTCAAAGTAATGGTGTTTGTTACCCTGATGTCCTATTAAAGGCTGGCTAGAATGTGGTCTCTTGAATATATATCCCTTAGTCTTGGGGGCTCCCTTCTTGTGGGCGTGAACAACCTTCTCACTCTTCATCTTCACTGAAACCCCACTTCTGTTTTTCTCTGAATCAAAGTCTAACATGGATTATAGAATTTATTGATATTCATACTCATATCAAAGACAAGCCCAAGAAAGGGTCGCTTTCTTGTTAGGGCTCTAGAAATCTTTACAAGCGATTCAGAATCTTGTTTGTGTTTAAACCAACTGCTTCTTGTTTTATATATCAAGAACATTTGATACTGTTCTGTGGGAGTACCTTCCCTTATTGCTTCTTTTAAAGGCAAAATTTTGTTACCTTCATCTCATTTAATGTACAAGTACCTGTTTTGTCAGTGCAGATACTTATGTCTTACTCCAGTGTCTCACAATCAGAGATCCCTAGCCAAGGCATGATAAACTATCATGTCTTTCATAGAATAAGCCAAAGTTGTCTTCTTGCCAGAGGCATACCTTTTGCAATTGCCAACACCATGATTATGACTAGCAGTGACAATAAGAACAAGTGCATTGAAATATGTTGGTGCTGCCCATCTCTCAATACGTCCACCCTGATGTCTCCACTCTTTAGGGAGAACTTTTCAAATTGCCTGTATTGCTTGAAGTTACAGACAGCAGAAACAGCAACAACCCGAACGACAGCAACAATAATACTCCTAACATGATAATCGTATGCTGTTTGATTCCAAAGGCAGAGATTAAAGCACGGGCCAAAAGTACAATAATAGTCGTTGCCTCAAATGCTTTGAAGACATACTTGAGTAAACCTTTTGCTGGTTCTTTTTGGTACTTTTTGGCACCAAAAACGTTCTTTCAATGAATCAGATCAGCCACATTACCACTAATAACTTGCTTTATGTAGGTTCCAAGAACCACAGCCAGTGCTTTTACTCTAGATTGACATGAAGCCTCAAAGTTCTTATTCCTCATCATGTCATTGAGCCACTTCAGATCAACACTGAGAAAGGAAATGGATTTGTTATGCGAGCAACCCTCATTAACAGGCTGCACATCAATGGTCTTGGTCAATTGGTGCTGTATATGTGAAAGATTAGTTGTAAATCAGTACACCATCTTTGGTTCATTGCTTAGTAGGTCTTGATATGTGGTCCTTCCTTCTGTTGCTTTTGAGTTACATTGGTTGATGCCAAGAAGGTGATAAATGTTATTGCTTCTGGAAAGGTACATATAATCAGAACATAAGTAGCATCTGGCAGTTCCTCACTATCTTATGTGGACAATTTGGAGGGACTTGAATAACTGAACATTTGAAGGCATGGAAAAACCAGTTAAGATATCAAATCTAGTTTCCTGAATCTGCAGATTGAATGTTGTACAATGAATTTTTTGGGGACTTTTTAAATTTATGATTGTAATTCTTTAAGAGGCTCTACATTTTGAACACTACTCTTCTTTAATAAAACTCATTAATTACTTATAAAAAAATACGTGTTTGATTGTTTTACTTCCTTGGCCTATTCCTAGTTTATATTTCTGTTAAGATTGTCAATTAGTATGGCCATTGGTCTTTGTACCAATGGCTTCTCCTTTCCCTCTCACAAGCAAGGGGAAGATGTTGAAGTTGTGGGTTTAATCTGAAATGTGTAAATGATTAGTATTTACCAATCAAAACTGCAATGTCATTGTCAAATTCTATTTGTGAAGAAAGGGATGGAGAAACTAAGATAGGAAGCTTTGTGTTTTGATGGCTCTCTCTTATGACATTTAGCTTTGGAGTGACACTATTTAGGAAGAGTCATAGTATGCACACCTTCAACGTTTAAATACAGATGTAAGTTTGAAAATCTTACATAAGATACAATTATCTCTCCTTCGCCACTCTAGAGCCTTGAATTCCTATAACCCAGTACCTAATGGTTTTAGGGAGGCACATAATTGGAATGTCCTTTGAATATTGCTTTTTCTGCTTTAAGCATGTACCCATCATAGCCTTCTCTAAAATGTAGGATCTTGTCATCATAAAAATATCAACGTTTTCCATCTGCTCTTCAGGTTAACAATTTAAAAACATTACAATGTCTACTTCTGCTTTACCTACTAAATCCCTATTTGGCTTGAGATTTTAGACTTTGCACTAAATTATCTATAGCTTTGGAGTTATTTTCTCTAGTGATCATTTTAACATTTAACTTTGGCAATTATGCGCTACTGTTCACACAAACCATTTATTTTGTCGCAGTCCACATTGTTTCTGCTGTTCTAGCACTGGTTGAGATCATTCAACACCGCTAGCCTTGATAGCCCGAATAAGATCAGAGGGTTTTCTTCAAGAACAACATGAACCTTCTCATTCTCCTCCTGTTTTGTTGGATAGAGGTGTTGTATTCCAAGCTCATATCAGCTGTATCACTATGATTGCAAAAATTGCATTATTTTCTTTTGATCCATATACCTCTTAGTTATCTTTCTTTGGACACAATATTTCAAATATATTCCTAGTATTTTCCGTGAAAGAGAGATAGCATCCCATGTTGCACTTAATGTTACTTTGTTTTGCTTGGCTGGGTGCTTAGTTACTAGAATATTCTAGCTATTGATGATATGATTAACTTTCCTATACTGCATTGGTGGGTCTAAAGAAAGTTTTGTGGCTCAACTGTACTCTCTGTATGGCATGCATTGGGTGTGTTACAATCTGTCCTGGTATTGCATTCTATAACTACATTTTCTAAATCAGCCAATTCTAAATGCAAAGAAAAGTGTTATTGCACTCCTTCAAAACTGAAAACTTGCACTCCTGGTTCAGCATTGGTGAGCTTGTTGCATATTTTAAAGATACTAGTCGCATATCCACATGCTGTGTGTGATAATTTTTTTAGGATGATCTCATTAAATATTTTATTAATACTATAATTTTAGTTATCAACTATTGGTTTTGCATTAGTTTTTAAGTAAATATAAACCTTAGATATTCTTCTTTTTAACCTTTACACACGCACACACATATATATAATGTGAATCTTTACACATACCTTTAAGAAAACTCTATATATTCCATTTCTTTGGATGCGTAAAATTATAGACCACTACTCCATAATGATAATGGCTAATTAATTTTATATGTTTTTTTAGTGATCTCATTTGCAACGCTTCTTACCATTAATTATTGTATATTTACTAATTGATGATTTGCATAACAAAGACATTAAATGAGAGATAGCATTGTTCATTAGATTCTCAAAAGTAACCGTATATGAAAATTATATATATATATATTATAAATAAGCTAAAATGAAAGGTCAAAAAAGAAATTTTAAAATTTTCTAACTTTATTTCTTATGTAATTTCTACTACTACCAGAGAACATCTTTTTTTTTCTTTTTTTTTTTATATGATTAATATGGTTTTCATAGTTAGAGTTTGATTAGTTTTAAATTTAAATTTAGTATTATGATTGTATTTAATTATTGATTTAATTTTTTAAGTGAATTTAACGGTTTATTTTACTACACTGTAAAGTTTTTAATATTCTCCACACGATAATCTTTATTTTATTTTTTACTTATCCTTACAACCTCTTGTTTTCCAATCAACAGTTACTAATTGACGCTTGATTTTTTTTCTTTATCTATTGTTTATTACTTAGTATTGTTTTTTTTTTCTTTACCATCTCTCTCTCTCTATGTGTGTGTGTGTGTATGTGTGTGTGTTTCTCAAATAAAAAAAGATACTCAGTGTTGTCGAGTCATCCTACATCGGTAAGGTATGATATTGAGAAGGAGTTTATCACTTACTTCGCGACACTAACTACCGCATGCAGTTTTGGTGTTGGCATGTGAGTGTATTCCCTTATTTCATCCCCCTTCCCCTATACATATGTGTGTGTGTGTGTGTGTTTCTCAAATAAAAAAAAATCTCTTTCTCTCTCTCTCTCTCTGTCTCTTTCTCTCTCCATTGGCAACGTATCGTTATCCAAAAATTGATGATGATTCTATGACATTAAATATACATTATTAGTTTTTTATTTTTTTTATTTAGTGTTTCTAACTTGATTTGTTTTGTATTTTATTTTTCCTTTGATGCATTGCTCCTATGACATTAATATGCATTATTAGTGTTTCCCTAGCATCACTTCACTTAATAAGGACAATTTTATTTATTTAATTTAGGCAAAATATTATATTTTAAATTTTGAAAAATTTAAAAGGAGAGGAAATATAAATAATTTAACGATATATATGGGGGATGTAGCTGAATTTAAATGCTGAATAAAATTATATGAGAAAAAAGTAAAAATAAAATATATAACAATAAACACTAACTTATCCAAATCATTCAATGTAATGTAATAATAATGTATTCTTATATACTATCTTTAATTCTTTATAATGCAATATGATAACATTTAACAATCAAAGTGATAAAAAAAATTTAAAGCACAAAACTAAATTTCATCAACCAAAATAGAATTCTAAAGAATACAACACTTTATCAAGCTAAAATAGAGATGCAAGAAAAATAAAAATAAAATCCACCAAAAAATTGAGGGAGAAAGAGTGGGAAATAACCAATTTTATGTGAGAGAAAATTATGTAAGAATAGAAGAGTGAATGACAAATTTATACTAAGTGAATGATTATAAAAAGAAACAATATAAAGAAAAATAAAAGGAAAGAGGAAGAATGATATCAAGGTAGAATGTTTAGGGAGATGAAAAGGTAAAGGGAATGAGAAAGGTTGGAGAAAGTGTAACTGTTAAAAAAATGAGTACAATTTGATGAGCACAATTTTCTTTTATTTGAATTTAAGTAAAATATTACATTTTTTATTTTTTTAAAACAAAAAGAGAGAGGTAGAGAGAGAAAAAAAATCAATAATTTAATGATAAGGAGGATGTGGTTGAATTTGTATATTGAATAAAATAAGATGAGGAGAAAAAAAAATTAAAAGATATAACAATAAAAACTATATTATCCAAATTATTCTATTTAATGGAATACTATTATTTTTATCTACTATCTTTAATTTTTTATAACATAATTGGATAAAATTTAACGATCAAAGAGAAATAATAATAATAATTGTAAGTGCACAATTGCACCTGGACCCAAGAACAGTTATGGGCTCAGGCCCAATGAGCCCTAAACAATAAGAATTTGTAGAGTGTGGGCTTGAAACCCAGGTTAGAAGTATATGAGGATTAAATGACAAACTAAAGATTGCAAGTAATTGAAAACAACAAGGAATATTGTAACTGGGCCTCCTCGGACGTAAGCCGAGAGCTGTTCTTATATTATATCTCTCCCTTTGTCTTTTGTCTTTTTAGGTTACAAAAAGTTCCGTCCCGTTTCTGTTCTAGGTCCCTCCTTAAATACTCCTCTTTTTAATACTTTATACACGTGTTGCCCCAATTCCCCCCTTAGCCTAGATATTTCTTTTCTTAGTGCCTTTGAACAGTAACTAGAAGTTTCCCTTTCACTGTTCAAGTGTCACCTCCTCATTAATGCGGCCAGGGTGGTAGGTGCAGGATCTTTAATGTGGAGGTAGCAGCCTTTACTTTTGACACTTTCCCAACATCGGTGCTTCTAGGACATTCAAGGGTTCATCCCCTTTAACCATTGGTCTTGACCGTGTCATTCCCTAACCTGTACTATGAAGTCCCGGGTTCTCTGGTGTCAGTCCGAGGGGAAAAATATCCTCGGCTGGATCCTTGGATCCTCGGCGTATGGGCCGACCTGAAGTACCAACAAGCCATAAACCCAAGAGCAGGTCGGCCTTCCTTAGCAAGGCCCGACGGCCCATATCCCTATTAAGATCTTTTTACTCCCCACAATAGCCCCTCAAAACTCTAATTTTTGACATCCGAGGAGAAAAATAGGGTTTTGATCTGACAAGGATCCACTCCACACACTTCATAAGCGATGGCACGTGTGAAAATCGTTTCGCGTCCCAGAAGATGACACTTGGCGGTTTTATTTTCAAAAACGCGCGCATTTATTACTGTAAGTTACTCTTTGTCTCCCACGTTCAACGGTGAGATGGGCATCCAACGGTTCTCATTACTCCACGAAATTTTAGGCGGGACAGACACAATTTCGAGGCCGCCTTTTCGCACATCGTGACGCTTCGGGAACCCGCGCCTTCATTTAAGTCATCAGGGATCAATCCCATCAAAACAACAACAATCATTCTTCACCAGCAGAAAACCGTGGAAACCCGTACCTTCAACTTTGTAAGTTATTACTCTCTCTATTCTTGACCTTTTCTCCTCGGATACAGTCCTCGGCTGTCTTCGTAAACACCCTCCTCTCTAGAGTTTAACCTTTCGTTCTTTTCTAATGGGTAAGTTTAAGTGTCTAGTTGATACCGCCGCTGGGATGGAAGGCTTTAGAGCTAAATACCATATTCCTAGCGACGTAGGGCTAGAATACTGCCCGGCAACAGCCGTGGCCGGTTCTAGGAAAGAGGAAGAGGTTATCATCCCTATGATAGCCTTCATAGAGGGTGGGATGACCCTTCCAATGAAACCCGTAATGAGGGAGTATCTTCGCAACCACCGGTTGTGCCCCGACCAATGCCTTCCAAACGTTTTTAGAGTTCTAGGTAGTGTAGATGCTCTAAACGAGCAGATGGGTTTAAACCTCACATGGCACGATGTCGTGTTCCTATATGAGTCCCACAAACTTTCTAAAGTAGGTTATTATATGAAATCTCGGTCTAGCACCGTTAGGCTAATCTCCTGTCTGCCCAAATCAACCAAAGGCATGAAGACTACTTGATCGTGTCTGGGAACTGGCACGACGGCCTCCACTGCCCAGTTTAGTGGGGGGATCCAGGTGCGACACCATAGGATTAATCTCCCCAAAACACAACTTCTCCTAACACACACACATAAATGCGTATCTGTATGTACTTAAATTCGTTAAATATTTGTGTGAATCTGACCCGGTTTATTTGTTTCGACGTCTTTTTTGCAGATAAGCAGCACGTGCGTCCTCGTCTGAGTCACTGTAACGTTGCCGATCTAAACCGAGTACTTCACTCCGAGGTATTCGTTAGTGAAGACTTACAACTTCGGGCTGCTCACCTCATTCTCGGATACACTCCCCTTTCTAAAGACTTCCAGGAGATAGTGGACGCCATTATTGCAGGCGACCGAAGAAGAAAAAGGATTAACGTAGCTCGGCCCCACTTTTTGGACGACCGTGACCTCCCAGACGCTCCTAACACCGTTCTCTACAACCGGGCGATAGCAGCAGTCCCCCTCGCCGTGCACGCACAAACAGCTGTCATTCCAGAAGAGCAGGTGTCTTCTTCACACTCCCTTGACGACGAGATAGATCAATTCCATCTCGAAGACACTGAGAAACCTCGCGGGAACCAGTTTGTAGTGCTTTCCGACGAGGAAGAAGAAGCCACCGAGGCCTCTGGAATTGCAGGGTTTGTAGTTGCCCTTCCCGAGGACGAATCCGTAGAAGACATGGGACGAATGGAGGGTCTTCTCACTAATAGGGCTGCCAAAGTTGCAGAGAAGAAGAAAACGGGGACGTCCCAAGTTCCCCCGGCTTTACCTCCTCCTCCTCCTCTAGCTGAGCCAAAACTGCCAGCCGAGGATCCCAAGAAGAAGAGAAAGGGGGATAATGATGGGACGATTACAAAAGAGCCCAAGAAACAACGCCAACAACTCCCACCGGCCCAGCAGCAGAAGCTGGACAAGTGCAAGGGTAGAGCACGTTCAGCTGAACTTGGGGAAATCAGGGATGAGGCTGTAGTGTACCAAGCACCGGCCACCTGGTCCCCCGAACTAAGGCTGGACGGCGCTCCTATCTCCTGCCAGTCCAGTATAAGGGCAGTTCAACAAGGCCACGCCCACCACCTGGCCGAGGTCCTAGAACGCCCTCTTCTGCTGCCCAAGGACATGGAGACCTTGGAAAAGATGGGCCAACCACAACTATTCCTCTCCCTAAAAAGAGACTTAGCGCTGGTAAGTGTTTCTCCTTTTAACAATATTTATAAGTAAATCAGTTTTTGTTATTGCTAACTCCATCATGCTTTTTTACAGGCTATTCAGGAGGTCTTTGTAGCTGAAAAGTTTATTGAAGACGCTCGGAAAGTAGCCAGAGCTGAACTCGAAACTATGGTGGAGACTGAGAAGACCTTAGGTACAGCCCTTGCCGAGAACGAGAAGCTGACCTCGGAGGTAGCAGAGCTGAGGAGAGAGAAGAATGGGGTCGAGTCAAACTTGAAGACCATGAAGACCCAGATAGAAGGACAGCGCAAGCTCCTTCGTGAAAGAGATGAAGAGCTCTCCCAAACTCAAAGGGAGTGCTCGGATCTTAAGAAGCAGCTGGCGCTGATGAAAGAAGAAGCCAGTTCCTTCCAACTCTCTCTTCAAGCTGCCAAGCAGGCAAGTTTTGATGAAGGGGTAGCCACCACCGAGGAGCAGCTGACAGAGGAGTTCGCGGCCTTATGCCGCGAATACTGTCAAAAAGTATGGGGGGAAGCTTTAAACGTAGCAGGAGTTCCTCAATCTTCGGATTTGAGGAAGTCCGAGAACGTTTGGCTTCCCCTAGAAATACAGGAGATTGAAGAGGCTCCTGCTGCTACTCCTACCCTTGAGACAACTCTTCCTGCCTTACCTCCGATGGTCCCACAGCAAATTCCTGATCCTACAGAACCTTCTGGTTTCAATAAAGAGAAGGAAGGAGGAGTGGATGCAGAGAAGGACTTAAGCCAGACAGTGGAACCCATCGTCCTTTCAACAACGACAGTGGATAAAGGAAAGAAGATTATGACTCCTTTTGAGCTGGAGTTGAGAAAGACTAAAGGCACTAGTACCTCTCAGCAAGATCCTCCTCCAACAGCTTAGGACTTAGCTTAGGGCTTCTCTTTTTCCATTTTTTTTTGAATTATATGTAATGCATATTCAATTGATTAATGAAGAACGATTTCGTTTACTTTTCACTTGGATTGTCTCTGTTTCTACTTTATTCTTTTTTTGTACTTATTACAAAAGTTTCCCATTAAGTCATATCAAAAGTTTCTCAGAGTATAAAAACCTACTCCTAGGACTGCACAATCATAACTTCCACATAATCATGCTTATATTACTAAAGACTTAATACAAGGTGACATAGTTAATACGTTTGAACAATGCCTTGATTAAAAAAGGAAAGAGGACTTCATATAACAATTAAGCCCTTATAATGCATAACACTGTTTTTAGTAGGTTGTAAGATCCGAGGACCATTCCTTACACAAATTTACTCAATACTTAGAGATATAAAACTTAAGATCCGAGTTAATAAACAGTAAGGTATTAACATCCAGCCACAATCAGAAGTTAAGTTTAATCAAAGTCATAGTCCGAAGATAAATCTTAAGCAATCTTTCGTTTAATTCTTCAAAATTGTAACTGTAAATGATAAGACATCAATTTCCACAAGGTTTGTGGTCCGAGGACTACACTTAACCAAGTTTCTGTTTGATTCTTTAAAACAGTAACTTCAAATGTTAATTTTCCCAAAGTAGGAGGTCCGAAGACCCGCCATAACTAAGGTTCTGTTTAACAAATGATAAGACATCAATTTCCACAAGGTTTGTGGCCCGAGGACTACACTTAACCAAGTTTCTGTTTGATTCTCAAAAATTATAACTTCAAATGTTAATTTTCCCAAAGTAGGAGGTCCGAAGACCCGGCATAACTAAGGTTCTGTTTAACAAATGATAAGACATCAATTTCCACAAGGTTTGTGGTCCGAGGACTACACTTAACCAAGTTTCTGTTTGATTCTCAAAAATTGTAACTTCAAATGTTAATTTTCCCAAAGTAGGAGGTCCGAAGACCCGGCATAACTAAGGTTCTGTTTAACAAATGATAAGACATCAATTTCCACAAGGTTTGTGGTCCGAGGACTACACTTAACCAAGTTTCTGTTTGATTCTCAAAAATTGTAACTTCAAATGTTAATTTTCCCAAAGTAGGAGGTCCGAAGACCCGGCATAACTAAGGTTCTGTTTAACAAATGATAAGACATCAATTTCCACAAGGTTTGTGGTCCGAGGACTACACTTAACCAAGTTTTTGTTTGATTCTCAAAAATTGTAACTTCAAATGTTAATTTTCCCAAAGTAGGAGGTCCGAAGACCCGGCATAACTAAGGTTCTGTTTAACAAATGATAAGACATCAATTTCCACAAGGTTTGTGGTCCGAGGACTACACTTAACCAAGTTTCTGTTTGATTCTTAAAAATTGTAACTTCAAATGTTAATTTTCCCAAAGTAAGAGGTCCGAAGACCCGGCATAACTAAGGTTCTGTTTAACAAATGATAAGACATCAATTTTCACAAGGTTTGTGGTCCGAGGACTACACTTAACCAAGTTTCTGTTTGATTCTTAAAAATTGTAACTTCAAACGTGAGAGCTAGCCATAACTTTGAAATATTAATTGACAAAAGCTTATTTGATTAATAATAATACCTTTTAAGATTATTTACATTCCATGGACGTGGTACAACTCGTTCATCTAGGTCAGCTAGCCTATACGACCCTATGCCTGCTATTGAAACAATGCGATAGGGGCCTTCCCAGTTAGGTCCTAGCTTACCCCATGTTAGGTTCTTAGAAGTGCCTACAACTTTCCTTAATACAAGATCACCAGGTACAAGTGGCCTTAGCTTCACGTGGGCATCATACCCTCGTTTTAGCTTCTGCTGATAATACGCCAATTGGACCATAGCTGCCTCACGCCGTTCCTCAAGTAAATCAAGATCTTTCTCTAGTAGTCCCTCGTTTTTCTCTGGACTAAAAGAACTTGTCTTTAGAGTAGGAAAACCGGATTCCAGTGGTATCACCGCCTCGGCTCCATAAGTCATAGAGAATGGAGTTTCTCCAGTGGACCTACGCGGTGTGGTCCGATACGTCCACAGGACATGAGGGAGCTCTTCTACCCACCTGCCTTTCGCATCGTCTAACCTCTTCTTAAGCCCGTTGACTATGACCTTGTTAACGGCCTCGGCCTGCCCATTTCCTCGAGGATAAGCTGGAGTAGAGTATCTATTTATAATACCCATCTCACCACAGTATTGCCTAAAGGCCTTGCTGTCAAATTGAACGCCATTGTCCGAGACGAGTGTATGTGGTATACCGAATCTAGTAACAATATTTTTCCAGATAAATTTCTTGGAATCAACATCTCGGATATTGGCCAAAGGCTCAGCCTCGACCCACTTAGTAAAGTAGTCTGTTCCCACGAGCAACCATCTTTTGTTTCCAGCAGCTCTCGGAAAGGGCCCTACAATGTCCAAGCCCCATTGCGCGAAAGGCCAAGGGCTGGAGAGAGGGTTAAGAACCCCTCCAGGTTGGTGGATATTAGGGGCGAACCTCTGACACTGATCACATTTTCTGGCATAGTCCTGAGCCTCCCTCTGCATATTGGGCCACCAATAACCCTGAGTTAGGGCTCTATGGGCTAAGGACCTTCCTCCAGTGTGGCTTCCACAAATTCCCTCATGCAATTCCTCCAGTAATGATTCTGTTGATTCAGGGTGTACACACAACAAATACGGTCCCGAAAAGGATCGTTTGTACAGCTTCTGGTCCTCAGACAACCAGAAACGCGGCGCCTTTCGACGTACCTTTTCTGCTTCAACTTTGTCTTCGGGAAGGATGTCATTTTTGAGAAAAGATATGATCGAATCCATCCAACTAGGACCAGGCCTTATTAGATGGATGCGAGGTGCGTTAGCAGCCATAAGAGAAGGTTCTACCAGATCCTCAACGAGAATCACCCTTGGTAGACCTTGAGCCGAGGATGTGGCCAACGTAGCCAAAGAATCTGCATGAGTGTTTCCACTCCTAGTGACATGAGCTAAGGCAAATGAGTCGAATTCAGCTCGCTGACGTTTAACCTGGGCCAAATATTCTTGCATTCTGGGGTCTCTAGCCTCCATGGTCCCCATGACTTGGCCGACCACTAATTGAGAGTCCGAGAACACATGGATTTCCTTGCCACCCATCTTATGTACCATTCGCATGCCTACCAAGACTGCTTCATACTCAGCCTCATTATTAGTAGCCGAGAAAGCCAATCTTAAAGATTTTTCAAAGACAATTCCTTTAGGGGACATTAGAACAAGTCCAACGCCAGACCCTTTATGATTAGCAGCCCCATCCACATAAACTTTCCAAGCCGAGGGCGATACGGGCGTGATCACACCAACCGATTTTTCACCCATGTGCTCTCCCTTTGAAGTATCTTCTAACAATGGTTCAGCAAACTCGCCACCAAATCGGCGAGGACACGACCTTTCACCGAGGTGCGAGGCTTGTACTTAACATCAAAGGCTCCCAAAATGGTTCCCCATTTTGCCACTCTGCCCGAATAATCAGCACTACGCAACACAGCCTTGAGCGGCAACTGGGTCAAAACAACCACAGTATGAGATTGGAAATAATGAGGAAGTTTGCGCGTGGCGTGGACTACGGCCGACGTGCTTTTTCCAAGGGCAAATAGCACACCTCGGCTTCATTCAAGGACTTACTAACATAGTAGATCGGCCTTTGCACTCCATCTTCATTCCTTATAAGGACTAGACTCACCGCATGAATAGCCACGGCCAGATAAGCGAATAAAACCTCGTCCACCTCAGGGCGAGATAAAATGGATGGCCGAGATAGATATTGCTTAAGCTGTTGGAAAGCTGACTCACAATCCTCGGTCCACTGAAACCCTTTCCACTTGTTCAACAATTGAAAGAAAGGACGGCACCGGTCAGCTGACCGAGAAATAAATCTGTTCAACGCAGCAATCATTCCGGTCAATTTCTGAATCTCCTTGGGGTTCCGAGGTGGCTGCAAATTCTGAATAGCCTTAACCTGCACTGGGTTCACCTCTATGCCCCTATGAGTGATCATATATCCTAAGAACTTTCTAGATCCCACGCCAAAAGAACACTTGGAGGCGTTAAGACGCAACTTATACTTCCTTAGCATCTGGAAGGTGTCGGCCAAATCTGTCATGTGCGAAGGTACCGTCTTACTCTTTACCACCATATCATCCACGTATACTTCTATAGTTTTCCCCGATTCTTTGTTCAAACATTCGGGTCATCATTCTTTGATAAGTAGCCCCAGCATTTTTTAACCCAAATGGCATGACCTTATAATGATAGTTCCCCGTTGGAGTAATGAAAGCAGTCTTCTCCTGATCCTCTAACGCCAAGGGAATTTGGTGGTAACCCTGAAAGGCGTCCAGGAAACTCATCCGAGGATGTCCGACAGTAGCATCTACCAGTTGATCAATCCGTGGCATTGGGAAAGAATCTTTAGGACAGGCCTTGTTCAGATCAGTAAAGTCCACACATACTCTCCACCTGCCGTGTTTATTATTAAAGACAACAGTATGAGCCAACCAATCAGGGTAGAAAACTTCTTTGATAGCCCCCGCCCTTTTGAGTTTAAGAACCTCTTCCTTCACAGCCTCAGAATGTTCTCGGGAAGATCGCCGAGGTGGCTGCCTCCTCGGAACGATGGCCGGATTGACGTTTAAACGATGACAAATAAAGCTCGGATCTACGCCTGGAGCCTCATAAGGGTCCCACGCAAAGACATCTATATTGTCCTTCAGAAATTCCAACAACTCCATCTTCTCTTGGTATGGCAAAAGTATGCCAACTTGGAAGAACCTCTCTGGATCATCTGCTATTACAAACTTCTCTAACTCCTCGCAAACAGCCTCATCTTCTGTCATCGCTCCAGGTGCCTCCGGAGCTGTTAATTGCTATGACTCCTGAATGGGCAAGGTTGATAACTCGACTTCTGACTGACGAAGTACTGCAGCCGAGATGCATTGTCTGGCAACTACCTGGCTGCCGAGGATTTCCTCAACATGTTCCCCCGAGGGGAATTTAACCTTAACGTGCAAGGTAGAGGAGACGGCTCCCAGAGCGTGCAGCCATGGCCTGGCTAGGATGACTGTATATGGAGAGTACGCGTCAACCACAATGAAATCTACTTCAACCGTTTCTGTGCCGGATTGAACGGGTAAACGGATCTGTCCTTTTGGCACAACGGCTCTCCCTTCAAAGCTAATAAGAGGTGAGTCATAAGGAGTTAAATCTTCCAACTCCAACCTTAACCCCTTAAATAGATCAGGGTACATGATATCCGCACCGCTCCTTGATCTATCATCACCCTCTTCACGTCATAATTCCCTATTCTGAGGGTAACCACAAGAGCATCGTCATGGGGCTGGATAGTCCCTATTTTATCCTCCTCGGAGAAACCCAAGACAGGTAAAGTGCTCTTTAATCTCTTCGGCCTACCACCTACATCCTCGGCCTGCGAATGGGAAACCGCCATGACCCTAGTAGGACCTGAGCCGGTCCTACCAGGTACGGCGAAGATAACATTAATTATTCCCAATGCTGGCCGAGATGAACTGTTCCTCTGGTTGTTTGAACCAACTTGACTGACCTGCCCAGTGGGCTGACACAAATGCTGCTTCAACTTTCCCTCACCGACGAGCTGCTCTAGATGGTTCCACAGGGTCCGACAGTTCTCAGTAGTGTGGCCCACATCCTGATGGTACTGACAGAAAAGGTTCTGATTTCTTCTCGCAGGACCCCCTGCCATCTTGCCGGGCCATCTGAAGAAGGGCTCTTTACGAACTTTTTCTAATAACTGATGTACTGGTTCTCGGAACACAGTATTTACAGCCTGGGGTGTTGCTGAGCCGGATTGTCCGAAATAATCCCTCCTCGGCTTGTTGTTGTGATATCTGTCCGACCTGAAATCCCTTTTCTCCTGCGGGATAACCTTCTCCTTTCCTTTTCCCTGTTGCTGGTCTTCCTCTACCCTTTTATATTCATCAATACGATCCATAAGACGACGTACGCTGCGGACGGGCTTTTTCGTCAAAGACTTTCTTAGGTCGTGATCAGTAGGGAGGCCTACCTTAAAGGTATTAAGCGCCACCTCATCAAAGTCGCCGTCTATTTCATTAAACATCTCCCAATATCTGTCGGAGTATGCTTTCAGTGTCTCACCTTCCTTCATGACCATGGATAGCAACGAGTCTAGTGGACGAGGGACTCTGCTACAAGTAATGAACCGAGAAGCAAATGCCCTAGTTAGCTCCCCAAACGAGCCCACAGACTCCGATTTGAGACCGTTAAACCATCTCATAGCCACAGGTCCCAAACTGGAGGGGAAGACTTTACACATCAGAGTCTCGTTGTGTGAGTGCACTACCATCCTTTGGTTGAAATGACTCACGTGCTCCACCGGATCAGTCCGGCCATTATAGATGGTAAACGTGGGCTGGGTGAACCTCCTGGGAAGCCTCCCCCTCTCAATCCTCCGTGAGAACGGAGATTTAGAGAGTTGGTGCAACGCCCTACTCATGGTATCGTTGCCTAAGCCCCTAGGACGAAGCTTCTTACGTCTGCGGGTTGGCTGGTCGTTCCCCTCACCACAGGATGTTGCACTGGTGGGGGAATATGATCTTGAGCTGTAGCCATGTCCCCTATCCTTCTCTGAGGAGGAACTAGATGAGGATGGGGAAACCTTACGTTTAGCACGGCGTAACTTCCTCTTTAAACGATTAATTTCCCTCTGCATGGATTTAGAGCCCTCATCGTGGGTAGTACTACCTCCTCCATGAGTATGGCTAGCCCCTGGATATTCTGTATGGACGCTTCCTTCACGATTCCTACGATGTTCAAGACGTTCGAAATGATCTTCTGGTTGTGATCCTTGTGACTCTGCATGGTGAGAGCCTAAGTCTGCCATCATATCCCTACTACTTCTAGACTAGGTTCCCACAGACGGCGCCAATTGTAAGTGCACAATTGCACCTGGACCCAAGAACAGTTATGGGCTTAGGCCCAATGAACCTTAAACAATAATAATTTGTAGAGTGTGGGTTTGAAACCCAGGTTAGAAGTATATGAGGATTAAATGACAAACTAAAGATTGCAAGTAATTGAAAACAACAAGGAATATTGTAACTGGGCCTCCTCGGACGTAAGCCGAGAGCTGTTCTTATATTATATCTCTCCCTTTGTCTTTTGTCTTTTTAGGTTACAAAAAGTTCCGTCCCGTTTCTGTTCTAGGTCCCTCCTTAAATACTCCTCTTTTTAATACTTTATACACGTGTTGCCCCAATTCCTCCCTTAGCCTAGATATTTCTTTTCTTAGTGCCTTTGAACAGTAACTAGAAGTTTCCCTTTCACTGTTCAAGTGTCACCTCCCCATTAATGCGGCCAGGGTGGTAGGTGCAGGATCTTTAATGTGGAGGTAGCAGCCTTTACTTTTGACACTTTCCCAACATCGGTGCTTCTAGGACATTCAAGGGTTCATCCCCTTTAACCATTGGTCTTGACCGTGTCATTCCCTAACCTGTACTATGAAGTCCCGGGTTCTCTGGTGTCAGTCCGAGGGGAAAAATATCCTCGGCTGGATCCTCGGATCTTCGGCGTATGGGCCGACCTGAAGTACCAACAAGCCATAAACCCAAGAGCAGGTCGGCCTTCCTTAGCAAGGCCCGACGGCCCATATCCCTATTAAGATCTTTTTACTCCCCACAATAATAATAATAATAATAATAATAATAATAATAATAATAATAATAATAACTTAAAACACAAAACTAAATCATATCAACCTAAATTAGAGTTATAAAAAACACAAAAATTTATCAACCTAAAGCGGAGATGCAAAAAAAATAAAAATCCACCAAAACATTAAGAGAGAGAGAGAGAGAGAGAGAGAGATAACCTTTTTTGTGAGAGATAACTATGTACAGAATGGAAGAGAGAATGACAAATTTATAGTAAGGGGGAGTGAATAAGTAGAGACAAATAAAGGAAGATGAAGGGAAAGATGAATAGTGATATTCAAGTAGAGGGTAGTGGGAAGATGAAAAGGTAAGGGAAGAAGAAAGATTGAAGAAAGTGTAAATATTAAAAAAAAAAAAAGTGAATGCAAAAAAAATTATAGGAAAATTGGAAATAAAAAGGAAATATATATATATATATATATATATATATATAAATGTTAAAACCGACAAAGATGAATATGTAAAGTTAATAATTTTTTTTTTTTTTTTTTTTGTAAAGAAAAAGAATAATAATTATGTGGCAAATGATGTCGCAATGAGGTGGTGCAATAGGAGTTCAACAGCTATAAATGCTACATTTCAGTTTTTAGTAATATATAAATATAGATTTGAGCAGGGGCTACGGAAACTTGAGGAAACATTTTCGGAGGTGAGCGGACTTAGTGAGACAGCTTATGTGCTTAGGACCTTTGGTACTTATAGATTCTTGGTGTGTGTTTCGGGATAGATAAAAAGACAAGATTGAAAATAAAATTAATCTAAATTATATTAATTAAGATTCTATAATAAAAGTTAAGAGCTTTATAGTTCAATTGGCATACGTACAAAATGCTCGAAGGTCTAGAAAAAAATAATTCAAGTTACGGGATTTACGGTTTATTGCCATGCCAAAACAAATGCCAAAACAAAACTACAAAAGACTTTGGCTTGAGAACATGTGGCCAGCAAAAAAAAAAAAAAAAAGTGTTTTAAGTGGATCATGCTACTTTGTTTTGTTTGCAGAAAGACAAAATAGTGTTATGGAATCTATGGATATGAGTGTTTTTTTTTCCTAAATTTATTTTTTTATGCACTATGTGACGTTTTGTTTTAGAGATAAAAATGCTTTGTTTTTGTAATAAAGGGTTACTATCTCTATCATCTATGCAGAAATGTTTGTACATAATAAGTTTACAACAAATTTTAGGTAATAAGCTGTTATTGGTTCTAATTTGGGCCAACAACGAACATCACTTTTTTACCCACTAATAACAACTTATCACAAATAATTTGTTGCGAAAATATTGTGCATTTAGCATTACTCAAAATCTATAATTTATAGGGGAAATTAAACTTAAACCACTTGTGGTTAGGCCTGTTTTAACTTTGTCATCTAAAGTTTGAAAATTATCACTTTACCCACTTAAGGTAGTTTTTGTTAAAGCATTCTCATTCGGGATTCCAAAAAAGTTCTATTTTATAACCTCAAAACCTACTTTATCTATTTTACCATCTCATTTATAACTCACCCAACATTCCAGTTTCTATTTTTATATATAACTCAATAAATTAATATAAACTACAACATCAAATAATATAAAAAATCATGTTTCTCTCTCTTCTCTTTCATTTCTTTTTTTTCTCTTCACATTTCTCAATTAAAATAATAGTATTTTTTTTTTCATCCAAGTGAACAGTTGTTTCTATATATAAGAACCAACTATTCACAGGTTCTAAAATCTTTTAAGAACCCATACCCGGATGGAGCAGCATTTTTGAGGTTTTGAATGTAAAATAGCAACTGGATGGTGTTTACAATCCCCAATGCTAGTGCTTTTAGGGAGTTGTTACCCACCTCTCCAATAGCTGTTAAAAAAACACATTTTAACACAAACATAAAAAGAAAACAAATCAAACACCTCTCAAGAAAACTTTCTCACACCACTTTCCTAGGATTCATTAACACAAGATTTAGAGCAAATCAATAGTCAAAATCTATGTTATTGGATCGACTTTCGCAGATTTGTACTATTTCTTATGTACATTTCTTAAATTTCAGCCATGTGTCTAGTTAAATACCTAACTATAAAACACCAACTTGTGTTTCTTTATTTTTTCCTTGGCTCGTAGAAAAAAAAAACAATGGTTTCACTGCTTTAGATCTCTCCACAGTCCACATCTCACACTGAAGCATAAAACCACTTAAAGAAAAAAAATCTGAAGACAAAAACATAGGCCCACATCTCACATCAACTCTCTTGCTGAAGCGATTTCTTCTTTTGAGATTGGAAAAACTAATGGAGTTTGAAAAAAATTATAAAGGAGACCCTTTTTTTTTGTGGTTAGAAACTCAGACAAAAGGCATTAGGCCTGGGGTTGTTCTTAGGCTAGATCTGACGGATAGGAGAGAGTGATGCGTATTAACTAACTGTGTTTGTTATGAAGATGGATTAGATTACTACTACTACTTATTCTTTGTTTTGTTTTTGTGTATAAATTAATCCACAAAAACACACACGGACTTTTCATCAAAGACAAAAAGGGGTATGGAAGAGATTGAAAAGAAAGTGAGCACACAATGCAGGCAATTGTATGAGAGCATACTTCTGCAAGTGCATGAAAATGGTGTGAAAAAGCTTTTTTTGGAGAGCTGTTTGATCTGTTTTCTTTTATGTTTTTGTGTCAAAATGTATTTTTCTAACGACAAGGGAAAAGGTTGGTAATAGTTGTCCAACAGGGACCATGTCAAGAGGGCAAAGTAATAATTTTCAAATCACATTTGTCAAAGTCAAAACGGGTCTAACCACATGTATATTAAGTCTAATTTCCCTTTTTTTAATAAAAAATATTAAATTTAAAATTATTTATAAAGTGTTTTTTTTTTCCTTTTTCTTAACAAATAGGGTGGAGGGATTCCATTCAAAAACATATTTTTCCCTCTGGGTGAGACCAAGTTTAGCCACAAAGCTTTTAGCATCATTAAAGCCAATTAATAGAACTTGGTTAGGAATTTTAGTATTTGTTTGAGAACAACTTATTTAGTTTATTATTTAAAGTATGCTAAAGTATGCTTATATTTTGAAAATGTGAAGAATTTTTTTTATAAAAGTTGTATATAAATGTTAAAAAACAAAAAGCTAGCTTATAAGCTAGCCCTGTACGCAAAGTTGTGCATCACATGTCTTGTAATCCACAGAAAACAGATAGGTCCACACTGTGTCCTAGCCCAGGATAACCAAGCCCCATTCCGCATTTAAGTCTCTGGCCATCAGCCCATCACAATAATAGCTAGCTCAAGTACTACAAGCCTGACTAGCGCATCCCCATCCTCTTCGTCCCATGAAAGAAACAAAAACGAGTACACCAATGCATGCAGCAGTACCATCTTTATAATAGCCCATATGTCCAGAAAAATAAACATCTTCACAATCTGCAAATCCATCCTTTACACAAAGATCCTAGTAACTTTGAAAAGGTTTAATCTATAACTGTTGAGAGAGAACAATTAAAGACCAGGAAAAAATTATATGTTGCTCTTTTCTCAAATACACTTCGGGACCAGATTACAAATAAAAGACAAAATGAAGAAAATCCAGTCATAGGATGAAACATTCTACATATATGCTAATTTGGATAAGACTCTTGGATAGGTTGGTTCAGATCAATACAAAACATGACGAGTCTTAGAGTCTGAGAAAAGTAATCAACATTACCTGCTCCATTCATGATAAGAATCCGACCAGAATATTGGAAAACCAGTCAGAGCTATTACTCTCACAAATTGCCCACTTGAGGCCCTTCACAATCCCCATCTGCTCAAATGGAAGAGTACAGGAGCAGAAATGGTAAAAATATATCATCCACATACAGACCATGCCATTGGACTTGAATTTTTATGTATTAAATATGTTCCAGTGATGGTCATTCGGTAGATTTTCCTTTATCTTCTCAAGCCTCTTGAGGATGTCTAAGAAAGGAGGTCTTTGGTTCATGTCATGGGCCCAACATTGCTCTGTTAATCTAAAACCATTGAATATGAAAAGAGATTAGCAATCTGATTGTTCAAGTTCTAGCGTATATCTAGGATAATATTTACAAAAGTTTTTTATTCATATAGCAACAGTGCTTTTCTTCTAAAAAATAACAGAGTATGCAATTGTAAATCAGCATCCTAATGCATGTTGAACAACATGACATGGTTTTGGTTGAATAGATTACATAAATGCTGAATACAGGCAAATAAATCTACTGAGAACGGTGTCAGAGTCTAAGAAGAAGATCAGAAATTGCAAGTGCAAATTAATGAAAATATTATGAAGATAGTATAATTAATGACCATGAGATAACCAATTTGGCTGATAAGAATCCACAATTATTTGCTATAATGGGTTTTATGAATTTCTTCAATCTACCAAAAAGTTATTTGCTCTAAATCATTATCTATGCCAAATGAGAGATCAAATAGGCACAGTTCATACAAGTAGATGTCAAAAGAAAAGAATAAGCAATTGCACATAGCTAAAAAGCATATACCAAGTCGGGATTGGGAAAAAAAGGACAATAAGATATGAAAGCAATCAGGAATTAGTGTTAGTACCAATACAATGCAAGATCAGCAACAATGGTTTTCTCATGGAACAAAATTAGTCAATGGACCAATTAGAAGAGAAAGGAAAAGAGGAAATATGTGTACCTAGACAGAATAGAATGATGACAACAACAATTTGTGCAGCTAAAAATTAGTTTGGGTAAAGCTTTGTTGAGTCAAATTATTAATGATTATACAGCAGAAAAATCTTAGATTCATTTTATTAGGGAAAAAAATATGATTCACAGTTCGGCCATGCATGCATGACAAAAGAAGCAACTTTGTGGTTGCTAAAATTTTCACAACAAACTTACTCTCTCAATTCAGGAGTATATCCTTTTGAGCCAAATGTAGGCCTGTTTCCCTCACTCACATATTTTGCTGCTTCATAAGGCTCAAGGTTTGCAAGTGGTGGGTCCCCTTCAAGCATCTGGATTAGTTGGGAACATTATGAATTAGAACCAATTTCAAGTACTTTGAGATCTTATCTCAAATCCTTACAGAAGCAAGCATTACCTCATAAAGTATCATTGCGAAAGAGAAGACATCAACCTTCTTATCATATCTCCGGTGCTTGAAAACTTCAGGAGCCATATACCGGTCTTTTGTTTCATTTCCACACCCATAAGAAGGGAAAAAATTATTAAGTTTTCAGTATTATAAATCGTATTTCAATATACAGAAGTTATCAGAGACACTCACAACTTCCAGTCTCTCCAGTCATTTTGTAAACATCGTGAGTATTCTGAACCTTGATGAGCTTGCTTAGTCCAAAATCTCCAACTTTTAAATTAGTATCAGATTAATTACAAAATCTGGTACATCTTTTTAACCAAAAAACAAAAATTTTGATAAATCCGGTTAAACATTGTTATCCTCTGGACAAATCAAAAATCATTCAGATAAACTACAAATCCAGTCTAAGAGATTAACCATCAAACAATCACAAATCAAAACAAATAAAACAATTCAAACCCTAAAAATTTTACCTTCTCAGTTTCTCTCTGCTCTCCGCCTCTCTCTGTCTCTCATTCTCTCCACTCCACTGTGAATCACTTGAATCACGCAAGCAACTTCATCTTCAAGCAACAGAGCAGATTCGGCGCCTCCCTCATCAGTGACAGTACAGCCGACTCGCCGCCTCTCTCATTCTTTATTTCTTTCTCTGAATCTGCTCTCCGCCTCCCTCATCAGTACAGCCGTTCTGCCCGTTCACTTCATCTTCTGATCTTCAGCCGTTCACTTCATCTTCTGTTCTGATCTCCAGGTTCAGGTATAAGTTATTAATTATAAATATTTGGTTTTGGGGTCCGGTTTGGGCCTTCAAGTTTTGGTTTTTGTTTTAATGATTCAGCCCTCTTTTTTTTTTCTTTTTTTGAGAAATGATTCAGCCCTTTTTATTTAATGATTCTGCCGTATTTGTAATGATTCAGCTTCTTTTTTTTTTTTTTTTTTGGTTATAGATAGGATGTGTTTTGTGTTTTTTTGTGGGTGGGTATTATAAATTAATAAGCCTAGTGTTACAGTTGTGCTTAAATTTTTGTTATGCTTGTGCTTTTTATTTTAATTTTAATCTTGTGTTTATATATATATATATATATATATATATATATATATATATATATATATATTTATTTATTTATTTTAGTTAGCGATAATATATTAAATAAATCTTTATTTATACAGGTTGAGATTGCTAAAAAATTGTTATTGTTCAGTGAAACTACAACAATACTTTATATATAAATCAGTTTTATTTCTCATTTGCTCTACACTTGAAAGTTATTTTTTATTTTAGTCATTATAAATATATTGTTTGATTATAAATGTCTACTAGAAAATATGCATCTGAATATGAAAAACTTAAAAAAGAAAAGAAAAATTAATTTAGTTTAAAAAATGATCGAAAAATAGATTTCAAATAAAATATATTATAATATAAAAATATTAAATAAATATTAATTTAATGAATGTATAAGTATAAAAAAAAAAAAAACCCCATTTTTAGTTCCCGCCTTAAGCCCCAAAATGTCTAAAGCCGACCCTGGTCTGCACTGGAACTGACTAGAAGCACATTCCTGAAATTTATAAACATATTTCATCAGGTAAAATAAAATGAAGGTACAGAGGCCAGCTACATGTTCTTGATGATGAAAACCAGAACAAAAGAAATAAAATGTAACCACTTCAATTGGGGAAAACAGCATTTCATCCTGTGAAGACTAATAATCTCCTAATTACAAGGAATGATATGTTAGAATACTGATTAGAGCATGACATCAGTAGTCACCAGTAAAATAGATAGAAGTTAATATGCCCACCAAAATCTGAAACATAATAAACTCACCTTGGTTTTAGGTCTCGGTGAATTATGACGTTTGGCTCATTGTGAAGATAAGCCATGGCTCTGCCCACATAAGATAATAGAAATCAGATTAGCATAACAATTGATCTCACTTGAGTTTGTAAATTCTTTTCTTTCTTTTTTTTGATAACAAATGATAGATTGAGTTTAATACACAAACAGATGTCCAAAAAAGAGGATGATCTAAGCAGAAGCAGAACTCCAATCAATGCAACTGACAAACACACACACACGTGTTCGCACGTGTGCATGCATGTATAATTTTTTTCCACATTTCTCCACTTCCCTTCAATTGATGAGGATCCATAGCAGCCCAATTAATTGTGATTAACGAATGTAGTTCTGGATATGCATCTCTCTATAACAAATTAGTTCATACAACCTCAAAAAAAGAGTGAAACTAAAATGGACTTTTCTACTTAAGTACAACAATTATTTACAAACACAGATGCAATAATTGTTGGGTATACACGTATAAGTGAATTCCCACATTGAATAATAATAAGAAAATTGAGTGATTAATATAACATAGTAGAGCTCATACCCATTGGGCTCAAGCTTTTTGGATTAAGCATGTCTCTATATGTTATATTAACTACTCAAGGAGTCTCTTAAATGAATTTATCTCTCCAACAATAACCAACAATCTATAACAATGGGGTTCAGGTATGGCATTCTTCCAGAAGTATTTAGAACTTAAAGTACCTGGCAATGTCCAATGCAAAGTTGATAGCTGTTGAAGGACCAAGTGAACCTTTTTCCTCGAGGTACTGATGGAGATCACCCTAAAACAGCAGATGAATGCAACAATTAAGGAAGGTGTCTCTATAAGTACATTCTTTAAATCACTAGCAAGAACTTCAAACCACACAATTATGATTCTATTATCCTAACCCTTTTTTTTAATTTAAAAAAAAAAAGAAAAAAGCATTTATATACCCCTCGTAAGTACTTAGTAATTAACATCAGGGGCTTCTTCTCCGTGACAGCTCCAAGAAATTGGACTATATTAGGGTGACGAAGCTTCACTAGCAAATTAACCTCATGCCTGAAGTCCTGACCGAATCAGGAAAGCAAAGAACTGGTAAGCAATTTACATTTTTTTTAAACAAGAAACTGGATTAGAAAGAAAATTTGATTATAGGAGACAAGGATTAATTGTTTTCTTAATGACAGTGGCCCTCCAAAAATCTTGATATATGAAAAGTGAATGTCCATTTTAATTTCAATACACTCACTCTGGAAAGAATGCTGAGTGAATCATTTATAAAAAAAAAAAAAAAAAACTTTTTGGTCCAATTAAAATATAAACTTCATCCTTTACTTTGGTTTTGATCACATTTCCCACTCAATTTCAAATTTTTTTTTTTTTTTTTATAAGTATTTCCCACTCAATTTCATAAAATAAGCCATAAGTACAACTCGACACTAATAATCTCCTAATTACAAGGAAGGATATGTTAGAATACTGATTAGAGCATGACATCAGTAGTCACCAGTAAAATATAAAGAAGTTAATATGCCCACCAAAATCTGAAACAGAATAAACTCACCTTGGTTTTAGGTCCCGGTGAATTATGACGTTTGGCTCATTGTGAAGATAAGCCATGGCTCTACCCACATAAGATAATAGAAATCAGATTAGCATAACAATTGAACTCACTTGAGTTTGTAAATTCTTTTCTTTCTTTTTTTTTATTCAAAAAAGAGGATGATCTAAGCAGAAGCAGAACTCCAATCAATGCAATTGACAAACACACACACACGTGTTAGCACGTGTGCATGCATGTATAATTTTTTGCCACATTTCTCCACTTCCCTTCAATTGATGAGGATCCATAGCAGCCCAATTAATTGTGATTAACGAATGTAGTTCTGGATACGTATCCATTTACAAAATTAGTTCATACAACCTCAAAAAAAGAGTGAAACTAAAATGGACTTTTCTACTTAAGTACAACAATTATTTACAAACATAGATGCAATAATTGTTGAGTATACACGTATAAGTGAAGTCCCACATTGAATAATGATGATGAGAAAAATGAGTGATTAATATAACATAGTAGAGCTCATACCCATTGGGCTCAAGCTTTTTGGATTAAGCATGTCTCTATATGTTATATTAACTACTCAAGGAGTCTCTCAAAGGAATTTATCTCTCCAACAATAACCAACAATCTATAACAATGAGGTTCAGGTATGGCATTCTTCCAGAAGTATTTAGAACTTGAAGTACCTGGCAATGTCCAATGCAAAGTTGATAGCTGTTGAAGGACCAAGTGAACCTTTTTCCTTGAGGTACTGATGGAGATCACCCTAAAACAGCAGATGAATGCAACAATTAAGGAAGGTGTCTCTATAAGTACATTCTTTAAATCACTAGCAAGAACTTCAAACCACACAATTATGATTCTATTATCCTAACCCTTTTTTTTTAATTAAAAAAAAAAAGAAAAAGAAAAAAGCATTTATATACCCCTTGTAAGTACTTAGTAATTAACATCAGAGGCTTCTTCTCCGTGACAGCTCCAAGAAATTGGACTATATTAGGGTGACGAAGCTTCACTAGCAAATTAACCTCATGCCTGAAGTCCTGGCCGAATCAGGAAAGCAAAGAACAGGTAAGCAATTTACATTTTTTTTAAACAAGAAACTGGATCAGAAAGAAAATTTGATTATAGGAGACAAGGATTAATTGTTTTCTTAATGACAGTGGCCCTCCAGAAATCTTGATACATGAAAAGTGAAGGTCCATTTTAATTTCAATACACTCACTTTGGAAAGAATGCTGAGTGAATCATTTAAAAAAAAAAAAAAAACTTTTTGGTCCAAGTAAAATATAAACTTCATCCTTTACTTTGGTTTTGATCACATTTCCCACTCAATTTCAAATTTTTTTTTTTTTTTTATAAGTATTTCCCACTCAATTTCATAAAATAAGCCATAAGTACAACTCAACTCAACCAAGCCCTAATCGACTGATAAATGGATCCTTGTACGCCACTTGGTCCTATCTAGGGCCATATCCCTAGCTACCTCTTGAAGAATCATGTCTTTCCTTAAAAATTTGTCACTAGTTTGATCTACCCCGCTCATATATAAATAAGATTCATGTTCATAACAATGCCTATCAACCTACCAAACCCTCCTTTTTTACCAGGCTTGAGATTGGCTATGCGAAAGGATATGATAATAAAGTATGACGTTAGTGGAGTTAGGACATAATATATAAACCATAAAAAAAAGGAGGAGGGGGGGGGGGGGGGGGGAATAATATACTACTCATTGAAAACAATCAACTTATGCCGTTACAAATAAAAAAAGCAAACAAAAAGCAGCACCCCTCTATGGAATTTGGGAAATTCTTGGGTAGTCCCAGCCAATAAAAATAAGCCACAACACTAAAATGAGGTTACATCACCATACTTGCCATGTCAGCCTAAGAAGGCTGTCTCCTTGTAACGTCTGTTAGCTCTGTTAGAACAAATTCAAATTTTTTTCAAAAATTTAGGCGTGAATGGGCGGGTCATTGAAAAATCTGAGAATATAAAAACTCTTTAAATCTCGTTTTTATTTTTATTTTTCTGTCTTTGGGTAATATGCTTTCCCTAAATCCACCGCCTCCGATGGGGACCTGTTTTAATAATTAGAGAGATGGTGTCTCCTTCTCCTTGCCTGAAGTCTCAGCTACAAATCGCCCTAAACCCACTCCTTCTCATCTCGGCCTCCATTCCCAGGAATTTAAGGGACTTAGTTTGTGTCTTTATTTATTTATTTTTTCCAGTCTTTCACCTTGTTTCTAAGTATGATAGTCATCTATGAACGATTCAAGACATGGAATGTATAGAAGATGATGAAAAAAAAAAGGTATAAGTTGGGAAAATTTTATGACTAGAAATGTCAATTGGAGTTTTCTTTTTCTTTTTTTGTTCTTTGGCCGTGGAATGGAGATATGGGTATTTGATTTATGCTGTAGTAGTACAAATTTTTTACTATCTTTATTGGTCTTCTCTATTCTCAGATTTTTTTTTTTCCCCTTGATTTGTGTAATTAAATATTTTATGAATTTGATGTTGCTTCACTAAATCTTTGTAAAATTTTATATGGAAGGTCAAATTAATAGGCTTGGTCCATACGATTACTCTCTTGAAATATTGTCTGCAAGGCGTTTGTGAAAATGCTTATTTGATTGGCATTGTCTATTGTCTTATGCTCTCACATTTGGTGGATGGTAATACAGTGGTGTCATTTGTGGTGGTATTGTTTTAGCTATGTGGTGTTCATGGAGCTATAGGACGGGCGAAAGAGGAAAATGTCTATATAGAACTTTGGGCAAGCTATTTATGGTTAAGACAAATATTCTTACTGTGTGGGATGTATTGTGGCCTCCAATGAAAAGCCAGGCATTGGAGAATTTTTCAGCAGCCATCAGAATTCATGTTTCACCAAGCAAGCTTCATGTACCAAATGTTGCTCCTTTGTTATCAAAAAAAGGCTTTGAAGTATTCAATGATTGATTGAAGTCGATGTATTTTGAAGTTGGCAAGGCTAATTTTCAATTTTAGGCTTTTAGCAACAATTCTAATTTGATATATTCTAGTTTGTAGAACAACTTGGATAATTTTTTTGCACTATAAACACTAAAAAAGTCAAAGCCCTTAATTCATCATATCAAAAAAAAAAAAAAAACCCTTAAATCATTGCAATCAATATGTACTCATGTATGATAGATTTTCCCATTTATGCATTGTCTTAGAGAAACTAGAAACCAAAGGAATATGCATTCTTTACATGACTATTAGTTCATAAAGTATTATTAACAATTGAGCAATTACTTCAAGTTGAACAATTTTGATGTCTTGCATTATATCAAAATTTGATCCAAGAGAAAAGTAGACAAAAGATGAACATAATTTTATTAAAATATACACTTTGATCACAAGGCCAAACCGCCATAATAACAAGAGTCATACTAAAATATAAAGTTTGATTACAAGGCCATAATAACATTATAGTTCCACATTTGATGCGTCTCTTGCTTCTTGACTAAGCATATCTGTGAACTCCAATGGCTCTTAGCTAGATCACTTTGACATGCCTCACTCTTTGTTATGCAAGTTATTTTGGTATCAAAGCTCACTCTACAATCCATTGAAGCTTCACATCAGATTAACAATCTCACATCAGATACAATAATATCAAAACACTAGACCAGACAAGTGCCTTAACCCCAAAACAAAAAGAAACAGAGCACTCTCCTAAGTAGCTACAATAGAAACAAAGCAACAACATGCCCTCCAAGTTATTTATGTCATCTGTACATGATGGAATGCTACAAAGAGAGAAGAATTAAGACAAGTAAATAAAGATAAAGGACAACAACCGTTTTGGAAACCAGGACTATTTAAAAAATAAAATATAATCGACAAACAATAAACTTAGATAAAATAAAAAAGCTGAACAAAAGCAACCAATCCCACTTCCTGGATAATACCAGAACTGTTAGAGAGATTGCAGATCAAAATCGAAAACATTTTTTAACTGTTGTTGATTACAGTTCAAAGATTCAAATTTCACTTCCAATTTCCATTCCCACAACTGTTTAGCAACCAGAGCAAGACAACAATTACTATTCTAACATGAGAATCAAAGCCCATCTCAAGAAATCATATATAACACTTACAGACATAAACCACAAGCACAAAACGCCTACAAAATCAAAATTCAATAATTACCCTACTAAAAAAACGACAAAAGAAAAAAAGGGGGAGGGGGGATTCCCTCACCTCCCAAAATGTAGTATTATTCTTATAATCAAACACTCATTTTTTATTGAAACAAGCTAGAGAACCAAAAGCAAAACAAGAATAGAATAAAGCCAACAACAACCCAAAATTTAGGTCCAACCACTTGATGCGAGACCGCCAACAAAGCTGAAGAACTAAAACAGAACTACAACATTAAAAGGAGAACCAATTTTAACAAAGCACAGGTCAATAACAAATACAAACAACATTCTACAAGAAAGACACCATCTCCACTGATTATTAAAATAGGTCTCCATCGGAGGCAGTAGATTAATGGCCTGTTTGGGAGTTTAGAGAGGGAGGAGAGTAGAGGAGAGTAGAGGGGAGGGAGTAGTGGGGAGGAGAGTAGAGGAGAATGATTACCCTCCACCTTGTTTGGATGTTTTTATAATTAGTAAAGGGGAAGGGAGTAATTAACCATTCCCCTTGTTTTTAATATTGTAATTTTATAAATATAATAAGGGTAAATTAGGTAATTTACTTTATCAATAATTTTATGTGCTCTACTCTCCCTCCAAATCTCTCCAATTTGGGGGAATTAAAAATGAGAGGGTTGGAGGTAGTTGAAACCTCTTCAAACCCCTTCAAACCCCTCCCCCTCCTTCCTTAAAAAACTCTCAAACAAGGTAATTGAATTACTCCCCTTCCCTCTACTCTACTCCCCCTCCTTTTTTAAACATCCAAACAGGCCATAAGGGAAAGCATATAACCCAACCTTATTCAAAAGACAGAAAAATAAAAATAAAAATGAGATTTGAAAAGTTTTTATATTCCCAGATTTTTCAATGACCCGCCCTTTCACGCCTAAATTTTTGAAAAAAATTTGAATTTGTTCTAACAGAGCTAACAGACGTTACAAGGAGACAGCCTTCTTGGGCTGACATGGCAGGTATGGTGATGTAACCTCATTTTAGTGAGGTGGCTTAATTTTATTTGCTGGGACTACAAGGTCAGCTTGCTGACCTTGTAGTCCCGGACTACCCAAGAATTTCCCCTCCAAGTCTCCATAACTATAATAGTATTCCACACTAAAGTAACGACCAACTTTCTCAAATTACGCGACAACCAGTTTTCTCAAATTACGCGATTGGGCTACACAACTATAAAATTACATTCTCTAAGAGCATTGACATTAGTCCCTCTATTTTATATATCCATTTTTACACTAAAAACTTACTTTTTATATTTTACACATTCACTTTTACAAAACACTCACATCAATTCCTCTATTCTGGCCATCTTTTAATTAAATAATCAATACTCTCACAATTTTTTATTATTTCTCCTAACAACTTTTACAAAACGCGCACTCTCTCTCTCTCCTTTCTCATTTATGATTTTTTTCTCTCTCTTCTTTCTCATTTCTGATTCTTTTCTCTCACGCTCTCTCTTTCTCTCCTTTTTCATTTCAAATTTTTTTTTCTCTCTCTCTCTACCCATTTCAGATAATCTCGTTTCAGATCAACTCTCTCTCTCTCTCTCTCTCTCTCTCTCTCTCGAATAACTCTCCAATCCACTCGGATCCGAGCTCCGATCCATGATTCACCAGCTTCGAGCTCGGATCCGCTCCGATTCGTCCGATCCACCAACTCCAATCTGAGCTCCGAGCTCCAATCTGCTCCGATCCACCAGTTCCGATCCAAGCTTTGAGTTCCAATCCACGATCCACCAGCTCCGAGCTCCGATCCACAAGGTCTGATCCACGATCCACTAGCCACGAGCTCCGATCCACTATCTGTGTGTGTATCACTGTTTTTTTTTTTGAGCAAGTGTATCGCTGTGATGATGTCTGTGTGTTTGTGTGTGGGTGTGTTTGTGTGCATCTGAGGAAACCGAAGATGAGCAGTTAACTGGGTTGTTGAGCACGGAGAGGAGAGAGAAAAAAAAGGAGTCAATGGAAATTAATAAAAAAAAGGGATAAACGAGCTACTGTAGCTCGGGGATGAATTTGCACAATTTTGCATGTTTTTACACCCACTGATGTGTGCATTTTTTGGCTCAAAATGTGTAAAATTTGTAGTTTTTTGTGTTTTAGATGATTTTAACTGGACTGATGTGGATGCTCTAAAAAGTGCATCAGACTACAAGCAGTAACGGCCAGTGAACCAGAAAAAAGAGACTCCTCTTCCTCTTTCACACCATTATGCGAACGATAAAGTTTAATTACAAAATTAATTATAATTTTAGAGTACAATTTTATTTAATATTTTTTTATTAAATATAAATTTTGATAAATCTACCATTAGATTACATGTTCTTTTTATATCCTCCATGCTTACAAAATATATAGAAAATTAAAGATCAATAGCTATGTCATCAATAAATTGTTTAAATTGCAAATTTTTGTAGTTTGAGATTATGTAACTACTATGCAAATGACAAAATTTAGCTACAAAATTAGTTATAACTTTAGAGTACAACTTTATTCAATATTTTTTTTATTGAATATAAATTTTGATAAATCTACCATTAGATTACATCTTCTTCTTATATCCTCCATGCTTACAAAATATATAGATAATTAAAGATCAATAGCTATGTCATCAATAAATTGTTTAAATTGCAAGTTTTTGTAGTTTGAAATTATGTATAAACTTATAGCAATCTTTAAAAGTTTTATCTTTAAATGTTGCAGATTTGTTTACATGGCATGCTTTTGTTGTTTTCTAGGGAAAGCTAGATCTAACAATTGAAGCAATGAGAAAATACAACCCTAAGACTGTCTTTTCAATGCAAAAGTAATGTGTAGATACAATGCTATGGGAAGCTTGTAAGGAATGGAGTTGAGGTTATTGAACACTTGATCAACAAGAATCTATTAAGATAATCTAAATCTGACAGAAGAGCGGCATAACTGAACATCAAAAATAAAAGAAAAAGAAAAATTGAAACAAAGTATTACACATCACACTTCTCGTTGAAATTTTACCAAACATATGGTAAATAACAAGAAAAATGCTACACTCAGTGAATTAGATATTGGGATTGCCGAAACTAGTGTTTCCTAACATGATACCAGAATCAAATTGTCAATAAGACCTTTAATTTTATGGTATTGATAGATTTGGACACAACCTTCCTGGATCTACGAACATCATGAAACCATTTTTCCTATTAAAAAAAAAAAATTTAGCATGTTCACACAGGCAGTGATTTACTACTCTTTACAACTTGGAAATTACCATAGCACCCCAATGTAGAAATATCATAATATTATAAGGTGGCGTTTGGTATGGGGTAATGTTTTAGGATTCCCAGGAATGTTTAAAGATTCCCATGTTTGGTTGCAAATTACGCTAGGGAATCAGATGCCAGGGGAATCCTTAAACCCCTCTCAGTAGGAATGTGGATTCCCTTTAAAACAGGTGGGAATCCAGATTCCCAAACTTAAAAGAAATTGTATTTTTTATAAATTAACAATTTTAACCCTTTTTCCTTATCATTTAAGCAATTAAGATAAACTATAAAACAAATTATCAATATCTTCTCTCTTGTCTTTATCTTTTCCCGCCAAAACAACATAAACATGATAAATAACTCTGCTAATAGTTATTTTTGTATTATTCTTGTCATTTTGAAATGTTAGATCACAGTTTTAATGAATGTGTTGCTAATTAATAGTTTATATAATGTTTTTTATCTATCTATTTAGAGTAAGATATTTTTTTAAAGGACTAATTAATAGTTTATATATATTTTTTCATTATTTATTTAAAGGAAGATTTTTTTTTAATGGGCTTGGTACTTCACATTCAAATCTAAGGACAAAATGGGAAATACAAATAATTCATTTAAGATTCCTGGGAATACACCAAACATTATCATCTCACATTCCTAGGAATCTCCCAATGAAACCAAACATAGGAATAGCTACATTTCTAGGAATGTGATTCCTAAGAATCACATTCCTGGGAATCTAGATGTCAGGAGTAATGTGAATTCCCCATACCAAACGCCACATAAGAGTCATGTAACGGGTATCTTAGAGCAATTTTTAATAAACCATATTAGGAAAATTTTAAACATCACTTTCATGAGAATTATAAAAAAACTGTCATGAGAATTATAAAAACAACTTTCTGAAAAATTAATTGTTTTATTATTTTCTCATAAAATATTTCTAAGCTATCCAAAAAAATAAAATATCTTTAAAAATAATTCTTAAACCAATACCTTTAGGATATTCATTAACGTTCCATATAATTTTTTTTTTTGACTTTTTAACGTATTATAATATACAAACACACAACAGCAAATACTTTTAATCGAATTCAATTGGGCCAAATCAGTCATCATAACTGTATTTATAACATAATGACATCACCAACCAATACTCAACGGTTTTTTTTTTTCCTGGGTAGAAAGACTCAAAGATTTCAACATATGCATTTCATAAAGACAAAGTATAATTGATTGTTTATTGGGTCATACAGAATACAGATAAATTCAACCAGGTCTGAAAGTGAAATGCAGAGTATTTTACACCCGGCCCAGCGGAAATTTCTTCGTACTTTCCTTAGTCCAAAATTTTGAAAGTTTTAATCAGAAAATGCACATCAGTCCAGCTACACTCCAAAGTCCAAACGCCAAAGATAAAATAGTGTTGGTTAACCATAAAAAAAAAATATTCGTTAGAATATAAAATATTATCTCTAACTACTTTGCCTGTCTGCTGATATGTTAGTGCTAAAGTAAAGATATAAAACATATATAAAAATAAAAAATAAAAAAAAATCCACACAAAAAAGGGGAAAAAATTGAGAGAGAGGGAGAATAATAGTAGAGTTCTAAATAACATTGAAATTCATCAACATAAGTCAAGATACCAAAAAAAAAAATGAGAAAGAGAGAAAGTAATAACCTTTTTATGTGATAAAATATGTATAGAGTGGAGAGAATAGCAAATTTATAGTAAGAGGATGGGATAAGAATAGTCAAAATGAAAGGAAGATGAAGAGATAAAGGAAAAATGATATTAATGTTGATAGTAGTGGGAAATAAAAAAGTAAAAAATAAGGAAAAAAGTTAGAGAAAATGTAACAGTAAACTACAAAATTAATAAATAAATAAAAAGAGTCAAAAAATAAGAGAGAAAGAATTGAAAATAAGTAGGTGATATGGTCACAAATGTAACTCAACTAGAACGTAACAAAAATAAATACTACACTTTAACTTTTAGATATATATATATATATATATATATATATATATATATATATAAAGAATTTTGCTAATGTGTGCCCTTAGAGCACACAATAATTATTCATTTTTAAAAAAAAAATTTCGAGAATTGAATAAGTATTAACAATTTTTTCAATTCCTAAAATTTTTTTACTATAAATAAATGGCTTAATGTGTATCCTAAGATCACATATTTACCGGACCTATATATAAATATAAATGTATAATAATGTGTAATTCAGCGCAACAATAATTTACCTTAAGAAATGTACGAATTCATACGGACCAACACTGATTCTTTATGGCCTATCCTTCCTTAACCACCTGTCACCCACTGCCACCACTTAACAGTATCATCGTATGCAAATACAAATCCATTGCGTGAAAAGAAGAGGAAGGCAGTCAAAATGGAAAAAGAAAAAGAAGAAAATAAAGTATAAAGAATAAGGACGAAGGAAACAAAAATGAGTGGGGTGGTCAAAAAAGAGAAAGGAAATTGTATCCTACTTTCTTTCAGTTATATTTTATGGAAAAGTGTGAAAGTGAATCAATATTGTATGTAAGCTACTCTCCAAGTCTCTATAATTATAAAAGTGTTTCACATTAAAGGTTCATTTAGATATGGTTTATTTTGCTAAAAATTAAAAACAATAAAAAAATTAATGTTCACGCTCTTGACACTATTCATAAGTCTAAAATCACTGTTCATGGACAATGAACAATGCCAAAAGCGCTGTTCAGGAAAAAAAAAAAAGGCAAAAAACCCAAACGCCTAAAACGTAAAACCCAAACGTTACCTAAGTGTGCGTTTGAATACCGCTTATTTTGCTGAAAATTGAAAACAATAAAATAAAAATAAAAAAGTTATTGTTTGAGCTTTGGTTACTGTTCATATGCCTGATTTCACTGTTCATGTCCTATGAACAATGCAATAAGCACTAGACTTTAAAAAAAAAAAAAAGCCCCAGATGCAGACGCTCCAAATGCAATCGCAAACCAAACGGAGTTTAATTACCCGTTTGGGTACTGATGAATTTCCTAGCGTCCAGCATTTTGCGTTTCCCTTTTTTTTTTTTTTTTTGAGAAGCATTTTGTGGCTGTGGTTTGTTTTGCTAAAAATTGAAAACAATTAAAAAAAAAAATTGTTCACGCGCTTGACACTATTCATAAGCCTAAAATCATTGTTCATAGACAATGAACAATGCCAGAGGCGCTGTTTAGAAAAAAAAAAAAAAAAAAGAGGCAAAAAACCCAAACGCCTAAAACGTAAAACCCAAACGCTACCTAAGTGTGTGTTTAGATACCGCTTATTTTGCTGAAAACTAAAAACAATTAAAATAATAATAAAAAAGTTATTGTTTGAGCTTTGATTACTGTTCATATGTCTGATTTCACTGTTCATGTTCCATGAACAGTGCAATAAGCACTAGACTTAAAAAAAAAAAAAGCCCCAGATGCAGACACTCCAAACGCAATCGCAAACCAAACAGAGTTTAAGTACCCGTTTGGGTACTGATGAATTTCCTAGCGTCCAATGTTTTGCGTTTCCTTTTTTTTTTTTTTTTTTTTTTGAGAAGCATTTTGTGGCTTTGGTTTGTTTTCTAGTGGGTCCCGTGCACTATACACGGATCCCACAAACCTCTTTTTTTAACAAAATTTTCATTAAAAATAGGTCCCATAGCACTATTCACATATTTAAAAATTATTTTGCTATAATGTTTTCAATTTTCAGCAAAATAAGCGGTATCTAAAATAACAACCAGTTTTCTCAAATTACGCATCTGGGCTACACAACTGTGAAATTACATTCTCTAAAAGGTGAATCAGACTACAAGCAGTATGCTAGTATTTTCACAATAGACCATCGTTGTCTTCTTGGCCTTACAACAACTAACATTCAATTTCTTCACACTACCATTCCCATTCTCTCTCAAAAATCCTTTTGAGTCAAATCTCTCTTATTTTTAATTTTTCATTCACTTTCCTTTACCTAAGTTGTCACATATTTCTTTCTTTTCTTCCTTTTAGATCATCTAACCGTCTATCCAAATCACAATGACTTTTCTTACCAGAAAAAAGAGACTTTTCTTCCTCTTTCACACTGCTATGCAAATGATAAAATTTAGCTACAAAATTGATTGTAACTTTAGAGTACAACTTTACTTAATATCTTTTTATTGAATGTGAATTTTGATAAATTTATCATTAGATTACATTTTTTTTCCCTTCATGCTTACAAAATATATAGAAAATTAAAGATCAATAGTTATGTCATCAATAAATTGTTTAGATTGCAAGTTTTTGTAATTTAAAATTATACAAAAAATATAAGCTTATAGATTATAGCGTAAATAATATTCAATTAACATAAATTTGACACGTGTTAAAGATAGAATTGTATTTAATACACTTCTATCTTTTTTTTTTTTTTTTTTTTTTTGATACGAAATACACTTCTATCTTATCACTTCACCCTTATCGCTTAGATACAAAATTAAATACACTTCTATCTTATCCTAATCCTATCTCAACACAATCCAAGATTTGTATTTTGAATACTACAGCTGTGATACATCAGTAACACTAGCTGCATGTGACTTAGCTGCTATCCATGATGACTATATCTATATACCTAACGGTTAGAATATAAAATATCATCTCTAACTACTCTGCCTGTCTGCTGATATCATTATGTTAGTCCTAGTCTCCCAGATATAATAAACTAATGAAATAGGTTCCATAAACAAAGGAAATGGATCATTGAGACCCATCCAATAAGTTTTAAATTTTTGGCCCACATTATTTTATTTATTTTTTGGTTAAATTTTGATACTGCAAAGAAATTTCTTATAACTTTCCTGGATCAAAGAAAGCGCGTGTACCAAAAAATCACTTGCCAGTCAAAAAAATACTAATTTAAGCCTGGCATAACAACAACTAAAACTCAATTCATTGACTCTCTCATTCTCAGCCAATTCTCGTTCTTTCTCAAAAAAACCATTGTGAAATATCTCTCATTTTTTTTTCTCATTCACTTCGCTTTTTAAACTCTTACAATTTTAATTTCCTCGCATCTTTATTTTCTCTCTCCTCTCCTCTTCCTTTTAGATTTTCTCAACTGTCTCTGCATCAAAATCACAATGGCCCTTTCAACCACCAGAGGAACCTCCTCTTCCTCTTCACCCAACGATGCAGATATGATTTGTTCTTGAGCTTCAAAGGAGAAAACCCTTAATTTTAAAGCATTGATAGATTTGGACACAACCTTCCTGGATCTACGAACATCATGAAACCATTTTTCCCATTAAAAAAAAAATTTTAGCATGTTCACACAGGCAGTGATTTACTACTCTTTACAACTTGGAAATTACCATAGCACCCCAATGTAGAAATATCATAATATTATTAAAGCATCCACATTGAATGTGGCAAATGGCAAATGGCAAATGGAGCCCTCTTTTGCAAATTTTTTTACAATTCAGCCCAAAGTTCCAGCTCCATTGAATGTTGTATTTTGCAACAATTGTAAAAAAATATACAATTGAGCTACAGTACCATCTTAAATGTAAGATGGTACTGTAGCTAATGGGATAATTTTTTTTTTAATTCTCTCTCTGTCCACTTTAGCCTCGGGAATATCTCTCTCTTTTATCATTATTTCTCTTCTTTTTCTCTCTCTTCCTTCTCTCTTTCTCATCTGCTCTCTCACTGTTCAGACTCAAGACCCCGTAGGTTTGCTCCACGGTGGAATCGCATGGCTCCGATGGGTCGGCGTGACGGCTCCGATCGGCGTGGTATAATTTTTTGTTGTGGGTTTCTGGTATGATTTTTTTTGTTGTGGATTGCGATCGGCACGGGTTTCTTTGGAGGTGTGGGTTGCGATCGGCGTGTGGGTTGAGATGGATGATAGAGGATGAGTCTGGGTGTGCGATTGGCATGGGTTTCTTTGGAGGTGGTGGGTTTTTTTTTTTTTTTTTTTTTTTTTTTTTTTTTTTTCAGTTTTGCCGATTGGATGATGGAGGAGTTTGGTTGATTTGGATGATGGAGGAGGAGTCTGGAAGGTCGGTGTTGTGGTGGCTGTGCCGTTGATCGGCGTGATGGTTTTTTTTTTTTTTTTTTTTTTTTCGCCGATCTGGGTTGATATGGATGATGGAGGAGTTGTGTGGAGGAGTTTGGTTGATATGGATGATGGAGGAGGAGTGGAAGATCGGCGTTTGTGGTGGCTATGCCGTTGATCGGCGTGATGTTTTTTTTTATTTTTCAAGTTTCGCCGATCTTGAGTTGTATAGAGGAGTTTGAAAGAGACGAGGTGAAAAGTTCAGTGAGGATAAAATTGGGAAAAAAAAAGGGAAAAAATATTTTATTGTAAAGATATATTATTTTAATGAGTAGAATAGAAAAATAAAAATTTTGATGTTGGGGTATTGTAAAATTGTATGATATAATTGATAAAGTAGTTTTTTAGATGGTAAAATAAGATAGAATTAGGAAATATGAATGTGGATGCTCTTAGTCATGTAACAGGTATCTTAGAGCAATTTTTAATAAACTATATTAGGAAAATTTTAAACATCACATTCATGAGAATTATAAAAAAACTGTCATGAAAATTATAAAAACAACTGTCTGAAAAATTAATTGTTTTATTATTTTCTCATAAAATATTTCTAAACTATCTAAAAAAATCAAATATTTCTAAAAATAATTCTTAAACTAATGCCTTTAGGGCATTTGTTAATGTTTCCATATTAGTGTGTGTGTGTATATATATATATATATATTTTTTTGACTTTTTAACGTATTATAATATACAAATACACGACAGCAAATACCTTTAATCGAATTCAATTGGGCCAAATCAGTCATCATAACTATATGTATAACATAATGACATCACCAACCAATATAGACTCAACGTTTTTTTTTTTTCCTGGGTAGAAAGACTCAAAAGATTTCAACATATGCATTTCATGAAGACAAAGTATAATTGATTGTTTATTGGGTCATACAGAATACAGATAAATTCAAGCAGGTCTGAAAGTGAAATGCAGAGTATTTTACACCCGGCCCAGCGGATATTTCTTCACACTTTCCTGAGTCCAAAATTTTGAAAGTTAATCAGAAAATGCACATCAGCTTCCAGCTGCACTCCAAAGTTCAAACGCCAAAGATAAAAATATTATTTGTTAACCATCAAAAAAAAAAAAAAATTATTGGTTAGAATATAAAATATTATCTCTAACTACTCTGCCTGTCTGCTGATATGTTAGTATCATTGAGACCCATTCAACATGTTTTAAATTTTTGGCCCACATTATTATTTTTATTATTATTATTTTTCTTGGTTAAATTTTGATACTGCGAAGAGATTTCTTCGAACTTTCCTGGATCAAAGAAAGCGCGTGTACCCAAAAAAATCACTTACCAGTCAAAAAAATACTACTTATTTTAGCCTGGCATCACAACAACTAAAACTCAATTCATTGACTCTCTCATTCTCAGCCAATTCTCGTTCTTTCTCAAAAAAACCATTGTGAAATCTCTCTCATTTTTTATTTCTCATTCACTTCGCCTTTTAAACTCTTACAATTTTAATTCCGTTGCATCTTTATTTTCTCTCCTCTCCTCTTCCTTTTAGATTTTCTCAACTGTCTCTGCATCAAAATCACAATGGCCCTTTCGACCACCAGAGGAACCTCCTCTTCCTCTTTCACCCAACGATGCAGATATGATGTGTTCTTGAGTTTCAGAGGAGAAGATACCCGCAATGGTTTTACCAGCCATTTGAATGGTATTTTGCGTTATAATGGTATTAACACTTTTATGGATGATGAGCTTCAAAGAGGAGAAAAAATTTCCGCTAAACTTCTTGAAGCTATTGAAAGTTCAAAGATTTCGATCATTATATTCTCTAAAAATTATGCATCCTCCACTTGGTGTTTGGATGAACTTGTCAAGATTCTTGAGTGTAAGAATAATGGCCAAGTGGTGTTACCGGTTTTTTACAAGGTGGATCCATCAGATGTACGTAACCAACAGAAAAAGTTTGGAGAAGCACTCGCAAAGCATGAAAAAAAATTCAAGGATAATAAAGAGAAGGTGCGGAGATGGAGGGCAGCCCTAAATGAAGCCAGCCATATATCTGGTTGGCATTACAAAAATGAGTATGTGTTTAATCTCTACTTTGTTATCACCAATTAATTTTATTGCTAAACAAACAACAACCCAAAAAAAAAAAAAACCCTTCTTGTTTGCTTTTTTATTAAAAAAAAGAAAAGAAAAGAGATTATAAAAAATTTATACTTTGATCATATCTTTTAGTAGTGAGCTAAATAGGATATAAGGTTTAGTGATAGAAAGGGAAGAATATATGATAGATACTCTTATCAATTAATTTGAAACTTCTTTAATGTCATGTTTAGAAAATTTCCCCTAAATTTTATAATAAATTCATTCAAGTGTTAGAAGTGGATTTTCAATGAGTTTGTTTCCTTTCCAAAGCAGATATTCCATGCATCTTTGTGCTAAAAGCCTAAAGTCGATTTTTGACCCCAAAAAAAAAAAAAAGTTCGTAATGATAGTTCTCAAATTTATGAATTACGTGCCATTTAATTTTAACTAACAAAATTTCTGTTGTAGTTTACAAACTAAACATGTTGAATTCATTTCAAGATCATATTTCTATTTTCTAACATGTTTTAAATGCTTTGTGATTGGCAGCCGCACTGAATTTAGATTTATCGAAGAAATTTTAGAAGAGATCTTAAGTGCTAAATTAAATCGTACACAAGTATTTGTTGTTAAATACCCAGTTGGAATGGACTCTCGCATAAAGGAAATAAGTTGTCTGTTAGATATTGAGTCAGATGATGTTCGCATGTTAGTGATCCATGGTCTTCCTGGAATAGGTAAGACAACAATTGCAAAAGCTATTCTTAACTTAATTGCATATCGTTTTGAAGGAAGTAGCTTTCTAGAGGATGTTAGAGAAAACTCAAAAACAATTGATGGTGTACTCCAACTACAAAAGGCACTTTATTATGAGATCTTAAGGGTTGGAAAATTGAAAGTGCATGGTATATCTAAAAGAATCAATGAGATAATGGAAAAGCTTCGGTACAAAAAAATTCTTTTAATTCTAGATGATGTGGACAAATTAGAACAAGTAGAAAATTTGCTTGGAAATTGCAATTGGTTTGCTTCTGGAAGTAGAATTATTATCACAACAAGAGAGAAAAAGTTGCTATCTACTCTACGAGAAGATTGTCATTTATTTTACTATGAGGTTAAGGAATTAGATGAATGTGAATCTTGTGAACTCTTTTGTCATCATGCACTCAAAAGAAACAAGCCTACAGAAGATTATTTGGAGCTCGTACACCAATTTATAGGTTATGCCAAAGGACTTCCATTAGTTTTAAAAATAATAGGTGCTGATTTATATGGCAAAAATTTACAATGTTGGAAAAGTGCATTAGATAAGTACAAAAGAATTCCTAATTCGAATATTCAAGAAGTACTTAAAATAAGCTACGATGGATTGGACCAAAATCAACGTGATATTTTCCTTGATATTGCATGTTTTTTTAAAGGATTCTACAAGAATTTGGTTGTAGATACATTACAAAGTAGCAATTCTCATGATCCATACTATGATATTGAAAAACTTATCGATAAATCTCTCATAGTCAATACAAAAGATGACAAATTATTGATGCATGACTTAATACAACAAATGGGTTTGGAAATTGCTCGACAAGGATCAGAAGTGTCAAAAACATATAGAAGGCTATTGTGTTATGAGGATGCTCTTGAAGTACTAAATGAAGATACGGTATAAGTCCTTTTGATTTACCTTTTTCCTTTTTCTCGCAATGCAAATATAAATAATTTTTTTCTCATTGTGTTTGATTTATCATTTTAATGTTGAAGATGATTTTGTTTTAAATTTAATATTCATATGTTTTGTTGTCTAATGTGATTCATGTGATTCTTTGTCCAATTAGGGATTAGATGAAATTCGAGGCATAGCATTGTCCTTGCCACATCCAAGAAAGATGCGATTGAATCTTGGAAAGATGAAAAACCTCAAATATTTGACAATTCGCAATGTAATTTGTGAGGACCTTAAATATCTTCCCAATGGGTTAAGGTTACTTGATTGGAATGAATTTCCTTTATCGTCCTTGCCGTCCACCTATGAACCTACAAAACTCGTTGTACTTAACATGCGAGAGAGCCACATTGAATTGGACCAGCATTTCGAGGTATAATCATAGCATTTATAAATTCTTATTAGGTTTTTTTTTTTTTTTTTTTTGTTAATGAGTACCTAAGGTGCATTTTTTTTTTGTTGCTAAAACAAAACCATGCATTTAATACTATATAAAATAAATTTTCTATAATTTTTTTTTAATATATAAAATCAAATTGTGTACAAATATTTAAAAATGTACGCCTAACCATAAAAAGTTTATGGTGCAAATCAATGAACTATTGACAAATGTTTTTCTTTTATTTAAAAAAAAAGAAGAAGAAGAATAGTGCTATAGATAGTACAAGTTTTACTACATTGAAAATACAAATTGATGTGTCACAAATTATAAAGAGACAATTCAAATATTCATTTATGAGGTGGTTAAAACCTAACAATCACATTCTTTGCCACATTAATTTGAAGATTTATGTTTATAAAATTGTAGTACCTTTAACATTTTTATTTTACCACCGCATATCCTTGGTGCGATGGTCACTCTACAAGTATAAGTGCTTATAGAGTGTGGGGGGTAAGGGCCGGAGTTCAAGTCTCCAGGAGGGAGCTTTACACACATATACACTTAGATTAGGCTAGAGTAGAATTCTATCTTGTATTAAATAAAAAAAAAACATTTTTATTTTAAAAGTGTATTATAATTCATAATTGAACAGTTATTATTTCTGTTTCTAAAAAAAAAAAAAGGAGTTATTATTTCCTAATCATATATATTTATTGCTAGATGAGTTTGTAAAATTTATGCAGTAAAACTTATTATACATTTAACATTTTTATTTTAAAAATTGTGTATTATACTTTTTTTTAAAGGAAAAAAAAATGTCTATTATAATTCATTATTGATCATTTATAAATCTATGCTCTTAGTCTATCATTTTAAAGTTTGTTTTCTTCTTACTAATAAATTTAAAAAACTTTCCTTCTAATACAGAGATGTCGGTTCGATACATTGAAATATATGGATTTCAGCTCTTGTAAAAATATTACAAAGGTACCTGACTTATCAGTGATTTCTCCACACATAATGAAGCTGGAACTTTATGAATGCAAAAATTTAGTTGAGGTTCATCAATCTAATGGACTTCTTGAAGAGCTTAAATATTGGGATCTCGTTGGATGCCAAAATATTAGAATTTTTCCAAGAAACCTCCGGTTGAAATCTCTTAAAAGGTTTTATTTTAATTGTTGTGGAAGTCTTCTGCAAAGAACGGAAATATTAGCGGTGCTTTCGTCAGTAGGATATCTCATTAGCCTTCTTAGCTTGGGTATAAGTTTAAAAAACGTGAAAGATTCAAGTAACATCTATAATTTACGAAATCTTAGGGTGCTCCATTTGTATGATTGTGAAAATTTTCCAAAAGCCAGAGGTACTTCTGGTTGCTTCCCCAAATTACAATATTTAGGTTTCCGTGACAGCAACATCACTACCCTCCCTGAAATTGCAGACAGATGTCCGAAATTAGAGACCCTTTCCATTCGCAATTGCCGGTACCTTCGGGAAATTCCAAGGCTTCCACCTTGTATAAGATATGTATTTGCAATAGGGTGCAATTCGTTGAATTCACAATGTAGAAGAAGATTATTTAGTCAGGTATCTCTCTAATTTATATAATAAAAAAAAAAACAATTTTGGTTAACTTTCCTTACTAAATTTGTTGAACTGAAATTTTGTTAATTGCAAGCAGCTTGGAGATGTGATAGGGCTTCCACGGAATTTAGTATGTGGTTATCCTAATATGAGATCATCGCATCAGGAGTTTGGATCTGAATTGGGCTCTTCATCTGAATTGGACTTCGCTTCTAAGTGGTCTTCTTATAGCCTTGCACTTCCAGGAACTACAATTCCAAAGTGGTTCAACCATCAGAGTAATGGAAGTTCCATATCATTCTCAGTTGGTCAGAAATTTCCATCATTTGCTGTATGTTTTGCTATAAACATAAAACGCAAGGATAATGTGCCATTAGTATCTCAAGAGTTTGGTTGTTCTATCTACTTGTTCATTAATGGTTTTGAAGAAAGGCTCACGAGCTGTCTATTTTCACTTGATCCATTAGATTTTATGTGGTTTTGTTATGTAAGTGTTAGACATAACTTATTACAATGCAGCAGTTTAGGCGATCGGAATGATGTTACTCTTCGGTGTGAAATTTCAAATGACTATAGAGGAATAGCAGAAATTACAATAAGAAGGTGTGGGGTCCATGTGGCATGCATATGTCCCCCTCGGAATTCTACTGCAGATAAGGTATTAAAAGAAGCATCTTTTGATGAAAGATTAAAGTTATTTTTATCCAGAGTGGCTGCAGAGGTTCTTCCCTTCGAGCAAGAGGTGGCCGAACGCTCTGAAACACAAAATGCCAATTATTGCCCTCTTTGTGAAATAGCAGAAGATTCAGCCTTACATCTATTTCAATGTTGTTCCTATGCCAAAGGAATGTGGAATGGTGGTAGATGGGGTTTTCGCATTGAAATGATCCAAGCTAAATCTATAAAGGAGTTCATTGAACAAATAGTTGACCCCCCAAAGGAATTATTAGCAGAAAGAGTCACCAAAGATGAATTCACACTGTATGCAGTAGTGGCGATGAAAATCCTTTGGGATGCACGGGTGAAAGCTCTGGTTTCAGAGACTAAAGAAAGCATAAATCAGCTAGCCCATCGTCTTAACACACAGTATGACTCTAACTTGAGATCACTTGGGACTACGAGGCGAACTGAAGAGCAAAAAAGGGAACGTGCTTGGACCAAACCACCTGATCAACTGGTGAAGCTTAACTTCGATGCGTCATGTGATCAAAATAATGTAGGCTTGGCTGTGGTTGTCAGAAATCAAGAGGGGAATGGCAGAGCAATCAGACGTGGGATAAGCCTCTGCAATAAGATGGGCAATGCCATTGGCAAATGAGGAGAGACTTGAACAAGTTGTGGTAGAGGGTATAAAGGTAAGCACCCCAAGTATTTGATAAAATGTTACTATGGATATATAATGGTAAAATACAATACAGATTGCACAATTGGATTGCTATTTCTCTTCCTTTTTTTGTAGTCCAATGAATTTGTGCTAGAGATAATATTTATATTGTTAGCTGGTTGTTGAGGATTTATCTTTTAAATTGCAGCTACTATCATCAACTTCATTGTAAATTCATCTTGCAAGCTCGGCTGGGAATGGAGGAGCATAATGAAGGATATTTTGGCTTTGGCTTCTTTTTTCAGATAATAATGTACTGAACAGCCTCATAAAATGGGCACTGGGGTCTAATGACTCTAGTTTATTGTTGCCTGTAAATGTTCCCCCAACAGTAAGCAGATAGAAGTTTGTTACCTCTCTCTCCTCTTTCTAATATGTTGCTCACACAGTCACACATTGCATTCGTTTTCTGCTCTTCTTCAACATGTGTATTTGGACTATGATTTATCAATTTATTAATACTTAGCACCAGTTTGGAAAGGTCACTCAGATGCTAATGAGGTCTCTCTTGGAATCTTCGACCCTTTTGAAGGTACTAAGTTCACGTTATATGTATACCAGCTAAATAAATGTTGGAAATATAATTTGATTTTAATATTCGAGTAGTCATGAGGTTACTCTAGGCCTAGCTTGGACTGTTTTAATTTTGGTTAGTATGACTTAAGGCCTTTTGTATTATAGTTCTGTTAAATATGACAAAATATAAATAAGATTAAATGAATTGATATTCCAGTTGGCCAAGTTTAGAATAAATTGTCTTATTGAATGAAATATGATTTTTATGTTGTTCTTCTCATACAAATAATGGTTATTTCTCCTTGTGATCTTGAACATACCTCATGTTGGAGGCTAACTGGAACCTTTCTCCTGAATTGATATCCCTTAGCACTAAATTTAATATTCACTTCACCTAAAACAAAAATTCATGTATTAGAAATGATTTGGAACTATTGGCTGAATCTTAGATACTTTTCTTTTGTGGGGGTGGAGTTGGGGGACTATTGCAATGATTATCATTTACTATTTCAGGAAGCAGAGCATCTTTGCTTAGACAACTGCTTGCCAGAAACTGCACTATACTTGAAGAGCCAAAGCAGTCGACCAAGACAAAGCTGCAAATCCAATGCAAGCACCCCACTGCCCCCAATCAGCCTCTCGGTACTGGCAATTGACAAACCACTTCTCTAAGCCCACCATCACTAGCTGAAAAACTATGGTAAACCTTAGAATTATTAAAAACATCTTGTTCTTGAATAACCCCTAAATTTGTTCTTCTCCGGTTGCCTAGGGTCAAACTTATTGAAGACTTGACAGAGGAAAAAGTGTTGAAAATGAGGGTTTCTTTCACTATCTCACACACCCCAAAAATAGATCATGCCCTACATTGCAGCATCAGTAAGACTTCTATGGCTTTGGTTATAATTTGCTTTGATTGATGGATTTACTATGAAGTCATTGCATGGCCATGGTTAAAGTTGATGCAAGGGCAGCAACATTCATTGTGAGCTGGAACTGAATGAACTTTTGACTATTCTTAGATACACACCTTCTCCAACTCAAAACTGTCACCGCAGAAGTAAATAACTAGGATGACAGTATTTGTGCTCTCCTTTGCCACTTCAGTGCCTTGGATTCCCGTGGAAAGCCCAATAATTTTCTTCTCTTAGAAGAAATACATGATTCACACCGGCAGTTCTCTCTTCCGGTGAGTATTTTTTGAAAATTCCCTGTTCTACTATAGCTTCATTATTGAAATCCTCATCAAGATTGGGAATTCCACATTCCAAAGCTATCACTCTTGCTGCATGTTCATTGTCACCGGTGATCATTTTGTTGTTTACTCTAAAGAGTGCATATAGTCTTCTTACTCTTCCTCTTTTCGAAATCCCCACTTCTATTTTTCTTTGAATTGAGGGCCTTGACTTAGATTATCTCAGAATTTTGCTTGACTTTATCGATATTGATACCTAAATCATAGATTGCCCAATAATGTAGTACTTTTACTGTATGGCTTCCAAATCCTTCAATCGATCATGTAGAAATCCTGTTTGTAAATTGTGCTAGCTGTGTTGAAACCAAAAACTTGTTGCCTTATTAAAAAAAAAATTCTACTTTTTCTTAGGAAGTACATTCCCTCGTTGTTTCTTTACCAAGCCAAGATTATGTTAGCTTCATCTCATTAACTGTCAAGTACCTGTTTTGTCAGTGAAGATTTTTTTTTGTGGCTCAGTCCATTGTGTAACAAGCAGAAGGTTCTCAAACCCTAGTGTAATCAAGCATCAAGCATTTCATAGAATATGCCACATGTAAGAGCAGCTGATAGAGGTAAACCTTCCGGAGTTGCCACCACCATAAATGTGACTGTCCTGGCAAAAAGGCATGATCAATCATTGTGCACTATATCTCTAATACTTTGAGTTTTAAATATTTGTATGAGTATTAAGATTTAGAGTACCAGAGCAACAAATGTTCTCTCATGTCAGCTCTTAAAGTTGCATACTATGGTTTTGTTATTTTAATTTTCTGTTCACTTTTTTTTAACATAATGTCTGCGTTTTCAACCAACATCAATGTAGTGGTTATCTTTAACATAATATTTTTTCTTTAAATCAAGCTTCAGTATGACCAGGCTGCTTGTCTTGTGCTATTACTCTCAAGAAAGAGGCTGCACCAGAGAATGATGCTTCCTATTGGTAGTTAAGGATAGGTGATTGGTTAAATTCATTTTTTTTTCATGATTATGTTTCAATCTTCCATTCTTTTCATTGTAAATGCATACATATGTGAAATTTAGCATTCATAAATTATCATGTAAGATGTTGATTTCGTTTACTCTTTTTTCCCCTTCTGTAACTACATCACCAGCAAGTATTCTTTGGCTTTGCCTTTTATGGAGACCACTCAAGAAGATTGGCTTTTAATGTCTCTTGGAAGTTTCCTAAGTCCTACATGCAGCACATATAGTTGTGAGTCAATTTTTTTTCATTTACTTTCTGTTCATCTGTGTTTGCCATTTACAACTCTTTCCCTTTGTCAGAATGTGTTATCATCTTTATGAGTTACAAAGAGTACAAGGGAAATACACTTTATTTTAAATGCTTTATTTTCTTGTGATGAAATCCATCAATGTAGAAGTTATTTAATTTGTAGGGAATTTTTATATTGCAATCATAGGAATGGACCCTTTATGCATGTGCCTGACATGAAGAATCTTTATGCTTAAGAACTTGTGATCTTGTTTGCAGAAAAGATGAATGCTCTTAATAAGTGAGTGAAAAGGCAAAGGCCAAGTTGTAATTTCAATAAAAGTACCTGATTGCCCTCGCTCCAGCCTCCCAGAATTTGCTTAGGTCATTGAGGTATGTTCATAAGCATTACTTTGTGTGTTACTCTGCTTGGGATATCTTGAATTAAACTATTGAAAACTCTATCAAAGTTTGATTAACCTTCTTGCAGATCAATCTAAAACTTACTTTGAGCTTTAGGTTGATAAAGCAGTCACCTAAAACAAGCCCTGTCAGAGGTGATTTGTGCACTAGTTAGCTTGTAACTATATGTGGCCTGGTCATGAGATTGTTACTACCTGGGCCAGGGCATGTATAGCTTTGTGGAGGCCAGGTCACCAAAGATTAAAGGCATTAACTTATAAATTGGTACACTTGGCCCACAGCTTTTCATAGTCACCTTGTCATGAAATCAATCAACTTCTTTTTCTCTACATTGGAATATGATCATACATTCTTAAATACTCTCTCCTTAGTTAGCCACCTTGTTTAGGCCAATTTCATGTATATTGCTTCTCTCTAATGAACACACTTTTTTTTTTCTTTATATACAACCTAGGGTCTTTTTTTAAGGGGACAGTAACATATTCAGTTGAAGGAAAATATATGTATATTTCAAATAAGGTATGGCTAATAATAAAATTTTAATGCAAGCAAAAAATTCTCTTAGTAAGGACCAATAATTTTCCTGGTATACATTTAATGTTAACTTAATCCCATCAAAACCTCTTGCTTTCAAATGGGATTATGTGGTTTTGATACCTGAAACAGTGGAGGAATTGGGGCATACAGTACAAAGGTTTATCTCTCTCTCTCTCTCTCTCTCTATATATATATATATAATAAAATATTAAAAAAAACCATTGTGTATATATATATATATACACACACATATACATAAAAGAAATATTAAAAAAATTAATCCCATGGGAAGCAACAGCCACCATGGCCTCCCTTTGCTTTGCATTTGATCATGGCCTGCGTGATTCATACCCATACTGCTTAATTCCTTTTGTGGTATTGTTGTTCTCTTGCTAGAGTTACCATTATACTTAGATGTACTATGACTTCAGCATTGTTGCAAAACCTTGGGAACTGAGTATTCTTATAATTTCTTTGGTGTTTTTCTCCTTATTGAAGCAAAAAATTTAAAGTCTGATTTGCTGGCAATCGATCATCTTTCTATACCAATTATCCAACTAATGAAAAGATGGCAAACAATTTCCTTTTGAAAAATATTTCTAAAAAAGTACTAGTATTTTTTTGTAACTTGTCAATGTGTAAATGTGTTTTTTTCTTTTTTCTTTTCTCTAACTTATAATAATTGTTGGTAATATAATTTGGTTTCAACACTAGAGCAGTCATGAGGTCACTTTGCTCTGAGTTCAGTTTGCATATGCTTCATTGTAATTTTAGTTAGTATGATTTAGGGCCTTCCACATTGCTGATTTGTTGAATATGACAAAAATATAACTAAAATTAAAAGTGGTCTGATATTCTGGTTAGTCAAGTTTGGAGCAAGTTGTTTGATCCACTAAAGTTTGTGTTTTTAAATATGATTCTCAAAGTAATGGTGTTTGTTACTTCTTTGTCCATTTGAATGTATGGAATTCACCCTCAATGTCGTTGGTCATTTATTTCTTAACTGTATTCCTATGAAAATTCAAGGATGAATGACTATTTTTTTTATTTATAAATTTCATGGGAATTTTTTATACTTAATAAAACTAATAATTACTTGGAATAGCTATTGATTTGTCATAGGATTGGTCTTATTTATTGAATTGGCCTTTTGGGGGGGGGGGGGGGGAGCTTTTCTTTTTACCCTGATGTCCTATTAAAGGCTGGCTAGAATGTGGTCTCTTGAATATATATCCCTTAGTCTTGAATGTGGTCTCTTGAATATATCTCATTTAATGTACAAGTACCTGTTTTGTCAGTGCAGATACTTATGTCTTACTCCAGTGTCTCACAATCAGAGATCCCTAGCCAAGGCATGATAAACTATCATGTCTTTCATAGAATAAGCCAAAGTTTTCTTCTAGCCAGAGGCATACCTTTTGCAATTGCCAACACCATGATTATGACTAGCAGTGACAATACGAACAAGTGCATTGAAATATGTTGGTGCTGCCCATCTCTTAATACGTCCACCTTGATGTCTCCACTCTTTAGGGAGAACTTTTCAAATTGCCTGTATTGCTTGAAGTTACAGACAGCAGAAACAGCAACAACCCAAACGACAGCAACAATAATACTCCCAACATGATAATCGTATGCTGTTTGATTCCAAAGGCAGAGATTAAAGCACGGGCCAAAAGTACAATAATAATGGTTGCCTCAAATGCTTTAAAGACATACTTGAGTAAGCCTTTTGCTTTTTGGTGCTTTTTGGCACCAAAAATGTTCTTTCAATGAATCAGATCAGCCACATTACCACTAATAACTTGCTTTATGTAGGTTCCAAGAACCACAGCCAGTGCTTTTACTCTAGACTGACATGAAGCCTCAAAGTTCTTATTCCTCATCATGTCATTGAGCCACTTCAGATCAACACTGAGAAAGGAAATGGATTTGTTATGCAAGCAACCCTCATTAACAAACTGCACATCAATGGTCTTGGTCAATTGGTGCTGTATATGTGAAAGATTAGTTGTAAATCAGTACACCATCTTTGGTTCATTGCTTAGTAGGTCTTGATATGTGGTCCTTCCTTCTGTTGCTTTTGGGTTACATTGGTTGATGCCAAGAAGGTGATAGATGTTATTGCTTCTGGAAAGGTACATATAATCAGAACATAAGTAGCATCTGGCAGTTCCTCACTGTCTTATGTGGACAATTTAGAGGGACTTGAATAACTGAACATTTGAAGGCATCGAAAAACCAGTTGAGATATTAAATCTAGTTTCCTGAATCTGCAGATTGAAAGTTGTACAATGAATTTTTTGGGGACCTTTTAAATTTATGATTGTAATTCTTTAAGAGGCTCTACATTTTGAACACTACTCTTCTTTAATAAAACTCATTGATTACTTATAAAAAAATAAGTGTTTGATTGTTTTACTTCCTTGGCCTATTCCTAGTTTATATTTCTGTTAAGATTGTCAATTAGTATGGCCATTGGTCTTTGTACCAATGGCTTCTCCTTTCCCTCTCACAAGCAAGGGAAAGATGTTAAAGTTGTGGGTTTAATCTGAAATGCGTAAATGATTAGTATTTACCAATCAAAACTGCAATGTGATCGTTGAATTCTATTTGTGAAGAAAGGGATGGAGAAACTAAGATAGGAAGCTTTGTGTTTTGATGGCTCTCTCTTATGATGTTTAGCTTTGGAGTGACACTATTTAGGAAGAGTCATAGTATGCACACCTTCAACGTTTAAATACAGATGTAAGTTTGAAAATTTTACATAAGATACAATTATCTCTCCTTGGCCACTCTAGAGCCTTGAATTCCTATAACCCAGTACCTAATGGTTTTAGGGAGGCACATAATTGGAATGTCCTTTGAATATTGCTTTTTCTGCTTTAAGCATGTACCCATCATAGCCTTGTCTAAAATGTAGGATCTTGTCATTGTAAAAATATCGACATTTTACATTTGCTCTTCAGGCTAATAATTTTGAAAATTACAATGTCCACTTTTGCTTCACCTACTAAATGCTTGTTTGGCTTGAGGTTTTAGACTCTACGCTAAATTACCTATTGCTTTGGAGTTATTGTCTCTAGTGATCATCTTAACATTTAACTTTGGCAATTATACCCTATTGTTCACACAAACAATTTATTAAGTCGTAGTCCACTTGTTTCTGCTGTTCTAGCACTGGTTGAGATCATTCAACATCGCTAGCCTTGATAGCTTGAATAAGATCTGAGGCTTTTCTTTAAGGTCAGCATGAACCTTCTCCTTCTCCTCCTATATTGTTGGACAGAGGTGTTGTGTTCCAAACTCATATATGCTGTATCACTATGATTGCAAAAATTGCACTATTTTGTATTGATCCATATACCTTTTAACTATCTTTCTTTGGACATAATATTTCAAATATAATCCTAGTATTTTTTGTGAAAGGGAGATAGCATCACATGTTGCACTTAATGCTACCTTGTTTTGCGTGGTTGGCTTCTTAGTTACTAGAATATTCTAGCTATTGATGATATGATTAACTTTCCTATACAACATTGGTGGGTCTAAGGGAAGTTTTGTGGCTCAACTGTACTATCTGTATGGCATGCATTGGGTGTGTTACAATCTATCCTGGTATTGCATTCTATAACTACATTTTCTAAATCAGCCAATTCTAAATGCAAAGAAAAGTGTTATTGCACTTCTTCTAAACTTAAAACTTGTACTCCTGGTTCAGCATTGGTGAGCTTGTTGCATATTTTAAAGATGTTAGTCGCATATCCACACGTTGTGCGTGATAAATTTTTTAGGATGATCTCATATTTTACTAACTGATGATTTGCATAACAAAGACATTAAATGAGAGATAGCATTGTTTATTAGATTCTCAAAAGTAACAGTGTATGAGAATTTAATATATATATATATATATATTATAAATAAGCTAAAATGAAAGGTCAAAAAAGAAATTTTAAAATTTTCTAACTTTATTTCTTATGTAATTTCTACTTCTACCAGAGTACATCTTTTTTTTTTTTTATGATTAATATGGTTTCCATAGTTAGAGTTTGATTAGTTTTAAATTTAAATTTAGTATTATGATTGTATTTAATTATTGATTCAATTTTTTAAGTGAATTTTACTACACTGTAAAGTTTTTAATATTCTCCACACGAACTCTTTATTTTATTTTTTACTTATCCTTACAACCTCTTGTTTTCCAATCAACAGTTACTAATTGATGCTTGATTTTTTTTTTTATCTACTGTTTATTACTTTGTATTTTTTTTTTCTTTACCATCTCTCTCTCTATATGTGTGTGTGTGTGTGTGTTTCTCAAATAAAAAAAGATACTCAGTGTTGTTGAGTCATCCTACATCGGTAAGGTGTAATATTGAGGAGTTTATCACTTACTCCACGACACTAACTACCGCATGCAATTTTGGTGTTGGCATGTGAGTGTATTCCCTTATTTCATCCACTTCCCCTATATACATGTGTGTGTGTTTCTCAAATAAAAAAAAAAAAAAAAATCTCTCTTTCTCTGTCTCTCTCTCTCTTTCTCTCTCCATTGGCAACGTATCGTTATCCAAAAATTGATGATGATTCTATGACATTAAATATGCATTATTAGTTTTTTATTTTTTTTTTATTTAGTGTTTCTAACTTGATTTGTTTTGTATTTTCTTTTTCCTTTGATGCATTGCTCCTATGACATTAATATGCATTATTTAATTTAGGCAAAATATTATTTTAAAAAATTTTAAAAATTTAAAAGAAGAGGAAATATAAATAATTTAACGATATATATGGGGGATGTAACTTAATTTAAATGCTGAATAAAATTATATGAGAAAAAAGTAAAAATAAAATATATAACAGTAAACACTAACTTATCCAAATCATTCGATGTAATGTAATAATAATGTATTCTTATATACTATCTTTAATTCTTTATAATGCAATATGATAACATTTAACAATCAAAGTGATAAAAAAAAAATTTAAAGCACAAAACTAAATTTCATCAACCAAAATAGAATTCTAAAGAATACAACACTTTATCAAGCTAAAATAGAGATGCAAGAAAAATAAAAATAAAATCCACCAAAAAATTGAGGGAGAAAGAGTGGGAAATAACCAATTTTTTGTGAGAGAAAATTATGTAAAAAATAGAAGAGTGAATGGAAAATTTATACTAAGAGAATGATTATAAAAAGAAACAATATAAAGAAAAATAAAAGGAAAGAGGAAGAATGATATCAAAGTAGAATGTTTAGGGAGATGAAAAGGTAAAGGGAATGAGAAAGGTTGGAGAAAGTGTAAATGTTAAAAAAATTAGTACAATTTGATGAGCACAATTTTCTTTTATTTGAATTTAAGTAAAATATTACATTTTTTATTTTTTAATACAAAAAGAGAGAGGGAGAGAGAGAAAAAATCAATAATTTAATAATAAGGAGGATGTGGTTGAATTTGAATATTGCATAAAATAAGATGAGAAGAAAAAAAAATTAAAAGATATAATGATAAAAACTAAATTATCCAAATTATTCTATGGAATGGAATACTATTATATTTTTATCTACTATCTTTAATTTTTTATAACATAATTGGATAAAATTTAACGATCAAAGAGAAATAATAATAATAATAATAATAATAATAATAACTTAAAACACAAAACTAAATCGTATCAACCTAAATTAGAGTTCTAAAAAACACAAAAATTTATCAACCTAAAGTGGAGATGCAACAAAAATAAAAATCCACCAAAACATTGAGAGAGAGAGAGAGAGAGAGAACCTTTTTTGTGAGAGATAACTATGTAAAGAATGGAAGAGAGAATGACAAATTTATAGTAAGAGGGAGTGAATAAATAGAGACAAATAAAGGAAGATGAAGAGAAAGATGAATAGTGATATTAAAGTAGAGGGTAGTCGGAAGATGAAAAGGTAAGAGAAGAAGAAAGATTGAAGAAAGTGTAAATATTAAAAAAAAAAAAGTGAATGCAAAAAAAATTATAGGGAAATTGGAAATAAAAAGGAAATATATATATATATATATATATATATATAAGAAGAAAGATTGAAGAAAGTGTAAATATTAAAAAAAAAGTGAATGCAAAAAAAAATTATAGGAAATTGGAAATAAAAAGGAAATATATATATATATATATATATATATATATATATATATATATATATATATAAATGTTAAAACCGACAAAGATGAATATGTAAAGTTAATAATTTATTTATATTTTTTTTTTGTAAAGAAAAAGAATAATAATTATGTGGCAAATGATGTGGCATTAAGGTGGCGCAACAGGAGTTTAGCAGCTATAAATGCTACACTTCAGCTTTTAGTAATATATAGATATAGATTTGAGTAGGGGCTACGGAAACTTGAGGAAACATTTTTGGAGGTGAGCGGACTTAGTGAGACAGCTTATGTGCTTAGGACCTTTGGTACTTATAGATTCTTGGTGTGTGTTTCAGGATAGATAAAAAGACAAGATTGAAAATAAAATTAATATAAATTATATTAATTAAGATTCTATAATAAAAGTTAAGAGTTTTATAGTTCAATTGGCATGTGTACAAAATGCTTGAAGGTCTAGAAAAAAATTGTTCAAGTTACGGGATTAACGGTTTATTGCCATGCCAAAACAAATGCCAAAACAAAACTACAAAAGACTTTGGCTTGAGAACATGTGGCCAGCAAAAAAAAAAAAAAAAAAAGTGTTTTAAGTGGATCATGCTACTTTGTTTTGTTTGCAGAAAGACAAAATATTGTTATGGAATCTATGGATATGAGTGTTTTTTTCCTAAATTTTTTTTTTATGCACTATGTGACGTTTTGTTTTAGGGATAAAAATGCTTTGTTTTTGTAATAAAGGGTTACTATCTCTATCATCTACGTAGAAATGTTTGTACATAATAAATTTACAACAAATTTTAGGTAATAAACTATTATTGGTTTTAATTTGGGCCAACAACGAACATCACTTTTTTATCCACTAATAACAACTTATCACAAATAATTTGTTGCAAAAATATTGTGCATTTAGCATTACTCATAATCTATAATCTATAGGGGAAATTAAACTTAAATCACTTGTGGTTAGGCCCGTTTTAACTTTGTCATCTAAAGTTTGAAAATTATCACTTTACCCACTTAAGGTAGTTTTTATTAAAGCATTCTCATTCAGGATTCCAAAAAAGTTCTATTTTATAACCTCAAAACCTACTTTATCTATTCTACCATTTCATTTACAACTCCCCCAACATTTCAGTTTCTATTTTTATATACAACTCAATAAATTAATATAAACTACAACATCAAATAATATAAAAAAATCATGTTTCTCTCTCTTCTCTTTCATTTCTTTTTCTTCTCTTCACATTTCTCGATTAAAATAATAGTATTTTTTTTCATCCAAGTGAACAGTTGGTTCTATATATAAGAACTAACTGTTCATAGGTTCTAAAATCTTTTAAGAACCCATACCTAGATGGAGCAGCATTTTTGAGGTTTTGAATGTAAAATAGCAACTGGATGGTGTTTACAATCCCCAATGCTAGTGCTCTTAAGGAGTTGTTACCCACCTCTCCAGTAGCTGTTAGAAAAACACATTTTAACACAAACATAAAAAGAAAACAAATCAAACCCCTCTCAAGAAAACTATCACGCCACTTTTTTTAGGATTCATTGACACAAGATTTAGAGCAAATCAACAGGAAAAATCTATGTTATTGGATCGACTTTTGCAAATTTGTACTATTTCTTATGTACATTTCTTAAATTTCAGCCATGTGTCTAGTTAAATACCTAACTATAAAAACACCAACTTTTGTTTCTTTATTTTTTCCTTGGCTCATAGAAAAAAAAAAATGGTTTCACTGCTTCAGATCTCTGCATAGTCCACATCTCACACTGAAGCATAAAACCACTGAAAGAAAAAAATCTGAAGACAAAAACATAGGCCCACATCTCACATCAACTCTCTTGCTGAAGCGATTTCTTCTTTTGAGATTGGAAAAACTAATGGAGTTTGAAAAAAATTATAAAGGAGACCTTTTTTTTTTTTTTTTGTGGTTAGAAACTCAGACAAAAGGCATTAGGTCTGGGGTTGTTCTTAGGCTAGATCTGATGGATAGGAGAGAATGACGCGTATTAATTAACTGTGTTTGTTATGAAGATGGATTAGATTACTACTACTACTTATTCTTTGTTTTGTTTTTGTGTATAAATTAATCCACAAAGACACATACAGACTATTCATCAAAGACAAAAAGGGATACGGAAGAGACTCACAAAAGAAAGTGAGCACACAATGCAAGCAATTGTATGAGAGCATACTTTTGCGAGTGCATGAAAATGGTGTGAAGAAGCATTTTTGGAGGGGTATTTGATTTGTTTTCTTTTATGTTTTTGTGTCAAAATGTATTTTTCTAACGGCAAGGAAAAGGTTGGCAACAGTTGTCTAACAGGGACCATGTCAAGAGGGCAAAGTAACAATTTTCAAATCACATATGTCAAAGTCAAAACGGGTCTAATCACATGTATGTTAAGTCTAATTTTCCTTTTTTTTAATAAAAAATATTAAATTTAAAATTATTTACTAATAGTGATTTTTTTTTCTTTTTCATAACAAATAAGGGGGAGGGATTCCATTCAAAAACATATTTTCCCTCTGGGTGAGACCAAGTTTAGCCACAAGGCTTTTAGCATTATTAAAGCCAATTAATAGAACTTGGTTAGAAATTTTAATATTTATTTGAGAACAACTTATTTAGTTTTTTATTTAAAGTAAGCTAAAGTATACTTATATTTTGAAAATGTGAAGAAAAAAAAAAGATTTTAAAAAGTTGTATATAAATGTTAAAAAACAAAAAGCTAGCTTATAAGCTAGCCCCGAACACAAAGTTGTGCATCACATCATCATGTAATCCACAGACAACAGATAGGTCCACACTGTGTCCTAGCCCACGATAACCAGGCCCCATTCCGCATTTAAGTCTCTGGCCATCAGGCCATCACAGTAATAGCTAGCTCAAATACTACAAGCCTGACTAGCGCATCCCTATCCTCTTCGTCCCATGAAAGAAACAAAAACGAGTACACCAATACATGCAGCAGTACCATCTTTATAATGGCCCATATGTCCAGAAAAATAAACATCTTCACAATCTGCAAATCCATCCTTTACACAAAGATCCTAGTAACTTTGAAAAGGTTTAATCTATAACTGTTGAGAGAGAACAATTAAAGACCAGAAAAAAATTATATGTTGCTCTTTTCTCAAATACACTTCGGGACCAGATTACAAATAAAAGACAAAATGAAGAAAATCCAGTCATAGGATGAAACATTCTACATATATGCTAATTTGGATAAGACTCTTGGATAGGTTGGTTCAGATCAATACAAAACATGACGAGTCTTAGAGTCTGAGAAAAGTAATCAACATTACCTGCTCCATTCATGATAAGAATCCGACCAGAATATTGGAAAACCAGTCAGAGCTATTACTCTCACAAATTGCCCACTTGAGGCCCTTCACAATCCCCATCTGCTCAAATGGAAGAGTACAGGAGCAGAAATGGTAAAAATATATCATCCACATACAGACCATGCCATTGGACTTGAATTTTTATGTATTAAATATGTTCCAGTGATGGTCATTCGGTAGATTTTCCTTTATCTTCTCAAGCCTCTTGAGGATGTCTAAGAAAGGAGGTCTTTGGTTCATGTCATGGGCCCAACATTGCTCTGTTAATCTAAAACCATTGAATATGAAAAGAGATTAGCAATCTGATTGTTCAAGTTCTAGCGTATATCTAGGATAATATTTACGAAAGTTTTTTATTAATATAGCAACAGTGCTTTTCTTCTCAAAAATAACAGAGTATCCAATTGTAAATCAGCATCCTAATGCATGTTGAACAACATGACATGGTTTTGGTTGAATAGATTACATAAATGCTGAATACAGGCAAATAAATCTACTGAGAACGGTGTCAGAGTCTAAGAAGAAGATCAGAAATTGCAAATGCAAATTAATGAAAATATTATGAAGATAGTATAATTAATGACCATGAGATAACCAATTTGGCTGATAAGAATCCACAATTATTTGCTATAATGGGTTTTATGAATTTCTTCAATCTACCAAAAAGTTATTTGCTCTAAATCATTATCTATGCCAAATGAGAGATCAAATAGGCACAGTTCATACAAGTAGATGTCAAGAGAAAAGAATAAGCAATTGCACATAGCTAAAAAGCATATACCAAGTCGGGATTGGGAAAAAAAGGACAATAAGATATGAAAGCAATCAGGAATTAGTGTTAGTACCAATACAATGCAAGATCAGCAACAATGGTTTTCTCATGGAACAAAATTAGTCAATGGACCAATTAGAAGAGAAAGGAAAAGAGGAAATATGTGTACCTAGACAGAATAGAATGATGACAACAACAATTTGTGCAGCTAAAAATTAGTTTGGGTAAAGCTTTGTTGAGTCAAATTATTAATGATTATACAGCAGAAAAATCTTAGATTCATTTTATTAGGGAAAAAAATATGATTCACAGTTCGGCCATGCATGCATGACAAAAGAAGCAACTTTGTGGTTGCTAAAATTTTCACAACAAACTTACTCTCTCAATTCAGGAGTATATCCTTTTGAGCCAAATGTAGGCCTGTTTCCCTCACTCACATATTTTGCTGCTTCATAAGGCTCAAGGTTTGCAAGTGGTGGGTCCCCTTCAAGCATCTGGATTAGTTGGGAACATTATGAATTAGAACCAATTTCAAGTACTTTGAGATCTTATCTCAAATCCTTACAGAAGCAAGCATTACCTCATAAAGTATCATTGCGAAAGAGAAGACATCAACCTTCTTATCATATCTCCGGTGCTTGAAAACTTCAGGAGCCATATACCGGTCTTTTGTTTCATTTCCACACCCATAAGAAGGGAAAAAATTATTAAGTTTTCAGTATTATAAATCGTATTTCAATATACAGAAGTTATCAGAGACACTCACAACTTCCAGTCTCTCCAGTCATTTTGTAAACATCGTGAGTATTCTGAACCTTGATGAGCTTGCTTAGTCCAAAATCTCCAACTTTTAAATTAGTATCAGATTAATTACAAAATCTGGTACATCTTTTTAACCAAAAAACAAAAATTTTGATAAATCCGGTTAAACATTGTTATCCTCTGGACAAATCAAAAATCATTCAGATAAACTACAAATCCAGTCTAAGAGATTAACCATCAAACAATCACAAATCAAAACAAATAAAACAATTCAAACCCTAAAAATTTTACCTTCTCAGTTTCTCTCTGCTCTCCGCCTCTCTCTGTCTCTCATTCTCTCCACTCCACTGTGAATCACTTGAATCACGCAAGCAACTTCATCTTCAAGCAACAGAGCAGATTCGGCGCCTCCCTCATCAGTGACAGTACAGCCGACTCGCCGCCTCTCTCATTCTTTATTTCTTTCTCTGAATCTGCTCTCCGCCTCCCTCATCAGTACAGCCGTTCTGCCCGTTCACTTCATCTTCTGATCTTCAGCCGTTCACTTCATCTTCTGTTCTGATCTCCAGGTTCAGGTATAAGTTATTAATTATAAATATTTGGTTTTGGGGTCCGGTTTGGGCCTTCAAGTTTTGGTTTTTGTTTTAATGATTCAGCCCTCTTTTTTTTTTCTTTTTTTGAGAAATGATTCAGCCCTTTTTATTTAATGATTCTGCCGTATTTGTAATGATTCAGCTTCTTTTTTTTTTTTTTTTGGTTATAGATAGGATGTGTTTTGTGTTTTTTTGTGGGTGGGTATTATAAATTAATAAGCCTAGTGTTACAGTTGTGCTTAAATTTTTGTTATGCTTGTGCTTTTTAAAAAAAAATTTTAATATTGTGTTTATATATATATATATATTTATTTATTTTAGTTAGTGATAATATATTAAATAAGTCTTTATTTATGCAAGTTGAGATTGCTAAAAAATTGTTATTGTTCGGTGAAACTACAACAATATTTTATATATAAATTAAGTTCTATTTCTCATTTGCTCTACACTTGAAAGTTATTTTTTATTTTAGTCTTTATAAATATATTGTTTGATTAGAAATGTCTACTAAAAAATATGCATCTGAATATGAAAAACTTAAAAAAAAAAAAATTAATTGAGTCTCAAAAAGGATCAAAAAGCACGAAAAATATATTTCAAATGAAATATATTATAATATAAAAATATTAAATAAACATTAATTTAATTAATGTATAAATATAAAAAATGCCTCATTTTTAGTACCCGCCTTAGGCCCCAAAATGTCTAGGGCCGGCCCTGGTCTGCACTGGAACTGACTAGAAGCACATTCCTGAAATTTATAAACATATTTCATCAGGTAAAATAAAATGAAGGTACAAAGGCCAGCTACATGTTCTTGATGATGAAAACCAGAACAAAAGAAATAAAATGTAACCACTTCAATTGGGGAAAACAGCATTTCATCCTGTGAAGACTAATAATCTCCTAATTACAAGGAAGGATATGTTAGAATACTGATTAGAGCATGACATTAGTAGTCACCAGTAAAATATAAAGAAGTTAATATGCCCACCAAAATCTGAAACAGAATAAACTCACCTTGGTTTTAGGTCCTGGTGAATTATGACGTTTGGCTCATTGTGAAGATAAGCCATGGCTTTGCCCACATAAGATAATAGAAATCAGATTAGCATAACAATTGAACTCACTTGAGTTTGTAAATTCTTTTCTTTCTTTTTTTTGATAACAAACGATAGATTGAGTTTTTTTTTTTTTTGTTGAGATAACCGCCTGAAAGGCAGAAGCTTCATTCAACAAGAAACAGAGTCACAAAGCATCATGGACAACTAGGGGAGCTATATCTCCAGGAACGGTATCAAACCATACCTGTAGCTCACAGCCGGACTTAGATCGTCTAGCTAAATGGTGGGCAACTTGATTGCCTAATCTTTTGACATGGGTGAAGGAACTAAAGGGAAAGTCCCTAGCTAATACAAAAATATCCTCAACAATATGACCATACTCAGGATTACTAACATCTTCATTACAAATGGCTTTAATAAGAACCTTAGCATCACCTTCGAAAATACAGTCAAACACAGCAACTTCTTTTGCAAACTCCATAGCCCTTTGACAAGCCAACGCTTCAACCGTGGCTGCAGAGAGAGGGAGAGGAACTCGTTGAGATAAAGCCCCACTGACTACACCCGAAGAGTTTCAGACCACAATACCAAAACCAGCAGAACCCAAATTTTTGAAGAGAGCGGCATCAAAGTTGATTTTGGTTTGCTGCGTACCAGGAGGAGACCAACGCATTGGTCTACTACTGGGTAAAGCAGCTCGGGTTTGACAGATATTAGCATCAAGAAAGTCTGACAGCAGGTCCTTTGCTTTGTTCCTGATTCGATGCAACCCAACTCTCTGCTCTTTAAGCCTACCAGCGTTTCTATCACTCCAAATCAACCAAAACATCAGTGCTAATAGCTCAATATTAATTCGGTCCCTCACAGTGAACACCATACTCATCAAACCATCAAAACCACAAAAATTATACCGTAACAACTTCATCAACATGGTATCTTCCTTCCAAATACCCAACAGAGAAGTACAGTACCACAGGGCATGAATTGTGTCCTCACTTGCACAATTACATCTAGAGTAGGTAGGACAAGAAACCACCATACGTCTCAACAGATTACAAATGGTAGGTAGATTGAGTTTAATACACAAACAGATGTCCAAAAAAGAGGATGATCTAATCAGAAGCAGAACTCCAATCAATGCAACTGACAAACACACACACACGTGTTCGCACGTGTGCATGCATGTATAATTTTTTTCCACATTTCTCCACTTCCCTTCAATTGATGAGGATCCATAGCAGCCCAATTAATTGTGATTAACGAGTGTAGTTTTGGATACGTATCTCTCTGTACAAAATTAGTTCATACAACCTCAAAAAAAAAGAGAAACTAAAATGGACTTTTCTACTTAAGTACAACAATTATTTACAAACACAGATGCAATAATTGTTGGGTATACACGTATAAGTGAAGTCCCACATTGAATAATAATGAGAAAAATGAGTGATTAATATAACATAGTAGAGTTCATACCCATTGGGCTCAAGCTTTTTGGATTAAGCATGTCTCTATATGTTATATTAACTATTCAAGGAGTCTCTCCAAGGAATTTATCTCTCCAACAATTACCAACAATCTATAACAATGGGGTTCAGGTATGGCATTCTTCCAGAAGTATTTAGAACTTGAAGTACCTAGCAATGTCCAATGCAAAGTTGATAGCTGTTGAAGGACCAAGTGAACCTTTTTCCTTGAGGTACTGATGGAGATCACCCTAAAACAGCAGTTGAATGCAACAATTAAGGAAGGTGTCTCTATAAGTACATTCTTTAAATCACTAGCAAGAACTTCAAACCACACAATTATGATTCTATTATCCTAACCCTTTTTTTAATTTTAAAAAAAAGAAAAAAAAAGCATTTATATACCCCTCGTAAGTACTCAGTAATTAACATCAAGGGCTTCTTCTCAGTGACAGCTCCAAGAAATTGGACTATATTAGGGTGACGAAGCTTCACTAGCAAATTAACCTCATGCCTGAAGTCCTGACTGAATCTAGAAAGCAAAGAACAGGTAAGCAATTTACATTTTTTATAAACAAGAAACTGGATCAAAAAGAAAATTTGATTATAGGAGACAAGGATTAATTGTTTTCTTAATGACAGTGGCCCTCCAGAAATCTTGATATATGAAAAGTGAAGGTCCGTTTTAATTTCAATACACTCACTCTGGAAAGAATGCTGAGTGAATCATTTAAAAAAAAAAAAAAACTTTTTGGTCCAAGTAAAATATAAACTTCATCCTTTACTTTGGTTTTGATCACATTTCCCACTCAATTTCAAAGTTCTTTTTTTTTTTTTTTTTATAAGTATTTCCCACTCAATTTCATAAAATAAGCCATAAGTACAACTCAACTCAACCAAGCCCTAATCGACTGATAAATGGATCCTTTTACGCCACTTGGTCCTATCTAGGGCCATATCCCTAGCTACCTCTTGAAGAATCATGTCTTTCCTTAAAAATTTGTCACTAGTTGGGAACTACCCAGCTCATATATAAATAAGATTCATGCTCATAACAATGCCTATCAACCTACCAAACCCTCTTTTTTTACCAGGCTTGAGATTGGCTATGCGAAAGGATATGATAATAAAGTATGACGTTGGTGGAGTTAGGACATAATATATAAACCATAAAAAAAAATAAAAAATAAAAAAAGGGAAATAATATACTACTCATTGAAAACAATCAACTTATGCCGTTGCAAATAAAAAAAGCAAACAAAAAGCAGCACCCCTGTATGGAATTTTATAAGAAAATGTATCTTACATCACCAATCTGTCATCTGAAAGTGATGGAAGAATGCGTTTGACAGCTACAGGTGTTCCACGCCAACAGGCTTTTAAAATCTCACCAAAAGACCCCTGCCAGCATCAGCCATCATCAGTGAAATACATCTGACAGATATATTAATAGTAATACACACCAAGAGCTGTGTGCTGATATCCAGATTTCCAGCAGCATATGAATTATTTAAGTTGCAAACTAAATTAAAACTAACAAGGCACCACAGACCCGCAGCATGAAACAAATAAGAGAAATTACAGAATAAAGATGGAAATATATTAGCATAAAGAAACTAACCATTCTAACAATCAAAGCTACCTTATATTTTGTTTCGGTGAAGATAATCATCTCAGCAGTTTACCTAGCCAGGGGTAATAAAGTACAAGAATATTGTATAGGTGGCATCTTGTACTGGAGAATGAAAGCATGTAATAAGACATAACATGATCCCTAAAAACAAAAGGTAATAAATTCTCCATTGATCTTTCATACTAACTCCTGAAGATAACCTAGAATGGTTCTTTTTGTAATGGTCATACACAATCTAGTGTACTAAATCACATTTTCCAGCTAAGAAAAATAGCAATTACAAAATATAGGAGTTTAAACAGTCCAATTTTTACCATAACCAGATGCAGATTCTAGAACCACTAAAATTAAAATGCATTCTGGCTGCAGAATAGTAGACAGAAAACCCTAGTAATGATGTTTGAATACACCAGATCACTGGTGCCCAGTTTAAAACATTCAAACAATCAACCTTAAAAAATCATAGTGTAACCCCTTAAAACAGTTTTCATGACTTGCGCTCATACAATCTGTTTATCACCAATATCAAGAAAAATAAAATCACACCTTCCCGATCATAGCTGAGGTTGAGAAGTCCAGCTCAGAAGGGTCAATTTCCCAGTCACACTTGTTTGGCAGAGGGGGCGGAACAGGCTTTGGTTCAAAATGACTTCCATTTTGGCCCTGCAGAACACTTGAACTTAGAGCCCGCACAAGAAAATAAAACACAAAATCCACAAGATATAAGAGAGTCTTCATGCAGTATTCAGGTATTCCTAGCATTATTATGCCAATGGAAGATGCTAAAGCACTTAGCACAAACAAGAGATAGGCAGATAGCATTTCCACTTTGAAGCAAATTGGTTATATATGACTTGTAAACTATTTCCATGTCTATAAGAAAAAACATATTGATGCAGCCAACAAGAGTTCGAGGAAAAACAAAATTGAATTCTACAAGATTCAAGAATTGTGATCTATTTTCAATGTGGGGCCTTCTTGGCACCATTCATAGCCTAATTAAGTTATTATTGAGTCTTAGGGTCCGTTTGGATAGAACTTATTGCTGAAAACTGAAAACTGAAAACTGAAAACACTGTAGCAAAATAATTTTAAAATGTGTAAATAGTACCGCGGGACCCATTTTTAATGAAAAAATGGCTGAAAAGTGAAATTTGTGGGTCCATGAACAGTGCACGAATGCACTGTTCACGGAGGACTGGTCAACATCTGCGGCTTGAAAAAAAAAAAAAAAAAAAAAAAAGCTTGAAACGCAAAACGCAAAACGCAGCCTTGAATCCAAACACATTCTTAATATTAAGTTTAATTAGGTTAGAAAGTTGTTGCTTCAGTTTAATATAATAAGTGTAATCTGGTAATTTCAATATTTTCTGGAATGGGTTGTAATAGGCTGTATCCAAGGCCCATGAGTCCTATTGTACGTTTTGAGTCCTTTTTCTAGTAGTTGTAGAAATTCTTAATTACTTTACCTTGTTATTGGGAGTTCTGTTTATAGGAAAATTTTATTAAGGATTTCTTAGTCTTTCTGGGAACAGGTTCTACAATAACCTATATGTAGGCCTCTATGTAGTCAATAACTTTCAAATAAAGAGATTAAATTCAATAAAATTTCAGCGGCTTATTTTAAACTTTGAGAGTGATTGCTATACCTTAGACATGTTAGAATACAATAGAATACCTTAGACAAGTTATCCAACTTGTGATCAAGAATTAGTTAAAGATATAAAAAAAAGTAGCCTCTTGAGAGCTTAGAACACCATATATTTCATAGGTAGCACCCCTTAGGTGTTTTCAATGATACAAGTTTCAAAAACAGCTGGGAACTCAAAGTGCGAGCAAGACTTCAAATCAACCATGATGTTTAAGGTTCAAAGCCACCATTAGATATTATTACATGCTCATTATGAAAAAGGACAAAGGCTCATTCTGTCGAAAGTTAGCAATGTGAAACATATGAATTTTTTTTTTTCTCTGGGTATTTATGCACTAATTTGTTTTTTGATAAGTGATTCTTGCACTAATTTGTTCCTCTTGGTGTGTGTGTGTGTTTTTTCTTTTTCTGATGGCATCTTGTTAGCGTCAAAGTCAATTCATTTGCATATCCTCAACGTTATCTACTTACTCTTAGACAATTCTTATTTGTGCAATTTCTCTTACCATGAAAAGTTCATGCAATGATTCTCTTTTTTCTACACTTTTGTTTATTGGTGAAATGGTTTATCTGGATAGTTTTTTTGAGAATAGGTTTATCTGGATAGTTGATTACTGGGATTGGAAGTGAAACTAAATTGGTAATTTTCATGTCTCTATCTTACGAGAGAGAGAGAGATTATGTCTTATCCACTGCTGATCTCAGTTTAGTGAGGTCTCTCTAAACTTGGGCAGGGTTTTACCCTTATGCATTATTTGCCCAAATTGGCTGCTATCAAGACTTGAGTCCATGCATTTGTGCTTAGCAATCATGCTAGAAATATAGTTAGTTCTGACGTTCATTTTTTATTAATTTAATTATCATTGTGTTGCAATTTTTAAAATAAGATATAACAAGTTGTGTTCACAATATGGATAGGAACTTATCCTCTTGTCATTATTTTAAATGCTAGCTCATGGAACTTGAACTGAAGAAGATGTATGATACTGTTATTCCATTCAAGAGGAAATGTTTTATCTTCGTGAAAGGTAAGAAAACTTATCGTATTTCTTTTACAGTTTATGAAAAGTGGGATATCCATCTCTTTTTAACCAATTCTGTTTATCATTTATATTTCAGAGAAGAAGAAATGCAGGTGCTCAACAAAACAACTAACAACAGGATGGCATGGTTGAGTTTTCTTTCCCTTATTGTTTGTTTATCAGTAGCAGGCTTGCAAGTATGGCACCTGAAGACCTTTTTTGAGAAAAAGAAGCTCATATAATTTTTTCTAGACAAGTTTCATAGTTTTCTCGGGTTTAAGCGATAGTTTAGTGGCAATAGCATCTTTTGTAATACCTCATGTATGTGGTTCAAACTTCAAACCCCATCTCCTCTTGTCCACTATCTGCCTTTCAAAAAAAATTTACAGTTTCTCATCTATGATTTTGTAGCTTATTTCAGAAACCATGTACTTCAAAATAGAATAATTCTCAGGTCACATTGTTAGATCAAGCGGGGCTTTCTATAACAATGTGCAGAATCTCCTCATGGTTATAGGTATCTCATATCAATGTAGGACGATATAGGGGCAATAAAGTTTAGTTATCTACTATTCAATTTCTGTCGAATTGGAGATGCTAGAAGGTTTTAGTTTTTAAATTAAAACTAGTTGCAGACCCACGCGATGCGTGAGAATATATGATTACTTTGTAATTGTGGTATGATGTATAATTTGTTCTCTCTAAAAAAATCAAAAAAAAATTTAAAATTATTTTTCATCTATCTACCTATATATATATATATATATATATATATATATATATATATATATATATATATATATATATATATATATATATATATATATATATCATCTTAGTATTTTAGGTGTGTTTGATTGAAATTATTTCTTTTTGAGGTAGTCCATATTTTTCTAAATTATATTATAAATTATATTATGGTATGTTGTGTTTTCCTTCTTTTTTTTTTTTCTTACAACTAAAATCTTTATATTATTCAAATTTCTCATTTCTTAAATGAGATTTCGTAATAATCAAAACTCATCACAAAATTAAACTTGATATTACTTAAATAGCTGAGAAACATGTTCAAATACATAGCAAGATTGTATTTTGATATAAATTTTAATTTTCACTTTCAAAATAACTAAGTATTATGTCAATAAAAAATCAAATAAAAGCTATAAGATGGAGAAAAAAAGGCTTGTGATGGAAAACTCAAAAACACACAAAATCTTATATTAACCCAAAATAGTGTCATAAAAAAATAGAATGATTCATCAACCTGAAGTTAAGTTGCAAGAAAGAATAAATAATCAAGAAAGTGAATAATCACCTTTTTTTGGAAGAGACCTGAATTAGATAAATTTATAGAAAATAAGATCTGAAAAAGAATAGTCAAAATAAAAATATAGTTACACCAAATTATCCAAGTCATGTTATGTAATTGAATAACATTATATTATTATATATTATCTTTATAGTGCAATATGATAGCATTTGACAATTAAAGAATAGAAAAGAAAAGAAAAATAACAACTTAAAAACACAAAACCAAAAAGTTTGGAGTGTGAAATACAATTTAATCATATTTATTTTTTGTAGGGGTATGCATCAACCTAAAGTAGAGTTCTAAAGAACACACAAATTCATCAACCTAAAGTAAAGATATAAAATATTAAAAAATAAATAAATTCACACAAAAAAAGGAAAAATTGAGAGAGAGAAGGAGAATAATAGTACAGTTCTAAATAACATTGAATTTCATCAACATAAAGTAAAGATATCAAAAAAGAAAAAGAAAAAGAAAAATATGAGAAAGAGAGAGAGTAATAACCTTTTTATGTGATAAAATATGTATAGGGTGAGAGAAAATAGCAAATTTATAGTAAGAGGATGGGGATAAAAATAGTCAAAATGAAAAGAAGATGAAGGGATAAAGAAAGAGTGATATTAACGTTGATAGTAGTGAGAAGATAAAAAAGTTAAAAAAAAGAAGAAGGAAAAGTTATAGAAAATATAACAGTAAACTACAAAATTAATAAATAAATAAAAAGAATAAAAAAAGAAGAGAAAAATAATTAAAAATAAGTAGGTGAAATGGTCGTAAATATAACTCAACTAAAACGTAACAACAATAGATACTATACTTTAATTTTTATTTTATATATATAGATGTATAACAGTGTAATTCAGCAGATAAACAATAATTTACCTTAAGAAATGTACGTGTTCATACGGACCAACACTAATTCTTTATGGCCTATCCTTCCTTACCCAGCTGTCCCCCACTGCCACCGCTTAACAGTATCACCCTATGCAAATACAACTACATGTATGATGGGGCTATGGATTTTCGGAAAGGACAAATCACCTTATCACCATGTCCAGGACGAGAAAGTATATCATGTTTCTGTAATTCCAAGTCAGCAGCTGTTTTGGTGTTTCATCACCAATAAATAATTGACACATGTCCGGAAAAAACCACATTAGCGTATAAAAAATTTCTTAAATTTCTTAACTCAGCCAAGCCCATATAAAATTTTTTGACAAAGACAGCTTATAATTGTGCATTATATATATATATATATACACACACACAATTATAAACGCTTGCCATTCACTCATTTTCCAATGGAAACAAGATTTTATACACAAAATGAAAAAGATGATGTAAAAAAGTACTGAAAGAAACAGACTAAAAAAAAATTACTCCTTTGCGTATTTGGGCGTCGGAATTGGTGAGTGAGAAAGTGGTGCGGCTTCTAACCAACGGTGACACTAGAAAAAGAGCAAACGAGATTTTCAGAACAAGTGATTTTCGTCCAACATAACTGATAATGGAAACAAAATAAACCAAAAATTGATAGTAAGAAGAAATATAAATCTATGCTTACAATTCTAGGTTTAATTACTTGTAACTTTCAGTCTTCAAATGCTCCAATAACATTAAAGGATCTCTACATTACGAATCTAGACATTCAAATCTATATAATGGGTAAAAATGGGAGTTTGTGATGAGACCCATCCATTCATTTGGAAAACAATATGAGAAAATTACCCACAAAAAGAGAATACCTGGAGGTGGTCAGAACCGGTAGTGGGGGTGGTGATTTGCGGTGGTCGGAACCGGAGGTGCGGGAAAGCAGTGCGGCAACGAGAAAATAGAAGCGGCAATTGTGGGTGGAAGGGAGTTTGGGTGTGAGAGAGAGAGAGAGAGAGAGAGAGAGAGAGGATTGAAGCATAAACGTTGATTTTGGGAATTAGATTTGAAAGAGCAAGATAGAGAGAGAAAGTGAGGGGTTTGAAAATTTTCTGGAGCTTCATTTTTGGGATCAGATTTTGAAAGAGGAGGATAGATTGACAGTAAAGTGGCGGGCTTTGAAAAATTTTCAGGGATAATATTGTCTTTTTATTTGTACTAGTGGAGTATGCTGATGTGGTTTTTTCTGGACATGTGTCAGTTATGATGAAACACCAAAACAGCTGCTGACTTGGAATTATAGAAACATGATATACTTTCTTGTCCAGGAGCAGGATAGCTTGTCTTGACTCACTCACACGTCACAATGCAAAACACTCCAATTTGTTACACGTGAGGCCACATATCATTGGAGCTATGTTAGTGACACATAAAAGTGACATAATTTGTGCCACAATTCGCTTGTGAATTGTGAGTGATAGAAAGGTAATGGTGGGTTCATATAGGGTCACTTCTTTACTACTCACAACTCGTCACGTGAGTAAGTTGTACAACTTTATGACACAAACATTATTTTAAATCATTGTTCATATATATATATATATATATATATAATATCTTAAGCACAAGTACATTATGAATATATTTTGTACTATCTTGGATAAGGATTGTATGATCAGTGGGAATTTCACCCACGTTTGGGCCATAGGCCATGGCCTCTAAAATTTTAAATAATTACTAAATAAAAATTATATATATAACCTCATCCCAATTCTTTATGGCCTATCCTTCCTTTCCCAGCTGTCCCCCACTGCCACCGCTTAACAGTATCACCCTATGCAAATACAAATACATTGCGTGGAAAGAAGAGGAAGGCAGTCAAAAAGAACAAAGAAAAAGTAGAAAATAAAGTATAAAGAGAAAAGACGAAGGAAACAAAAATGAGTGGGATGGTCAAAAAAGAGAAAGGAAATTGTATCCTACTTTCTTTAAGTTATTTTATGGGAAAGTGGAAAGTGAATTAATATTGTAAAGTATAAAGAGAAAGGACGAAGGAAACAAAAATGAGTGGGATGGTCAAAAAAGAGAAAGGAAATTGTATCCTACTTTCTTTAAGTTATATTTTATGGGAAAGTGGAAAGTGAATTGATATTGTAAAGTATAAAGAGAAAGGACGAAGGAAACAAAAATGAGTGGGATGGTCAAAAAAGAGAAAGGAAATTGTATCCTACTTTCTTTAAGTTATATTTTATGGGAAAGTGGAAAGTGAATTGATATTGTAAAGTATAAAGAGAAAGGACGAAGGAAACAAAAATGAGTGGAGTGGTCAAAAAAAAAGAAAGGAAATTGTATCCTACTTTCTGTAAGTTATACTTTCCTTTACCTAAGTTATCACATATTTCTTTCTTCTTTTCCTTTTTAGATCATCTAACCCTCTATCCAAATCACAATGACTTTTCTTACCAGAAAAAAGAGACTCATTTTCATCTTTCAAAGATAAAGTTTAGTTACAAAATTAGTTGTAACTTTAGAGTATAATTTTACTTAATATCTTTTTATTAAATGTAAATTTTGATAAATCTACCATTAGATTACATCTTTTTCTTATATTCTCCATACTTGCAAAATATATAGAAAATTAAAAATCTATAGCTATGTCATCAATAAATTGTTTAAATTGCAAGTTTTGTAATCTGAAATCATGCATAAAATATAAGTTTATAGATTATACAATAAATAATATCTGATTAACATAAAATTTGACATGTGTGTTAAGAGTGTAAAGAACATGCAATTCAACAGTTATTAGATTGTCAAAATATATAATCATATTTATTTTATTAAATAAGTTTGTAACTTTAGGCTACAACTAATTTTGTAGCTAAATTTTGTCCCTATACAAATATAATATATTCTTGAGTTTTAGAGGTCAAAATACCAGCGTGGATTTTATGAGCAATTAGAATGGGTTTTTGCATTTAAACAGCTAAACTTATAGCAATCTTATAAAGTTTTCTCTTTAAATGTTGCAGATTTGTTTACATGGCATGCTTTCGTTGTTTACTAGGGAAAGCTAGATCTGACAATTGAAGCAATGAGAAAATACAGCCCTAAGACTGTGTTTTCAATGCAAAAGTAATGTGTAGATACAATGCTATGGGAAGCTTGTAAGGAATGGAGTTGAGGTTATTGAACACTTGATCAACAAGAATCTATTAAGATAATCTAAATCTGACAGAAGAGCGGCATAAAAGAACATCAAAAATAAAAGAAAAAGAAAAATTGAAACAAAGTATTACACATCACACGTCTCATTGAAACAAGGAAAATTTGCTTGGAAAATGCAATTGGTTTTTTTTTTTTCCTTCAATAGTTATGTCATCAATAAATTATTTAGATTGCAAGTTTTTGTAATTTAAAATTATGCAAAAAATATAAGCATATAGATTATAGCGTAAATAATATCTAATTAACATAAATTTGACACATGTTAAGATAGAAATGTATTTAATACACTTCTATCTTTTCTTTTCTTTTTTTGGATACGAAATACACTTCACCCTTATCACTTAGATACAAAATTAAATACACTTCTATCTTATCCTAATCCAATCTCAACACAATCCAAGATTTGTATTTTGAATACTAGAGCTGTGATACATCAGTAACACTAGCTGCATATGACCTAGCTGCTATCCATGATGACTATATCTATGTCCCTAACGGTTAGAATATAAAATATCATCTCTACCTAGTCTGCCTGTCTGCTGATATCATTATGTTAGTCCTAGTCTCCCAGATATAATAAACTAATGAAATAGGTTCCATAAACAAAGGGAATGGATCATTGAGATCCATTCAACACGTTTTAAATTTCTGGCCCACATTATTTTTATTTTTTTTATTTTTTTGGGTTAAATTTTGATACTGCAAAGAAATTTCTTCGAACTTTCTTGGATCAAAGAAAGCGCGTGTACCAAAAAATCACTTACCAGTCAAAAAAATACTACTTATTTTAGCCTGGCATCACAACAACTAAAACTCAATTCATTGACTCTCTCATTCTCAGCCAATTCTCGTTCTTTCTCAAAAAAACCATTGTGAAATATCTCTCATTTTTTTTTATTTCTCATTCACTTCGCTTTTTAAACTCTTACAATTTTAATTCCATTGCATCTTTATTTTCTTTCTCCTCTCCTCTTCCTTTTAGATTTTCTCAACTGTCTCTGCATCAAAATCACAATGGCCCTTTCGACCACCAGAGGAACCTCCTCTTCCTCATTCACCCAACGATGCAGATATGACGTGTTCTTGAGTTTCAGAGGAGAAGATACCCGCAATGGTTTTACCAGCCATTTGAATGGTATTTTGCGTAATAATGGTATTAATACTTTCATGGACGATGAGCTTGCAAGAGGAGAAAAAATTTCCGCTGAACTTCTTGAAGCTATTGAAAGTTCAAAGATTTCGATAATTATATTCTCTAAAAATTATGCATCCTCTACTTGGTGTTTGGATGAACTTGTCAAGATTCTTGAGTGTAAGAATGATGGCCAAGTGGTGTTACCGGTTTTTTACAAGGTGGATCCATCAGATGTACGTAACCAACAGAAAAAGTTTGGAGAAGCACTTGTAAAGCATGAAAAAAAATTCAAGGATAATAAAGAGAAGGTGCAGAGATGGAGGGCAGCCCTAAATGAAGCTAGCCATATATCTGGTTGGCATTACAATAATGAGTATGTGTTTAATCTCTACTTTGTTATCACCAATTAATTTTATTGCTAAACAAACAACAACCCCAAAAAAACCCTTCTTGTTTGCTTTTTTATTAAAAAAAGAAAAGAAAAGAGATTATAAAATTTTTATATTTTGATCATATCTTTTAGTAGTGAGCTAAATAGAATATAAGGTTCAATGATAGAAGGGGAAGAATATATGATAGATACTCTTATCAATTCATTTGAAACTTCTCTCATGTCATGTTTAGAAAATTTTCCCTAAATTTTTTAAAAAATTCATTCAAGTGTTAGAAGTGGATATTCAATGAGTTTGTTTCCATTCCAAAGCAGATACTCCATGCATCTTTGTGCCAAAAACCTAAAGTCAATTTTTTGACCTAAAAAAAAAGTTCGTAATGATAGTTCTCAAATCTATGAATTACGTGCCATTTAATTTAACTAACAAAATTTATGTTGTAGTTCACAAACTAAACATTTTGAATTCATTTCAAGATCATATTTCTATTTTCTAACATGTTTTAAATGCTTTGTGATTTGCAGCCACACTGAATTTAGATTTATCGAAGAAATTTTAGAAGAGATCGTAAGTGCTAAATTAAATCGTACACAAGTATTTGTTTCTGAATACCTAGTTGGAATAGACTCTCGCATAGAGGAAATAAGTTGTCTGTTAGATATTGAGTCAAACGATGTTTGCATGTTAGTAATCCATGGTCTTCCTGGAATAGGTAAGACAACAATTGCAAAAGCTATTTTTGACTTAATTGCATATCGTTTTGAAGGAAGTAGCTTTCTAGAGGATGTTAGAGAAAACTCAAAAACAAATGATGGTGTACTCCAACTACAAAAGGCACTTTATTGTGAGATCTTAAGGGCTAGAGAATTGACAGTGCATGGTAAATCTAAAAGAATCAATGTGATAATGGAAAAGCTACGGTACAAAAAAATTCTTTTAATCCTAGATGATGTAGACAAATTAGAACAAGTTAAAGATTTGCTTGGAAAATGCAATTGGTTTGCTTCTGGAAGTAGAATTATTATCACAACAAGAGACAAAAAGTTGCCATCTTCTCTGCAAGAAGATTGTCATTTATTTTACTATGAGGTTAAGGAATTAGATGAATGTGAATCTTGTGAACTCTTTTGTCATCATGCACTCAAAAGAAACAAGCCTACAGAAGATTATTTGGAGCTCGTACACCAATTTATAGGTTATGCCAAAGGACTTCCATTAGTTTTAAAAATAATAGGTGCTGATTTATATGGCAAAAATTTACAATGTTGGAAAAGTGCATTAGATAAGTACAAAAGAATTCCTAATTCGAATATTCAAGAAGTACTTAAAATAAGCTACGATGGATTGGACCAAAATCAACGTGATATTTTCCTTGATATTGCATGTTTTTTTAAAGGATTCTACAAGAATTTGGTTGTAGATACATTACAAAGTAGCAATTTTCATGATCCATACTATGATATTGAAAAACTTATCGATAAATCTCTCATAGTCATTACAAAAGATGAAGAATTATTGATGCACGACTTAATACGACAAATGGGTTTGGAAATTGCTCGACCAGAATCGGAAGTGTCAAAAAAATATAGAAGGCTATTGTGTTATGAGGATGCTCCTGAAGTACTAAATGAAGATACGGTATAAGTCCTTTTGATTTACCTTTTTCCTTTTCTCGCAATGCAAATATAAATAATTTTTTCTCATTGTGTTTGATTTATCATTTTAATGTTGAAGATGATTTTGTTTTAAATTTAATAATCATATGTTTTATTTTCTAATGTCATTCATGTGATTCTTTGTTCAATTAGGGATTAGATGAAATTCGAGGCATAACATTGTCCTTGCCACGTCCAAGAGAGATGCAATTGAATCTTGGAAAGATGAAAAACCTCAAATATTTGACAATTCGCAATGTAATTTGTGAAGACCTTAAATATCTTCCCAATAGGTTAAGTTTACTTGATTGGGATGAATGTCCTTTATCGTCATTGCCGTCCACCTATGAACCTACAAAACTCGTTGTACTTAACATGCAAAGGAGCCACATTGAATTGGATGAGCATTTCGAGGTATAATCATAGCATTTATAAATTCTTATTACATTTTTTTTTGTTAACGAGTACCTTTAGAGAATAAGTTAAGGTGCATTTTTTTGTTGTTGCTAAAACAAAACCATGAATTTAATACTATATAAAATAAATTTTCTATAAATTCTTTTAATATATAAAATCAAATTGTGTACAAATATTTAAAAATGTGCACGTAACCATATAAAATTTATGGTGCAAATCAATGAACTATTGAATTTTTTTTAATTAAAAAAAAAGAATAGTGCTATAGATATTACAAGTTTTACTACATTGAACATACAAATTGATGTGTCACAAATTATAAACAGATAATTCAAATATTCATTTATGAGGTGGGTGAAACCTACCAATCACATTCATTGCCACAATAATTTGAAGGCTTTATGTTTATAAAATTGTAGTACCTTTAACATTTTTATTTTTAAAGTGTGTATTATAATTCATAATTGAACAATCATTACTTCTATTTCTCAAAAAAAAAAAAAAAGAGTTAATATTTCCTAATCTATGCTCTTAGCCTTTTTTTTTTTTTTTTTTTTTTGGAATGAGCTCTTAGCCTTATTTTGTTTCTTTTTAATAACAATTTTAAAAAAAAAAAAAAATTCTTCTTTTGCAGAGGTGTCAGTTTGAAACATTAAAATATATGGATTTCACACATTGTAAAAATATTACAAAAATACTTGACTTATCAGTGATTGCCCCATACATAAAGAAGTTGGAGCTTTATAGATGCATAAATTTAGTCAGGATTCATTAGTTGGTTGGTTGGACTTCATGTAATTTTCTCCACAAATAAAGTTAAAATTATGCACAAATATTAGATAATGTTCACACAACCATGATGAGTCTATGGGTGCAAATCAATAAACTATTTGACACCAATCACATTCATTGCAATATGCACATTTTTTCATGACATCATAGGTTGAAACTAATATATATATATATATATATATATATATATATATATATATATATATATATTCATTACTATATGAGTTTGTAGGATTTATGCGGTAAAACTTATTATACTTTTAACATTTTTATTTTAAAAAATGTGTATTATACTTTTTTTTAAAGGAAAAAAAATGTCTATTATAATTCATTATTGATCATTTATTAATCTATGCTCTTAGTCTATCATTTTAAAGTTTGTTTTCTTCTTACTAATAAATTTAAAAAACTTTCCTTCTAATACAGAGATGTCGGTTCGAAACATTGAAATATATGAATTTCAAATATTGTAAAAATATTACAAAGGTACCTGACTTATCAGCGATTTCTCCACACATAAAGAAGCTGGAACTTTATGAATGCAAAAATTTAGTTGAGGTTCATCAATCTAATGGACTTCTTGAAGAGCTTAAATATTGGGATCTCCGTGAATGCCAAAATATTAGAATTTTTCCAAGAAAGCTCCAGTTGAAATCTCTTAAATGGTTTGATTTTAATTTGTGTGGAAGTCTTCTGCAAAGAACGGAAAGATTAGCGGTGCTTTCATCAATAGGATATCTCATTAGCCTTCATACCTTGTGTATAAGTTTAAAAAACGTGAAAGATTCAAGTAACATCTATAATTTACAAAATCTTAGGGTGCTCTGGTTGTATGAGTGTGAAAATTTTCCAAAAGCCAGGGGTACTTCTGGTTGCTTCCCCGAATTACGATATTTAAGTGTACGTGACAGCAACATCACTACCCTCCCTGAAATTGCACGTACATGTCCGAAATTAGATACCCTTTCCATTCGCCATTGCCGGAACCTTCGGGAAATTCCAAGGCTTCCACCTTGTATAAGAGATGTATATTCAATAGGGCGCATTTGGTTGAATTCACAATGTATAAGAAGATTATTTAGTCAGGTATCTCTCTAATTTATATTTAAAATAAAAAAAATTTGGTTAACTTTCCTTACTAAATTTGTTGAACTAAAATTTTGTTAATTGCAAGCAGCTTGGAGATTTGATAAGGCTTCCACGGAATTTAGTATGTGGTTATCCTAATATGAGATCATCGCATCAGGAGTTTGGATCTCAATTGGGCTCTTCATCTGAATTGGACTTCGCTTCTAAGTGGTCTTCTTATGTCCTTACACTTCCAGGAACTACAATTCCAAAGTGGTTCAACCATCAGAGTCATGGAAGTTCCATAGCATTCTCAGTTGGTCAGAAATTTCCATCATTTGCTGTATGTTTTGCTTTAAACATAAAACACAAGGATAATGTGCCATTAATATCTCAAGCGTTTGGTTGTTCTATCTACTTGTTCATTAATGGTTTTGAAGAAAGGCTCAAGAGATGTACATTTGCAATTGATTCATTAAATTTTATGTGGTTTTGTTATGTAAGTGTTAGACATGACTTATTACAACGCCGCAGTTTAGGCGATCGGAATGTTGTTACTCTTCGGTGTGAAATTTCAAACGGCTACAGAGAATTAGCAGAAGTTACAATAAGAAGGTGTGGGGTCCATGTGGCATGCATATGCCACCCTCAGAATTCTACTGTAGATAAGGTATTAAAAGAAGCAACTTTTGATGAAAGATCAAAGTTATTTTTATCCAGAGTGGCTGCAGGGGTTCTTCCCTTCGAGCAAGAGGTGGCCGAACGCTCTGAAACCCAAAATGCCAATTATTGCCCTCTTTGTGAAATAGCAGAAGATTCAGCCTTACATCTATTTCAATGTTGTTCCTATGCCAAAGGAATGTGGTATGGTGGTAGATGGGGTTTTCGCATTGAAATGATCCAAGCTAAATCTGTAAAGGAGTTCATTGAAAAAATAGTTGGCCCCCCAAAGGAATTATTAGCAGAAAGAGTCACCAAAGATGAATTCACACGGTATGCAATAGTGGCGATGAAAATCCTTTGGGATGCACGGGTGAAAGCTCTGGTTTCAGAGACTAAAGAAAGCATAAATCAGCTAGCCCATCGTCTTAACACACAGTATGACTCTAACTTGAGATCACTTGGGACTACGAGGCGAACTGAAGAGCAAAAAAGGGAACGTGCTTGGACCAAACCACCTGATCAACTGGTGAAGCTTAACTTCGATGCGTCATGTGATCAAAATAATGTAGGCTTGGCTGTGGTTGTCAGAAATCAAGAGGGGAATGGCAGAGCAATCAGACGTGGGATAAGCCTCTGCAATAAGATGGGCAATGCCATTGGCAAATGAGGAGAGACTTGAACAAGTTGTGGTAGAGGGTATAAAGGTAAGCACTCCAAGTATTTGATAAAATATTACTATGGATATATAATAGTAAAATACAATACAGATTGCACAATTGGATTGCTATTTCTCTTCCTTTTTTTGTAGTCCAATGAATTTGTGCTAGAGATAATATTTATATTGTTAGCTGGTTGTTGAGGATTTATCTTTTAAATTGCAGCTACTATTATCAACTTCAGTGTAAATTCAGCTTGCAAGCTCGGCTGGGAATGGAGGAGCATAATGAAGGATATTTTGGCTTTGGCTTCTTTTTTCAGATAATAATGTACTGAACAGCCTCATAAAATGGGCACTGGGGTCTAATGACTCTAGTTTATTGTTGCCTGTAAATGTTCCCCCAACAGTAAGCAGATAGAAGTTTGTTACCTCTCTCTCCTCTTTCTAATATGTTGCTCACACAGTCACACATCCTAGTGGACTTGCATTCGTTTTCTGTTCTTCTGCAACATGTGTATTTGGACTATAATTTATCAATTTATTAATACTTAGCACCAGTTCTGAAAGGTCACTCAGATGCTAATGAGGTCTCTCTTGGAATCTTCGACCCTTTTGAAGGTACTAAGTTCACGTTATATGTATACCAGCTAAATAATTGTTGGAAATATAATTTGATTTTAATATGCGAGTAGTCATGAGGTTACTCTAGGCCTAGCTTGGACTGTTTTAATTTTGGTTAGTATGACTTAAGGCCTTTTGTATTATAGTTCTGTTAAATATAACAAAATATGAATAAGATTAAATGAATTGATATTCCAGTTGGCCAAGTTTAGAATAAATTGTCTTATTGAATGAAATATGATTTTTATGTTGTTCTTCTCATACAAATAATGGTTATTTCTCCTTGTGATCTTGAACATACCTCATGTTAAAGGCTAACTGGAACCTTTCTCCTGAATTGATATCCCTTAGCACTAAATTTAATATTCACTTCACCTAAAACAAAAATTCATGTATTAGAAATGATTTGGAACTATTGGCTGAATCTTAGATACTTTTCTTTTGTGGGGGTGGAGTTGGGGGACTATTGCAATGATTATCATTTACTATTTCAGGAAGCAGAGCATCTTTGCTTAGACAACTGCTTGCCAGAAACTGCACTACACTTGAAGAGCCAAAGCTGTCGACCAAAACAAAGCTGCAAGTCCAATGCAAGCACCCCACTGCCCCCAATCAGCCTCTCGGTACTGACAATTGACAAACCACTTCTCTAAGCCCACCATCACTAGCTGAAAAACTATGGTAAACCTTAAAATTATTAAAAACATCTTGTTCTTGAATAACCCCTAAATTTGTTCTTCTCCAGTTGCCTAGGGTCAAACTTATTGAAGACTTGACAGAGGAAAAAGTGTTGAAAATGAGGGTTTCTTTCACTATGTCACACACCCCAAAAATAGATCATGCCCTACATTGCAGCATCAGTAAGACTTCTATGGCTTTGGTTATAAATTGCTTTGATTGATGGATTTACTATGAAGTCATTGCGCGCCATGGCTAAAGTTGATGCAAAGGCAGCAACATTCATTGTGAGCTGGAACTGAATGAACTTTTGACTATTCTTAGATACACACCTTCTCCAACTCAAAACTGTCACTGCAGAAGTAAATAACCAGGATGACAGTATTTGTGCTCTCCTTTTCCACTTCAGTGTCTTGGATTCCCATGGAAAGCCCAATAATTTTCTTCTCTTAGAATAAATACATGATTCACACCGGCAGTTCTCTCTTCTGGTGAGTATTTTTTGAAAATTCCCTGTTCTACTATAGCTTCATTGTTGAAATCCTCATCAAGATTGGGAATCCCGCATTCCAAAGCTATCACTCTTGCTGCATGTTCATTGTCACCGGTGATCATTTTGATGTTTACTCTAAAGAGTGCATATAGTCTTCTTACTCTTCCTCTTTTCGAAATCCCCACTTCTATTTTTCTTTGAATTGAGGGCCTTGACTTAGATTATCTCAGAATTTTGCTTGATTTTATCGATATTGATACCTAAATCGTAGATTGCCCAATAATGTAGTACTTTTACTGTATGGCTTCCAAATCCTTCAACCGATCATGCAGAAATCCTGTTTGTAAATTGTACTAGCTGTGTTGAAACCAAAAACTTGTTGCCTTATAAAAAAAAAATTTCTACTTTTTCTTAGGAAATACATTCCCTCGTTGTTTCTTTGCCAAGCCAAGATTCTGTTAGCTTCATCTCATTAACTGTCAAGTACCTGTTTTGTCAGTGAAGATTTTTTTTTGTGGCTCAGTCCATTGTGTAACAAGCAGAAGGTTCTCAAACCCTGGTGTAATCAAGCATCAAGCATTTCATAGAATATGCCACATGTAAGAGCAGCTGATAGAGGTAGACCTTCCAGAGTTACCACCACCATAACTGTGACTGTCATGGCAAAAAGGCATGATCAATCATTGTGCGCTATATCTCTAATACTTTGAGTTTTAAATATTTGTATGAGTATTAAGATTTAGAGTACCAGAGCAACAAATGTTCTCTCATGTCAGCTCTTAAAGTTGCATACTATGGTTTTGTTATTTTAATTTTCTGTTCACTTTTTTTTAACATAATGTCTGCGTTTTCAACCAACATCAATGTAGTGGTTATCTTTAACATAATATTTTTGCTTTAAATCAAGCTTCAGTATGACCAGGCTGCTTGTCTTGTGCTATTACTCTCAAGAAAGAGGCCACACCAGAGAATGATGCTTCCTATTGGTAGTTGAGGAAAGGTGATTGGTTAAATTCATTTTTTTTTCATGATTATGCTTCAATCTTCCATTCTTTTCATTGTAAATGCATACATATGTGAAATTTAGCATTCATAAATTATCATATTAGATGTTGATTTCGTTTATTCTTTTTTCCCCTTTTGTTACAACATCACCAAGGAGTATTCTTTGGCTTTGCCTTTTATGGAGACCACTTATGAAGATTGGCTTTTAATGTCTCTAGGAAGTTTTCTAAGTCCTTCATGCAGCAAATATAGTTGTGAGTCAATTTTTTGTCATTTACTTTCTATTCAGCTGTGTTTGCTATTTACAACTCTTTCCCTATGTCAGACTGTGTTATCATCTTTATGAGTTACAAAGAGTACAAGGGAAATACACTTTATTTTAAATGCTTTATTTTCTTGTGATGAAATCCATCAATGTAGAAGTTATTTAATTTGTAGGGAATTTTTATATTGCAATCATAGGAATGGACCCTTTATGCATGTGCCTGACATGAAGAATCTTTATGCTTAAGAACTTGTGATCTTGTTTGCAGAAAAGATGAATGCTCTTAACAAGTGAGTGAAAAGGCAAAGACCAAGTTGCAATTTCAATAAAAATACCTGATTGCCCTCGCTCCAGCCTCCCAGAATTTGCTTAGGTCATTGAGGTATGTTCATAAGCATTACTTTGTGTGTTACTCTGCTTGGGATATCTTGAATTAAACTATTGAAAACTCTATCAAAGTTTGATTAACCTTTTTGTAGTTCAATCTAAAACTTACTTTGAGCTTTAGGTTGATAAAATAGTCACCTAAAACAAGCCCTGTCAGAGGTGATTTGTGCACTAGTTAGCTTGTAACTATATGTGGCCTGGTCATGAGATTGTTACTGCCTGGGCCAGGGCATGTATAGCTTTTCGGAGGCCAGGTCACCAAAAATTAAAGGCATTAACTTATAAATTAGTACACTTGGCCCACAGCTTTTCATAGTCACCTTGTCATGAAATCAATCAACTTCTTTTTCTCTACATTGGAATATGATCATACATTCTTAAATACTCTCTCCTTAGTTAGCCACCTTGTTTAGGCCAATTTCATGTATATTGCTTCTCTCTAATGAACACCCTTTTTATATATATATATATATATATATATATATATATATACAACCTAGGGTCTTTTTTTAAGGGGACAGTAACATATTCAGTTGAAGGAAAATATATGTTATTTCAAATAAGGTATGGCTAATAATAAAATTTTAATGCAAGCAAAAAATTCTCTTAGTAAGGACCAATAATTTTCCTGGTATACATTTAATGTTAACTTAATCCCATCAAAACCTCTTGCTTTCAAATGGGATTATGTGGTTTTGATATCTAAAACAGTGGAGGAATTGGGGCATACAGTCAAAGGTTTATCTCTCTCTCTCTCTCTCTCTCTCTCTCTCTCTATATATATATATATATATATATATATATATATAAAATAAAATATTAAAAAAAACCAATGTGTATATATATATATATACACACACACATATACATAAAAGAAATATTAAAAAAATTAATCCCATGGGAAGCAACAGCCACCCTGGCCTCCCTTTGCTTTGCATTTGATCATGGCCTGCGTGATTCATACCCATACTGCTTAATTCCTTTTGAGGTATTGTTGTTCTCTTGCCAGAGTTACCATTATACTTAGATGTACTATGACTTCAGCATTGTTGCAAAACCTTGGGAGCTGAATATTCTTATAATTTCTTTGGTGTTTTTCTCCTTATTGAAGCAAAAAATTTAAAGTCTGATTTGCTGACAATCGATCATCTTTCTATACCAATTATCCAACTAATGAAAAGATGGCAAACAATTTCCTTCTGAAAAATATTTATAAAGAAGTACCTAGTATTTTTTTGTAACTTGTCAATGTGTAAATGTGTTTTTTTCTTTTTTCTTTTCTCTAACTTATAATAATTGTTGGTCATATAATTTGGTTTCAATACTAGAGTAGTCATGAGGTTACTTTGCTCTGAGTTCCGTTTGCATATGCTTCATTGTAATTTTGGTTAGTATGATTTAGGGCCTTCTACCTTGCTGATTTGTTGAATATGAAAAAAATATAACTAACATGAAAAGTGGTATGACATTTTGGTTAGTCCAATTTGGAGCAAGTTGTCTGATCCACTAAAGTTTGAGTTTTTTAATATTGTTCCCAAACTAATGGTATTTATTACTTCTTTTTGCATTTGAATGTATGAAATTCACCCTCGACGTTGTTGGTCACCTATTTCTTAATTGTATTCCTATGAAAATTCAAGGAGGAATGACTTTTTTTTTTTTTTTTAAGTTTCATAGAAATTTTTGATACTTAGTAAAACTAATAATTACTTTGGAATAACTATTGATTTGTCATAGGATTGGTATTATTTAATGAATTGGCCTTGGGGGAAGAGATTTCTTTTTACTCTGATGTCACGTTAAAGGCTGTCTAGCATGTAGTCTCTTAAATATATATCCCTTAGTCTCGGCAGTTCCCTTCTAGTGAGGTGCGAACAAACTTCTCACTCTTCATCTTCATTGAAACTCCACTTATATTTTTCTTTGAATCTAAGTCTAACATGGATTATAGAATTTATTGATATTCATACTCAAATCAAAGACAAGCCCAAGAAAGTGTCACTTTCTTAGTAGGGCTCCAGAAATCTTTACAAGTGATTCATAATCTACTTTGTAAATAATATTGGTTGTGTGTAAACCAGTTGCTTCTTGTTTTATTTATCAAGAACATATGATACCATTCTATGGGAGTACCTTCCCTCATTGCTTCTTTTAAAAGAAAAATTATGTTACCTTCATCTCATTTAATGTACAAGTACCTGTTTTGTCAGTGTAGATACTTATGTCTTACTCCAGTGTCTCACAATCCGAGATCCCTAGCCAAGGCATGACCAACTATCATGTATTTCATAGAATAAGCCAAAAAGTTGTTTTCCAGCCAGAGGCAGACCTTTTGCAATTTTCGACACCATGATTATGACTAGTAGTGAGAATACCAACAAGTGCATTGAAATATGTTGGTGCTGCCCATCTCTCAATACATCCACCCTGATGTCTCCACTCTTTAGGGAGAACTTTTCAAATTGCTTGGATTGCTTGAAGTTTAAGACAACGGAAACAGCAACAACCAGAATGACAGCAACAATAATACTCCCACCGTGATAATTGTATGCTGTATGATTCCAAAAGCAGAGATTATAGCACAGGCCAAAAGTACAAGAACAATGGTTGCCTTAAATGCTTTAAAGACATAATTGAGAAAGCCTTTCGTTGGTTCTTTTTGGTACTTTTTGGCACCAAAAACATTCTTTCAGTGAATAAGATCAGCCACATTACCACTAATAACTTGCTTTATGTAGGTTCCAAGAACCACATCCAGTGATTTTACTCCATACTGACTTAAAGCCTTAAAGTTCTTATTCCTCACCATGTCACTGAGCCACTTCAGATCAACACTGAGAAAGCAAATGAATTTGTTATGGAAGCAACCCTCATCAACAAGCTGAACATCAATGGTCTTAGTCAATTAGTGTGGTATTTATGAAAGATAAGTAGTAAGTTAGTACACCATCTTTGGTTCATTGCTTAGTAGGTCATGATTTTTGGTCCTTTCTTCTGTTGCTTTTGGGTTACATTAGTTGATGCCAAGAAGGTGATAGATGTTATTGCTGCTGGAAAGGTACATATAATCAGAACATAAGTAGCATCTGGCAGTTCCTCACTGTCTTATGTGGACAATTTGGAGGGACTTGAATAACTGAACATTTGAAGGCATGGAAAAACCAGTTAAGATATCAAATCTAGTTTCTAGAATTTGCAAATTGAATGTTGTACAATGAATTTTTTGGGGACCTTTTAAATTTATGATTGTAATTCTTTAAGAGGCTCTACATTTTGAACACTACTCTTCTTTAATAAAACTCATTAATTACTCATAAAAAAATAAGTGTTTGATTGTTTTACTTCCTTGGGCTATTCCTAATTTGTATTTCTGTTAAGATTGCCTATTAGTATGGTCATTGGTCTTTGTACCAGTGGCTTCTTCTTTCCCTATCATAAACAAGGGGAAGATCTTGAAGTTGTGGGTTTGATCTGAAATGAGTAAATGATTAGTATTTACCAATCAAAACTGCAATGTGATCATTGAATTCTGTTTGTGAAGCAAGGAATGGAGAAACTAATATAGGGAGCTTTGTGTTTTGATGGCTCTCGTATGATGTTTAGCTCTAGAGTGACACTGTTCAGGAAGAGTCATAGTATGCACACCTTCAACACTTTAATACAGATGTAAGTTTAAAATCTTACATAAGATACAATTATCACTCCTTGGCCACTCTAGAGCCTTGAATTCCTATAACCCAATACCTAATGGTTTTAGGGAAGGCACATAATTGGCGTGGCCTTTGAAACAATATGGCTTTTTCTGCTTCAAGCATGTACCCATCATAGCCTTATCAAAATTGTAGGATCTTGTCATCATAAAAATATCAACGTTTTCCATCTGCTCTTCAGGCTAACAATTTAGAACATTACAATGTCCACTTCTGCTTTACCTACTAAATCACTATTTGGCTTGAGATTTTAGACTTTGCACTAAATTATCTATAGCTTTGGAGTTATTTTCTCTAGTGATCATTTTAACATTTAACTTTTGCAATTATGCCCTACTGTTCACACAAACCATTTATTTTGTCGCAGTCCACATTGTTTCTGTTGTTCTAGCACTGGTTGAGATCATTCAACACCGCTAGCCTTGATAGCCCCGAATAAGATCAGAGGGTTTTCTTCAAGAACAGCATGAACCTTCTCATTCTCCTCCTGTTTTGTTGGACAGAGGTGTTGTATTCCAAGCTCATATCAGCTGTATCACTGTGATTGCAAAAATTGCATTATTTTCTTTTGATCCATGTACCTCTTAGTTATGTTTCTTTGGACATAATATTTCAAATATATTCCTAGTATTTTCCGTGAAAGAGAGATAGCATCCCATGTTGCACTTAATGTTACTTTGTTTTGCTTGGCTGGGTGCTTAGTTACTAGAATATTCTAGCTATTGATGATATGATAAACTTTCCTATACTGCATTGGTGGGTCTAAAGAAAGTTTTGTGGCTCAACTGTACTCTCTTTATGGCATGCATTGGGTGTGTTACAATCTGTCCTGGTATTGCATTCTATAACTACATTTTCTAAATTAGCCAATTCTAAATGCAAAGAAAAGTGTTACTGCACTCCTTCAAAACTGAGAACTTGCACTCCTGGTTCTGCATTGGTGAGCTTGTTGCATATTTTAAAGATACTAGTCGCAAATCCAAACGTTGTGCGTGATAATTTTTTTAGGATGATCTCATTAAATATTTTATTAATACTATAATTTTAGTTATCAACCATTGGTTTTTCATTAGTTTTTAAGTAAATATAAACCTTAGATATTCTTCTTTTTAACCTTTACACACGCACACACACATATATATAATGTGAATCTTTACACATACCTTTAAAAAAACTCTAAAATTCCATTTCTTTGGATGCGTAAAATTATAGACCACTACTCCATAATGATAATGGCTAATTAATTTTATATGTTTTTTTTAGTGATCTTATTTGCAACGCTTCTTACCATTATCGTATATTTACTAACTGATGATTTGCATAACAAAGACATTAAATGAGAGATAGCATTGTTCATTAGATTCTCAAAAGTAACAGTGTATGAAAATTATATATATATATATATATATATATATATATATATATATATTATATAAATAAGCTAAAATGAAAGGTCAAAAAAGAAATTTTAAATTTTTTCTAACTTTATTTCTTATGTAATTTCTACTACTACCAGAGAACATCTTTTTATTTATTTATGATTAATATGGTTTTCATAGTTAGAGTTTGATTAGTTTTAAATTTAAATTTAGTATTATGATTGTATTTAATTATTGATTTAATTTTTTAAGTGAATTTAACGGTTTATTTTACTACACTGTAAAGTTTTTAATATTCTCCACACGATAATCTTTATTTTATTTTTTACTTATCCTTACAACCTCTTGTTTTCCAATCAACAGTTACTAATTGACGCTTGATTTTTTTTTCTTTATCTATTGTTTATTACTTTGTATTGTTTTTTTTTTCTTTACTATCTCTCTTTCTCTATGTGTGTGTGTGTGTGTGTGTGTGTGTTTCTCAAATAAAAAAAGATACTCGGTGTTGTCGAGTCATCCTACATCGGTAAGGTGTGATATTGAGAAGAAGTTTATCACTTACTTCGCGACACTAACTACCGCATGCAGTTTTGGTGTTGGCATGTGAGTATATTCCCTTATTTCATTCCCCTTCCCCTATATATGTGTGTGTGTGTGTGTTTCTCAACAAAAAAAAATCTCTCTCTCTGTCTCTCTCTTTGTCTTCTCTCTCTCTCTCTCTCTCTCTCTCTCTTTCTCTCTCCATTGGCAACGTATCATTATCCAAAAATTGATGATGATTCTATGACATTAAATATGCATTATTAGTTTTTTTTTTTTTTTTATTTAGTGTTTCTAACTTGATTTGTTTTGTATTTTATTTTCCTTTGATGCATTGCTCCTATGACATTAATATGCATTATTAGTGTTTCCCTAGCATCACTTCACTTAATAAGGACAATTTTATTTATTTAATTTAGGCAAAATATTATATTTTAAATTTTTAAAAATTTAAAAGGAGAGGAAATATAAATAATTTAACGATATAAATGAGGGATGTAACTGAATTTAAATGCTGAATAAAATTATATGAGAAAAAAGTAAAAATAAAATATATAACAATAAACACTAACTTATCCAAATCATTCGATGTAATGTAATAATAATGTATTCTTATATACTATCTTTAATTCTTTATAATGCAATATGATAACATTTAACAATCAAAGTGATAAAAAAAATTTAAAGCACAAAACTAAATTTCATCAACCAAAATAGAATTCTAAAGAATACAACACTTTATCAAGCTAAAATAGAGATGCAAGAAAAATAAAAATAAAAATAAAATCGACCAAAAAATTGAGGGAGAAAGAGTGGGAAATAACCAATTTTTTGTGAGAGAAAATTATGTAAAAAATAGAAGAGTGAATGGAAAATTTATACTAAGAGAATGATTATAAAAAGAAACAATATAAAGAAAAATAAAAGGAAAGAGGAAGAATGATATCAAGGTAGAATGTTTAGGGAGATGAAAAGGTAAAGGGAATGAGAAAGGTTGGAGAAAGTGTAACTGTTAAAAAAATGAGTACAATTTGATGAGCACAATTTTCTTTTATTTGAATTTAAGTAAAATATTACATTTTTTATTTTTTAAAACAAAAAGAGAGAGATAGAGAGAGAGAAAAAAAAATATCAATAATTTAATGATAAGGAGGATGTGGTTGAATTTGTATATTGAATAAAATAAGATGAGGAGAAAAAAAAATTAAAAGATATAACAATAAAAACTAAATTATCCAAATTATTCTATGTAATGGAATACTATTATATTTTTATCTACTATCTTTAATTTTTTATAACATAATTGGATAAAATTTAACGATCAAAGAGAAAAAATAATAATAATAATAATAACTTAAAACACAAAACTAAATCGTATCAACCTAAATTAGAGTTCTAAAAAACACAAAAATTTATCAACCTAAAGCGGAGATGCAACAAAAATAAAAATCCACCAAAACATTGAGAGCGAGAGAGAGAGAGAGAGAGAGAGAGAGAGATAACCTTTTTTGTGAGAGATAACTATGTAAAGAATGGAAGAGAGAACGACAAATTTATAGTAAGGGGGAATGAATAAGTAGAGACAAATAAAGGAAGATGAAGGGAAAGATGAATAGTGATATTAAAGTAGAGGGTAGTGGGAAGATGAAAAGGTAAGGGAAGAAGAAAGATTGAAGAAAGTGTAAATATTAAAAAAAAAAAATGCAAAAAAATTATAGGAAAATTGGAAATAAAAAGGAAATATATATATATATATATATATATATATATATATATATATATATAAATGTTAAAACCGATAAAGATGAATAGTAAAGTTAATAATTTATTTATATTTTTTTTTTGTAAAGAAAAAGAATGATAATTATCTGGCAAATGATGTGGCAATGAGGTGGTGCAACAGGAGTTCAGCAGCTATAAATGCTACACTTCAGCTTTTAGTAATATATAAATATAGATTTGAGCAAGGGCTACGGAAACTTGAGAAAACATTTTCGAAGGTGAGCGGACTTAGTGAGACAGCTTATGTGCTTAGGACCTTTGGTACTTATAGATTCTTGGTGTATGTTTCGGGATAGATAAAAAGGCAAGATTGAAAATAAAATTAATCTAAATTATATTAATTAAGATTCTATAATAAAAGTTAAGAGTTTTATATTTCAATTGGCATATGTACAAAATGCTTGGAGGTCTAGAAAAAAATTATTCAAGTTATGGGATTAACGGTTTATTGCCATGCCAAAACAAATGCCAAAACAAAACTACAAAAGACTTTGGCTTGAGAACATGTGGCCAGCAAAAGAAAAAAAAGTGTTTTAAGTGGATCATGCTACTTTGTTTTGTTTGCAGAAAGACAAAATAGTGTTATGGAATCTATGGATATGAGTGTTTTTTTTTCCAAATTTTTTTTTTTATACACTATGTGACGTTTTGTTTTAGGGATAAAAATGTTTTGTTTTTGTAATAAAGGGTTACTATCTCTATCATCTATGCAGAAATGTTTGTACATAATAAGTTTACAACAAATTTTAGGTAATAAGCTGTTATTGGTTCTAATTTGGGCCAACAACGAACATCACTTTTTTACCCACTAATAACAACTTACCACAAATAACAACTTACCACAAATAATTTGTTGCGAAAATATTGTGCATTTAGCATTGCTCATAATCTATAATCTATAGGGGAAATTAAACTTAAACCACTTGTGGTTAGGCCTGTTTTAACTTTGTCATCTAAAGTTTGAAAATTATCACTTTACCCACTTAAGGTAGTTTTTGTTAAAGCATTCTCATTCGGGATTCCAAAAAAGTTCTATTTTATAACCTCAAAACCTACTTTATCTATTTTACCATCTCATTTACAACTCACCCAACATTCCAGTTTCTATTTTTATATACAACTCAATAAATTAATATAAACTACAACATCAAATAATATAAAAAATCATGTTTCTCTCTCTTCTCTTTCATTTCTTTTTCTTCTCTTCACATTTCTCAATTAAAATAATAGTATTTTTTTTTTCACCCAAGTGAACAGTTGGTTCTATATACAAGATTTAGAGCAAATCAATAGGCAAAATCTATGTTATTGGATTGACTTTCGCAGATTTGTACTATTTCTTATGTACATTTCTTAAATTTCAGCCATGTGTCTAGTTAAATACCGAACTATAAAAACACCAACTTGTGTTTCTTTATTTTTTCCTTGGCTCGTAGAAAAAAAAAACAATGGTTTCACTGCTTCAGATCTCTCCACAGTCCACATCTCACACTGAAGCATAAAACCACTGAAAGAAAAAAATCTGAAGGCAAAAACATAGGCCCACATCTCACATCAACTCTCTTGCTGAAGCGATTTCTTCTTTTGAGATTGGAAAAACTAATGGAGTTTGAAAAAAATTATAAAGGAGACCCTTTTTTTTTTTTTTTTGTGGTTAGAAACTCAGACAAAAGGCATTAGGCCTGGGGTTGTTCTTAGGCTAGATCTGATGGATAGGAGAGAGTGATGCGTATTAATTAACTGTGTTTGTTATGAAGATGGATTAGATTACTACTACTACTTATTCTTTGTTTTGTTTTTGTGTATAAATTAATCCACAAAAACACAGAGACTTTTCATCGAAGACAAAAAGGGGTACGGAAGAGACTGAAAAGAAAGTGAGCACACAATGCAGGCAATTGTATGAGAGCATACTTCTGCGAGTGCATGAAAATGGTGTGAAAAAGCTTTTTTTGGAGAGGTGTTTGATCTGTTTTCTTTTATGTTTTTGTGTCAAAATGTATTTCTCTAACGGCAAGGAAGAAGGTTGGTAACAGTTGTCCAACAGGGACCATGTCAAGAGGGCAAAGTAATAATTTTCAAATCACATATGTCAAAGTCAAAACGGGTCTAACCACATGTATATTAAGTCTAATTTCCCTTTTTTTAATAAAAAATATTAAATTTAAAATTATTTATTAAGTGTTTTTTTTTTCTTTTTCATAACAAATAGGGTGGAGGTATTCCATTCAAAAACATATTTTTCCCTCTGGGTGAGACCAAGTTTAGCCACAAAGCTTTTAGCATCATTAAAGCCAATTAATAGAACTTGGTTAGAAATTTTAGTATTTGTTTGCGAACAACTTATTTAGTTTATTATTTAAAGTATGCTAAAGTATGCTTATATTTTGAAAATGTGAAGAAATATTTTTTTTAAAAGTTGTATATAAATGTTAAAAAACAAAAAGCTAGCTTATAAGCTAGCCCTGTACGCAAAGTTGTGCATCACATGCCTTGTAATCCACAGAAAACAGATAGGTCCACACTGTGTCCTAGCCCAGGATAACCAAGCCCCATTCCACATTTAAGTCTCTGGCCATCAGCCCATCACAATAATAGCTAGCTCAAGTACTACAAGCCTGACTAGCGCATCCCCATCCTCTTCGTCCCATGAAAGAAACAAAAACGAGTACACCAATACATGCAGCAGTACCATCTTTATAATGGCCCATATGTCCAGAAAAATAAACATCTTCACAATCTGCAAATCCATCCTTTACACAAAGATCCTAGTAACTTTGAATTGGTTTAATCTATAACTGTTGAGAGAGAACAATTAAGGACCAGAAAAAAATTATACGTTGCTCTTTTCTCAAATACACTTCGGGACCAGAAGCAGATTACAAATGAAAGACAAAATGAAGAAAATCCAGTCATAGGATGAAACATTCTACATATATGCTAATTTGGATAAGACTCTTGGATAGGTTGGTTCAGATCAATACAAAACATGACGAGTCTTAGAGTCTGAGAAAAGTAATCAACATTACCTGCTCCATTCATGATAAGAATCCGACCAGAATATTGGAAAACCAGTCAGAGCTATTACTCTCACAAATTGCCCACTTGAGGCCCTTCACAATCCCCATCTGCTCAAATGGAAGAGTACAGGAGCAGAAATGGTAAAAATATATCATCCACATACAGACCATGCCATTGGACTTGAATTTTTATGTATTAAATATGTTCCAGTGATGGTCATTCGGTAGATTTTCCTTTATCTTCTCAAGCCTCTTGAGGATGTCTAAGAAAGGAGGTCTTTGGTTCATGTCATGGGCCCAACATTGCTCTGTTAATCTAAAACCATTGAATATGAAAAGAGATTAGCAATCTGATTGTTCAAGTTCTAGCATATATCTCGGATAATATTTACAAAAGTTTTTTATTCATATAGCAACAGTGCTTTTCTTCTAAAAAATAACAGAGTATCCAATTGTAAATCAGCATCCTAATGCATGTTGAACAACATGACATGATTTTGGTTGAATAGATTACATAAATGCTGAATACAGGCAAATAAATCTACTGAGAACGGTGTCAGAGTCTAAGAAGATCAGAAATTGCAAATGCAAATTAATGAAAATATTATGAAGATAGTATAATTAATGACCATGATATAACCAATTTGGCTGATAAGAATCCACAATTATTTGCTATAATGAGTTTTATGAATTTCTTCAATCTACCAAAAAGTTATTTGCTCTAAATCATTATCTATGCTAAATGAGAGATCAAATAGGCACAGTTCATACAAGTAGATGTCAAGAGAAAAGAATGAGCAATTGCACATAGCTAAAAAGCATATACCAAGTCGGGATTGGGAAAAAAAGGACAATAAGATATGAAAGCAATCAGGAATTAGTGATAGTACCAATACAATGCAAGATCAGCAACAATGGTTTTCTCATGGAACAAAATTAGTCAATGGACCAATTAGAAGAGATTAGTTCTGTTGAAGGTGTTGCAGGAACAACAGGGAGATGAAAAAGAACACGAGACAAGGCTGTAAGGAAGACAAGACAGCTGACAATTTTTTTTTTTTGGAAAAAAGGTGGATGATAATTTCAACTGTTCATGTACTTAGACCACAAGAAAAGAAGAGAAAGGAAAAGAGGAAATATGTGTACCTAGACAGAATAGAATGATGACAACAACAATTTGTGCAGCTAAAAATTAGTTTGGGTAAAGCTTTGTTGAGTCAAATTATTAATGATTATACAGCAGAAAATCTTAGATTCATTTTATTAGGAAAAAAAAAATATGATTCATAGTTGGACCATGCATGCATGACAAAAGAAGCAACTTTGTGGTTGATAAAATTTTCACAACAAACTTACTCTCTCAATTCAGGAGTATATCCTTTTGAGCGAAATGTAGGCCTGTTTCCCTCACTCACATATTTTGCTGCTTCAAGCATCTGGATTAGTTGGGAACATTATGAATTAGAACCAATTTCAAGTACTTTGAGATCTTATCTCAAATCCTTACAGAAGCAAGCATTACCTCATAAAGTATCATTGCGAAAGAGAAGACATCAACCTTCTTATCATATCTCCGGTGCTTGAAAACTTCAGGAGCCATATACCGGTCTTTTGTTTCATTTCCACACCCATAAGAAGGGAAAAAATAATTAAGTTTTCAGTATTATAAATCGTATTTCAATATACAGAAGTTATCAGAGACACTCACAACTTCCAGTCTCTCCAGTCATTTTGTAAACATCATGAGTATTCTGAACCTTGATGAGCTTGCTTAGTCCAAAATCTCCAACTTTTAAATTAGTATCAGATTTAAACCAAAAAAAAAAATTAGCATCAGATTAATTACAAAATCTGGTACATCTTTTTAACCAAAAAACAAAAATTTTGATAAATCCGGTTAAACATTGTTATCCTCTGGACAAATCAAAAATCATTCAGATAAACTACAAATCCAGTCTAAGAGATTAACCATCAAACAATCACAAATCAAAACAAATAAAACAATTCAAACCCTAAAAATCTTACCTTCTCAGTTTCTCTCTGCTCTCCGCCTCTCTCTGTCTCTCATTCTCTCCACTCCACTGTGAATCACTTGAATCACGCAAGCAACTTCATCTTCAAGCAACAGAGCAGATTCGGCGCCTCCCTCATCAGTGACAGTACAGCCGACTCGCCGCCTCTCTCATTCTTTATTTCTTCCTCTGAATCTGCTCTCCGCCTCCCTCATCAGTACAGCCGTTCCGCCCGTTCACTTCGTCTTCTGATCTTCAGCCGTTCACTTCATCTTCTGTTCTGATCTCCAGGTTCAGGTATAAGTTATTAATTATAAATATTTGGTTTTGGGGTCCGGTTTGGGCCCTCAAGTTTTGGTTTTTGTTTTAATGATTCACCCCCTTCTTTTTTTTTTTTTTTTTTTTGAGAAATGATTCAGCCCTTTTTATTTAATGATCCTATATATATATATATATATATATATATATATTTTTTTTTTTTTTTGACTTTTTAACGTATTATAATATACAAACACACAGCAGCAAAAACCTTTAATTGAATTCAATTGGGCCAAATCAGTCATCATAACTGTATGTATAACATAATGACATCACCAACCAATATAGACTAAACGTTTTTTTTTTTTTTCCTGGGTAGAAAGACTCAAAAGATTTCAACATATGCATTTCATAAAGACAAAGTATAATTGATTGTTTATTGAGTCATACAGAATACAGATAAATTCAAGCTGGTCTGAAAGTGAAATGCAGACTATTTTACACCCGGCCCAGCGGATATTTCTTCATACTTTCCTGAGTCCAAAATTTTGAAAGTTAATCAGAAAATGCACATCAGCTTCCAGCTACCGTCCAAAGTTCAAACGCCAAAGATAAAATATTATTGGTTAACCATCAAAAAAAAAAAAATTATTGGTTAGAATATAAAATATTATCTCTAACGACTCTGCCTGTCGCTGATATGTTAGTATCATTGAGACCCATTCAACACGTTTTAAATTTTTGGCCCACATTATTATTTTTATTATTATTATTTTTCTTGGTTAAATTTTGATACTGCAAAGAGATTTCTTCCAACTTTCCTGGATCAAAGAAAGCGCGTGTACCAAAAAATCACTTACCAGTCAAAAAAATACTACTTATTTTAGCCTGGCATCACAACAACTAAAACTCAATTCATTGGCTCTCTCATTCTCAGCCAATTCTCGTTCTTTCTCAAAAAAACCATTGAGAAATATCTCTCATTTTTTATTTCTCATTCACTTCGCTTTTTAAACTCTTACAATTTTAATTCCGTTGCATCTTTATTTTCTTTCTCCTCTCCTCTTCCTTTTAGATTTTCTCAATTGTCTCTGCATCAAAATCACAATGGCCCTTTCGACCACCGGAGGAACCTCCTCTTCCTCTTTCACCCAACGATGCAGATATGATGTGTTCTTGAGTTTCAGAGGAGAAGATACCCGCAATGGTTTTACCAGCCATTTGAATGGTATTTTGCGTTATAATGGTATTAACACTTTCATGGATGATGAGCTTCAAAGAGGAGAAAAAATTTCCGCTGAACTTCTTGAAGCTATTGAAAGTTCAAAGATTTCGATCATTATATTCTCTAAAAATTATGCATCATCCACTTGGTGTTTGGATGAACTTGTCAAGATTCTTGAGTGTAAGAATAATGGCCAAGTGGTGTTACCGGTTTTTTATAAGGTGGATCCATCAGATGTACGTAACCAACAGGAAAAGTTTGGAGAAGCACTCGCAAAGCATGAAAAAAAATTCAAGGATAATAAAGAGAAGGTGTGGAGATGGAGGGCAGCCCTAAATGAAGCCAGCCATATATCTGGTTGGCATTACAAAAATGAGTATGTGTTTAATCTCTACTTTGTTATCACCAATTAATTTTATTGCTAAACAAACAACAACCCAAAAAAAAAAAAAAAAAACCCTTCTTGTTTGCTTTTTTATTAAAAAAAAGAAAAAAAAAAAAGAGATTATAAAAAATTTATACTTTGATCATATCTTTTAGTAGTGAGCTAAATAGGATATAAGGTTCAGTGATAGAAAGGGAAGAATATATAATAGATACTCTTATCAATTAATTTGAAACTTCTCTAATGTCATGTTTAGAAAATTTCCCCTAAATTTTATAATAAATTCATTCAAGTGTTAGAAGTGGATTTTCAATGAGTTTGCTTCCTTTCCAAAGCAGATATTTCATGCATCTTTGTGCTAAAAGCCTAAAGTCGATTTTTGACCCCCCAAAAAAAAAAAAAAGTTCGTAATGATAGTTCTCAAATTTATGAATTACGTGCCATTTAATTTTAACTAACAAAATTTCTGTTGTAGTTTACAAACTAAACATGTTGAATTCATTTCAAGATCATATTTCTATTTTCTAACATGTTTTAAATGCTTTGTGATTGGCAGCCACACTGAATTTAGATTTATCGAAGAAATTTTAGAAGAGATCTTAAGTGCTAAATTAAATCGTACACAAGTATTTGTTGTTAAATACCCAGTTGGAATAGACTCTTGCATAGAGGAAATAAGTTGTCTGTTAGATATTGAGTCAGATGATGTTCGCATGTTAGTGATCCATGGTCTTCCTGGAATAGGTAAGACAACAATTGCAAAAACTATTTTTAACTTAATTGCATACCGTTTTGAAGGAAGTAGCTTTCTAGAGGATGTTAGAGAAAACTCAAAAACAATTGATGGTGTACTCCAACTACAAAAGGCACTTTATTATGAGATCTTAAGGGTTGGAAAATTGAAAGTGCATGGTATATCTAAAAGAATCAATGAGATAATGGAAAAGCTTCGGTACAAAAAAATTCTTTTAATTCTAGATGATGTGGACAAATTAGAACAAGTAGAAAATTTGCTTGGAAAATGCAATTGGTTTGCTTCTGGAAGTAGAATTATTATCACAACAAGAGAGAAAAAGTTGTTATCTACTATGCGAGAAGATTGTCATCTATTTTACTATGAGGTTAAGGAATTAGATGAATGTGAATCTCGTGAACTCTTTTGTCAACATGCACTCAAAAGAAACAAGCCTACAGAAGATTATTCGGAGCTCGTACACCAATTTATAGGTTATGCCAAAGGACTTCCATTAGTTTTAAAAATAATAGGTGCTGATTTATATGACAAAAATTTACAATGTTGGAAAAGTGCATTAGATAAGTACAAAAGAATTCCTAATTCGGATATTCAAGAAGTACTTAAAATAAGTTACGATGGATTGGACCAAATTCAACGGGATATTTTCCTTGATATTGCATGTTTTTTTAAAGGATTCTACAAGAATTTGGTTGTAGATATATTACAAAGTAGCAATTATCATGACCCATACTATGATATTGAAAAACTTATCAATAAATCTCTCATAGTCATTACAGAAGATGACAAATTATTAATGCATGACTTAATACAACAAATGGGTTTGGAAATTGCTCGACAAGAATCAGAAGTGTCAAAAAAAAGAAGGCTATTGTGTCATGAGGATGCTCCTGAATTACTAAATGAAGATACGGTATAAGTCTTTTTTATTTACCTTTTTCCTTTTCTCGCAATGCAAATATAAATAACTTTTTCTCATTGTGTTTGATTTATCATTTTAATGTTGAAGATGATTTTGTTTTAAATTTAATAATCATATGTTTTATTTTCTAATGTCATTCATGTGATTCTTTGTTCAATTAGGGATTAGATGAAATTCGAGGCATAACATTGTCCTTGCCACATCCAAGAAAGATGCAATTGAATCTTGGAAAGATGAAAAGCCTCAAATATTTGACAATTCGCAATGTAATTTATGAAGACCTTAAATATCTTCCCAATGGGTTAAGGTTACTTGATTGGAATGAATTTTCTTTATCATCCTTGCCGTCCACCTATGAACCTACAAAACTCGTTGTACTTAACATGAAAAGGAGCCACATTGAATTGGACGAGCATTTCGAGGTATAATCATAGCATTTATAAATTCTTATTAGGTTTTTTTTTTTTTTGGTTCACGAGTACCTTTAGAGAATAAGTTAAGGTGCATTTTTTTTTTGTTAACGAGTACCTTTAAAAAATTTATGGTGCAAATCAATGAACTATTGACAAATGTTTTTTTTTTTTTTTTTAAAGAATAGTGCTATAGATATTACAAGTTTTACTACATTGAACATACAAACTGATGTGTCACAAATTATAAAGAGACAATTCAAATATTCATTTATGAGGTGGTTAAAACCTACCAATCACATTCATTGCCACATTAATTTGAAGGCTTTATGTTTATAAAATTGTAGTACCTTTAACCTTTTTATTTTAAAAGTGTATATTATAATTCATAATTGAACCGTTATTATTTCTGTTGCTCAAAAAAAAAAAAAGAGTTATTATTTTCTAATCTATGCTCTTAGCCTTTTTTTTTTTTTTTTTTGAAATGAGCTCTTAGCCTTATTTTGTTTCTTTTTAATAATAAATTTTTTTTAAAAGTATTCTTCTTTTGCAGAGGTGTCAGTTTGAAACATTAAAATATATGGATTTCGCACATTGTAAAAATATTACAAAAGTACTTGACTTATCAGTGACTGCCCCAAACATAAAGAAGTTGGAGCTTTATAGATGCATAAATTTAGTCAGGATTCATCAGTTGGTTGGTTGGACTTCATGTAATTGTCTCCACAAATAAAGTTAAAATTGTGCACAAATATTAAATAATGTTCACACAACCATGATGAGTCTATGGGTGCAAAATCAATAAACTATTTGACACCAATCACATTCATTGCAATATGCACATTTTTTCATGACGTCATAGGTTGAAACTAAAATATATATATATATATATATATATATTCATTACTATATGAGTTTGTAAAATTTATGTGGTAAAACTTATTATACTTTTAACATTTTTATTTTAAAAAATGTGTATTATACTTTTTTTTAAAGGAAAAAAAATGTCTATTATAATTCATTATTGATCATTTATTAAGCTATGCTTTTAGTCTATCATTTTAAAGTTTGTTTTCTTCTTACTAATAAATTTAAAAAACTTTCCTTCTAATACAGAGATGTCGGTTCGATACATTGAAATATATGGATTTCAGCTCTTGTAAAAATATTACAAAGGTACCTGACTTATCAGTGATTTCTCCACACATAATGAAGCTGGAACTTTATGAATGCAAAAATTTAGTTGAGGTTCATCAATCTAATGGACTTCTTGAAGAGCTTAAATATTGGGATCTCGTTGGATGCCAAAATATTAGAATTTTTCCAAGAAACCTCCGGTTGAAATCTCTTAAAATGTTTTATTTTAATTGGTGTGGAAGTCTTGTGCAAAGAACGGAAAGATTAGCGGTGCTTTCATCGATAGGATATCTCATTAGCCTTCATATCTTGGTTATAAATTTAAAAAACGTGAAAGATTCAAGTAACATCTATAATTTACAAAATCTTAGGGAGGTCATTTTGTATGAGTGTGAAAATTTTCCAAAAGCCAGGGGTACTTCTGGTTGCTTCCCCAAATTACAATATTTAGGTTTCCGTTACAGCAACATCACTACCCTCCCTGAAATTGCTCACAGATGTCCGAAATTAGAGACCCTTTGCATTCTCCATTGCCGGAACCTTCGGGAAATTCCAAGGCTTCCACCTTGTATGAGAACTGTATTTGCAACAGGGTGCAATTCGTTGAATTCACAATGTAGAAGAAGATTATTCAGTCAGGTATCTCTCTAATTTATATATATATAAGAAAAAAAAAAACAATTTTGGTTAACTTTCCTTACTAAATTTGTTGAACTGAAATTTTGTTAATTGCAAGCAGCTTGGAGATGTGATAGGGCTTCCACGGAATTTAGTATGTGGTTATCCTAATATGAGATCATCGCATCAGGAGTTTGGATCTGAATTGGGCTCTTCATCTAAATTGGACTTCGCTTCTAAGTGGTCTTCTTATAGCCTTGCACTTCCAGGAACTACAATTCCAAAGTGGTTCAACCATCAGAGTAATGGAAGTTCCATATCATTCTCAGTTGGTCAGAAATTTCCATCATTTGCTGTATGTGTTGCTTTAAACATAAAACGCAAGGATAATGTGCCATTCCTATCTCAAGCGTTTCTTTGTTCTATCTACTTGCTCATTAATGGTTTTGAAGAAAGGCTCACGAGCTGTTATTTTCGACTTGATCCATTAGATTTTATGTGGTTTCGTTATGTAAGTGTTAGACATGACTTATTGAAACGCAAAATTTTAGGCGATCGGAATGATGTTACTCTTCGGTGTGAAATTTCAAACGACTACAGAGGATTAGCAGAAGTTACAATAAGAAGGTGTGGGGTCCATGTGGCATGCATATGTCACCCACGGAATTCTACTGCAGATAAGGTATTAAAAGAAGCATCTTTTGATGAACGATTAAAATTGTTTTTATCCAGAGTGGCTACAGAGGTTCTTCCCTTCGAGCGAGAGATGGTCGGATGCTCTGAAACCCAAAATGCCAATTATTGCCCTCTTTGTGAAATAGCAGAAGATTCAGCCTTACATCTATTTCAATGTTGTTCCTATGCCAAAGGAATGTGGTATGGTGCTAGATGGGGGTTTCGCATTGAAATGATCCAAGCTAAATCTGTAAAGGAGTTCATTGAACAAATAGTTGACCCCCCAAAGGAATTATTAGCAGAAAGAGTCACCAAAGATGAATTCACACTGTATGCAATAGTGGCGATGGAAATCCTTTGGGATGCACGAGTGAAAGCTCTGGTTTCAGAGACTAAAGAAAGCATAAATCAGCTAGCCCATCGTCTTAACACACAGTATGACTCTAACTTGAGATCACTTGGGACTTCGAGGCGAACTAAAGAGCAGAAAAAGAGAAAGCGCGTGGACCAAACCACCTGATCAACTGGTGAAGCTTAACTTCAATGCGTCATGTGATCAAAATAATGTAGGCTTGGCTGTGGTTGTCAGAAATCAAGAGGGGAATGGCAGAGCAATCAGACGTGGGATAAGCCTCTGCAGTAAGATGGGCAATGCCATTGGCAAATGAGGAGAGACTTGAACAAGTTGTGGTAGAGGGTATAAAGGTAAGCACTCCAAGTATTTGATAAAATGTTACTATGGATATATAATGGTAAAATACAGTACAGATTGCACAATTGGATTGCTATTTCTCTTCCTTTTTTTTGTAGTCCAATGAATTTGTGCTAGAGATAATCTTTATATTGTTAGCTGGTTGTTGAGGATTTATCTTTTAAATTGCAGCTACTATCATCAACTTCATTGTAAATTCAGCTTGCAAGCTCGGCTGGGAATGGAGGAGCATAATGAAGGATATTTTGGCTTTGGCTTCTTTTTTCAGATAATAATGTACTGAACAGCCTCATAAAATGGGCACTGGGGTCTAATGACTCTAGTTTATTGTTGCCTGTAAATGTTCCCCCAACAGTAAGCAGATAGAAGTTTGTTACCTCTCTCTCCTCTTTTTAATATGTTGCTCACACAGTCACACATCCTAGTGGACTTGCATTCGTTTTCTGTTCTTCTGCAACATGTGTATTTGGACTATAATTTATCAATTTATTAATACTTAGCACCAGTTCTGAAAGGTCACTCAGATGCTAATGAGGTCTCTCTTGGAATCTTCGACCCTTTTGAAGGTACTAAGTTCACGTTATATGTATACCAGCTAAATAATTGTTGGAAATATAATTTGATTTTAATATGCGAGTAGTCATGAGGTTACTATAGGCCTAGCTTGGACTGTTTTAATTTTGGTTAGTATGACTTAAGGCCTTTTGTATTATAGTTCTGTTAAATATGACAAAATATAAATAAGATTAAATGAATTGATATTCCAGTTGGCCAAGTTTAGAATAAATTGTCTTATTGAATGAAATATGATTTTTATGTTGTTCTTCTCATAAAAATAATGGTTATTTCTCCTTGTGATCTTGAACATACCTCATGTTGGAGGCTAACTGGAACCTTTCTCCTGAATTGATATCCCTTAGCACTAAATTTAATATTCACTTCACCTAAAACAAAAATTCATGTATTAGAAATGATTTGGAACTATTGGCTGAATCTTAGATACTTTTCTTTTGTGGGGGTGGAGTTGAGGGACTATTGCAATGATTATCATTTACTATTTCAGGAAGCAGAGCATCTTTGCTTAGACAACTACTTGCCAGAAACTGCACTACACTTGAAGAGCCAAAGCAGTCGACCAAGACAAAGCTGCAAGTCCAATGCAAGCACCCCACTGCCCCCAATCAGCCTCTCGGTACTGACAATTGACAAACCACTTCTCTAAGCCCACCATCACTAGCTGAAAAACTATGGTAAACCTTAGAATTATTAAAAACATCTTGTTCTTTAATAACCCCTAAATTTGTTCTTCTCCAGTTGCCTAGGGTCAAACTTATTGAAGACTTGACAAAGGAAAAAGTGTTGAAAATGAGGGTTTCTTTCACTATCTCACACACCCCAAAAATAGATCATGCCCTACATTGCAGCATCAGTAAGACTTCTATGGCTTTGGTTATAAATTGCTTTGATTGATGGATTTACTATGAAGTCATTGCGTGGCCATGGCTAAAGTTGATGCAAGGGCAGCAACATTCATTGTGAGCTGGAACTGAATGAACTTTTGACTATTCTTAGATACACACCTTCTCCAACTCAAAACTGTCACCGCAGAAGTAAATAACCAGGATGACAGTATTTGTGCTCTCCTTTGCCACTTCAGTGCCTTGGATTCCCATGGAAAGCCCAATAATTTTCTTCTCTTAGAATAAATACATGATTCACACCGGCAGTTCTCTCTTCCGGTGAGTATTTTTTGAAAATTCCCTGTTCTACTATAGCTTCATTGTTGAAATCCTCATCAAGATTGGGAATCCCACATTCCAAAGCTATCACTCTTGCTGCATGTTCATTGTCACCGGTGATCATTTTGATGTTTACTCTAAAAAGTGCATATAGTCTTCTTACTCTTCCTCTTTTCAAAATCCCCACTTCTATTTTTCTTTGAATTGAGGGCCTTGACTTAGATTATCTCAGAATTTTGCTTGGTTTTATCGATATTGATACCTAAAATCGTAGATTGCCCAATAATGTAGTACTTTTACTGTATGGCTTCCAAATCCTTCAACCGATCATGCAGAAATCCTGTTTGTAAATTGTGCTAGCTGTGTTGAAACCAAAAACTTGTTGCCTTATAAAAAAAAAATTTCTACTTTTTCTTAGGAAATACATTCCCTCGTTGTTTCTTTGCCAAGCCAAGATTCTGTTAGCTTCATCTCATTAACTGTCAAGTACCTGTTTTGTCAGTGAAGATTTTTTTTGTGGCTCAGTCCATTGTGGAACAAGCAGAAGGTTCTCAAACCCTAGTGTAATCAAGCATCAAGCATTTCATAGAATATGCCACATGTAAGAGCAGCTGATAGAGGTAGACCTTCCAGAGTTGCCACCGCCATAACTGTGACTGTCGTGGCAAAAAGGCATGATCAATCATCGTGCACTATATCTCTAATACTTTGAGTTTTAAATATTTGTATGAGTATTAAGATTTAGAGTACCAGAGCAACAAATGTTCTCTCATGTCAGCTCTTAAAGTTGCATACTATGGTTTTGTTATTTTAATTTTCTGTTCACTTTTTTTTAACATAATGTCTGCGTTTTCAACCAACATCAATGTAGTGGTTATCTTTAACATAATATTTTTGCTTTAAATCAAGCTTCAGTATGACCAGGCTGCTTGTCTTGTGCTATTACTCTCAAGAAAGAGGCTGCACCAGAGAATGATGCTTCCTATTGGTAGTTGAGGAAAGGTGATTGGTTAAATTCATTTTTTTTTCATGATTATGTTTCAAGCTTCCATTCTTTTCATTGTAAATGCATACATATGTGAAATTTAGCATTCATAAATTATCATGTAAGATGTTGATTTCGTTTACTCTTTTTTCCCCTTCTGTAACTACATCACCAGCGAGTATTCTTTGGCTTTGCCTTTTATGGAGACCACTCAAGAAGATTGGCTTTTAATGTCTCTAGGAAGTTTCCTAAGTCCTACATGCAGCACATATAGTTGTGAGTCAATTTTTTGTCATTTGCTTTCTGTTCATCTGTGTTTGCCATTTACAACTCTTTCCCTTTGTCAGACTGTGTTATCATCTTTATGAGTTACAAAGAGTACAAGGGAAATACACTTTATTTTAAATGCTTTATTTTCTTGTGATGAAATCCATCAATGTAGAAGTTATTTAATTTGTAGGGAATTTTTATATTGCAATCATAGGAATGGACCCTTTATGCATGCGCCTGACATGAAGAATCTTTATGCTTAAGAACTTGTGATCTTGTTTGCAGAAAAGATGAATGCTCTTAACAAGTGAGTGAAAAGGCAAAGACCAAGTTGCAATTTCAATAAAAATACCTGATTGCCCTCGCTCCAGCCTCCCAGAATTTGCTTAGGTCATTGAGGTATGTTCATAAGCATTACTTTGTGTGTTACTCTGCGTGGGATATCTTGAATTAAACTATTGAAAACTCTATCAAAGTTTGATTAACCTTCTTACAGATCGATCTAAAACTTACTTTGAGCTTTAGGTTGATAAAACAGTCACCTAAAAGAAGCCCTGTCAGAGGTGATTTGTGCACTAGTTAGCTTGTAACTATATGTGGCCTGGTCATGAGATTGTTACTGCCTGGGCCAGGGCATGTATAGCTTTGTGGAGGCCAGGTCACCAAAAATTAAAGGCAATTAACTTATAAATTAGTACACTTGGCCCACAGCTTTTCATAGTCACCTTGTCATGAAATCAATCAACTTCTTTTTCTCTACATTGGAATATGATCATATATTCTTAAATACTCTCTCCTTAGTTAGCCACCTTGTTTAGGCCAATTTCATGTATATTGCTTCTCTCTAATGAACACACTTTTTTTTTTCTTTATATACAACCTAGGGTCTTTTTTTAAGGGGACAGTAACATATTCAGTTGAAGGAAAATATATGTATATTTCAAATAAGGTATGGCTAATAATAAAATTTTAATGCAAGCAAAAAATTCTCTTAGTAAGGACCAATAATTTTCCTGGTATACATTTAATGTTAACTTAATCCCATCAAAACCTCTTGCTTTCAAATGGGATTATGTGGTTTTGATACCTGAAACAGTGGAGGAATTGGGGCATACAGTACAAAGGTTTATCTCTCTCTCTCTCTCTCTCTCTCTCTCTCTCTATATATATATATGTATATATAATAAAATATTAAAAAAAACCAATGTGTATATATATATACACACACATATACATAAAAGAAATATTAAAAAAATTAATCCCATGGGAAGCAACAGCCACCATGGCCTCCCTTTGCTTTGCATTTGATCATGGCCTGCGTGATTCATACCCATACTGCTTAATTCCTTTTGTGGTATTGTTGTTCTCTTGCCAGAGTTACCATTATTCTTAGATGTACTATGACTTCAGCATTGTTGCAAAACCTTGGGAACTGAGTATTCGTATAATTTCTTTGGTGTTTTTCTCCTTATTGAAGCAAAAAATTTAAAGTCTGATTTGCTGACAATCGATCATCTTTCTATACCAATTATCCAACTAATGAAAAGATGGCAGACAATTTCCTTCTGAAAAATATTTATAAAAAAGTACTAGTATTTTTTTGTAACTTGTCAATGTGTAAATGTGTTTTTTTCTTTTTTCTTTTCTCTAACTTATAATAATTCTTGGTAATATAATTTGGTTTCAACACTAGAGTAGTCATGAGGCCACTTTGCTCTGAGTTCAGTTTGCATATGCTTCATTGTAATTTTAGTTAGAATGATTTAGGGCCTTCTACATTACTGATTTGTTGAATATGACAAAAATATAACTAAAATTAAAAGTGGTCTGATATTCTGGTTAGTCAAGTTTGGAGCAAGTTGTTTGATCCACTAAAGTTTGTGTTTTTTAATATGATTCTCAAAGTAATGGTGTTTGTTACTTCTTTGTCCATTTGAATGTATGAAATTCACCCTCAATGTCGTTGGTCATTTATTTCTTAACTGTATTCCTATGAAAATTTAAGGATGAATGACTATTTTTTTTATTATAAATTTCATAGGAATTATACTTAATAAAACTAATAATTACTTTGGAATAGCTATTGATTTGTCATAGGATTGGTCTTATTTACTGAATTGGCCTTTGGGGGGGGGGGGGGAGCTTTTCTTTTTACCCTGATGTCCTATTAAAGGCTGGCTAGAATGTGGTCTCTTGAATATATATCCCTTAGTCTTGGGGGCTCCCTTCTTGTGGGCGTGAACAACCTTCTCACTCTTCATCTTCACTGAAACCCCACTTCTGTTTTTCTCTAAATCAAAGTCTAACATGGATTATAGAATTTATTGATATTCATACTCATACCAAAGACAAGCCCAAGAAAGGGTCGCTTTCTTGTTAGAGCTCTAGAAATCTTTACAAGCGATTTAGAATCTACTTTGTAAATAGTGTTGGTTGTGTGTAAACCAATTGCTTCTTGTTTTATATATCAAGAACATTTGATACTATTCTGTGGGAGTACCTTCCCTCATTGCTTCTTTTAAGGGCAAAGTTCTGTTACCTTTATCTCATTTAATGTACAAGTACCTATTTTGTCAGTGCAGATACTTATATCTTACCCCAGGGTTTGACAATTAGAGATCCCTTGCCAAGGCATGATCAACTATCATGTCTTTCATAGAATAAGCCAAAGTTGTCTTCTAGCCAGAGGCATACCTTTTGCAATTGCCAACACCATGATTATGACTAGCAGTGACAATACGAACAAGTGCATTGAAATATGTTGGTGCTGCCCATCTCTCAATACGTCCACCCTGACGTCTCCACTCTTTGGGAAGAACTTTTCAAATTGCTTAGATTGCTTGAAGTTATAGACAGCAGAAACAGTTACAACCAGAACAACAGTAACGATAATACTCCCACCATGATAATCGTATGCTGTTTGATTCCAAAGGCAGAGATTATAGCAGAGGCCAAAAGTACAATGACAGTGGTTGCCTCAAACGCTTTAAAGACATAACTGAGAAAGCCTTTTGCTGGTTCTTTCTGGTACTTTTTGGCACCAAAAACGTTCTTTCAATGAATAAGATCAGCCACATTACCACTAATAACTTGCTTTATGTAGGTTCCAAGAACCACAGCCAGTGCTTTTACTCTAGACTGACATGAAGCCTCAAAATTCTTATTCCTCATCATGTCATTGAGCCACTTCAGATCAACACTGAGATAGGAAATGGATTTGTTATGCAAGCAACCCTCATCAACAGGCTGAACATCAATGGTCTTGGTCAATTGGTGCTGTATATGTGAAAGATAAGTAGTAAATTAGTACACCATCTTTGGTTCATTGCTTAGTAGGTCATGATTTTTGGTCTTTTCTTTTGTTGCTTTTGGGTTACATTAGTTGATGCCAAGAAGGTGATAAATGTTACTGCTGCTGGAAAGGTACATATAATTCAAACATAAGTAGCATCTGGCAGTTCCTCATTATCTTCTGTGGGCAATTTGGAGGGTCTTGAATAACTGAACAATTGAAGTCATGGAGAAACTAGTTAAGAGACCAAATCTAGTTTCCTGAATTCGTAAATGGAATGTTGTACAATGAATTTTTTGGGGACCATTTAAATTTATGATTGTAATTCTTTAGGAGGCTCTACATTTTGAACACTACTCTTCTTTAATAAAACTCATTAATTACTTATAAAAAAATAAGTGTTTGATTGTTTTACTTCCTTGGGCTATTCCTAGTTTGTATTTCTGTTAAGATTGTCTATTAGTATGGCCATTGGTCTTTGTACCAATGGCTTCTCCTTTCCCTCTCACAAGCAAGGGGAAGATGTTGAAGTTGTGGGTTTAATCTGAAATGTGTAAATGATTAGTATTTACCAATCAAAACTGCAATGTGATTGTCGAATTCTATTTGTGAAGAAAGGGATGGAGAAACTAAGATAGGAAGCTTTGTGTTTTGATGGCTCTCTCTTATGACGTTTAGCTTTGGAGTGACACTATTTAGGAAGAGTCATAGTATGCCCACCTTCAACATTTAAATACAGATGTAAGTTTGAAAATCTTACATAAGATACAATTATCTCTCCTTGGCCACTCTAGAGCCTTGAATTCCTATAACCCAGTACCTAATGGTTTTAGGGGGGCACATAATTGGAATGGCCTTTGAATATGGCTTTTTCTGCTTCAAGCATGTACCCATCATAGCCTTCTCTAAAATGTAGGATCTTGTCATCATTAAAATATCAATGTTTTCCATCTGCTCTTCAGGCTAACAATTTAGAACATTACAATGTCCACTTCTGCTTTACCTACTAAATCCCTATTTGGCTTGAGATTTTAGACTTTGCACTAAATTATCTATAGCTTTGGAGTTATTTTCTCTAGTGATCATTTTAACATTTAACTTTGGCAATTATGCCCTACTGTTCACACAAACCATTTATTTTGTCACAGTCCACATTGTTTCTGCTGTTCTAGCACTGGTTGAGATCATTCAACACCGCTAGCCTTGATAGCCTGAATAAGATCAGAGGGTTTTCTTCAAGAACAGCATGAACCTTCTCATTCTCCTCCTGTTTTGTTGGACAGAGGTGTTGTACTCCAAGCTCATATCAGCTGTATCACTATGATTGCAAAAATTGCATTATTTTCTTTTGATCCATATACCTCTTAGTTATCTTTCTTTGGACATAATATTTCAAATATATTCCTAGTATTTTCCGTGCAAGAGAGATAGCATCCCATGTTGCACTTAATGTTACTTTGTTTTGCTTGGCTGGGTGCTTAGTTACTAGAATATTCTAGCTATTGATGATATGATTAACTTTCCTATACTGCATTGGTGGGTCTAAAGAAAGTTTTGTGGCTCAACTGTACTCTCTGTATGGCATGCATTGGGTGTGTTACAATCTGTCCTGGTATTGCATTCTATCACTACATTTTCTAAATCAGCCAATTCTAAATGCAAAGAAAAGTGTTACTGCACTCCTTCAAAACTGAAAACTTGCACTCCTGGTTCAGCATTGGTGAGCTTGTTCCATATTTTAAAGATACTAGTCGCATATCCACACGTTGTGCGTGATAATTTTTTTAGGATGATCTCATTAAATATTTTATTAATATTATAATTTTAGTTATCGACTATTGGTTTTTCATTAGTTTTTAAGTAAATATAAACCTTAGATATTCTTCTTTTTAACCTTTACACACGCACACACGCATATATATAACATGAATCTTTACACATACCTTTAAGAAAACTCTATATATTTCATTTCTTTGGATGCGTAAAATTATAGACCACTACTCCATAATAATAGTAGCTAATTAATTTTATATGTTTTTTTTAGTGATCTCATTTGCAACACTTCTTACCATTAATATATATTTACTAATTGATGATTTGCATAACAAAAACATTAAATGAGAGATAGCATTGTTCATTAGATTCTCAAAAGTAATAGTGTATGAAAATTATATATATATATATATATATATATATATATATATATATATATTATAAATAAGCTAAAATGAAAGGTCAAAAAAGAAATTTTAAAATTTTCTAACTTTATTTCTTATGTAATTTCTACTACTACCAGAGAACATCTTTTTTATTTATTTATTATTATTAATATGGTTTCCATAGTTAGAGTTTGATTAGTTTTAAATTTAAATTTAGTATTATGATTGTATTTAATTATTGATTTAATTTTTTAAGTGAATTTAACAGTTTATTTTACTACACTGTAAAGTTTTTAATATTCTCTACACGAACTCTTTATTTTATTTTTTACTTATCCTTACAACCTCTTGTTTTCCAATCAACAGTTACTAATTGACGCTTGATTTTTTTTTTTCTTTATCTACTGTTTATTACTTTGTATTGTTTTTTTTTTCTTTACCATCTCTCTCTCTCTATATGTGTATGTGTGTGTGTGTGTGTGTTTCTCAAATAAAAAAAGATACTCAGTGTTGTCGAGTCATTCTACATCGGTAAGGTGTGATATTGAGAAGGAGTTTATCACTTACTCCGCGACACTAACTACCGCATTCAATTTTGGTGTTGGCATGTGAGTGTATTCCCTTATTTCATCCCCTTCCCTTATATATATATATGTGTGTGTGTGTGTGTTTCTCAAATAAAAAAAAAAATCTCTCTCTCTCTCTCTTTCTCTCTCTCCATTGGCAACGTATCGTTATCCAAAAATTGATGATGATTCTATGACATTAAATATGCATTATTAGTTTTTTATTTTTTTTTATTTAGTGTTTCTAACTTGATTTGTTTTGTATTTTATTTTTCCTTTGATGCATTGCTCCTATGACATTAATATGCATTATTAGTGTTTCCCTAGCATTACTTCACTTAATAAGGACAATTTTATTTATTTAATTTAGGCAAAATATTATTTTTTAAATTTTTAAAAATTTAAAAGGAGAGGAAATATAAATAATTTAACGATATATATGGGGGATGTAACTGAATTTAAATGCTGAATAAAATTATATGAGAAAAAAGTAAAAATAAAATATATAACAGTAAACACTAACTTATCCAAATCATTCGATGTAATGTAATAATAATGTATTCTTATATACTATCTTTAATTCTTTATAATGCAATATGATAACATTTAACAATCAAAGTGATAAAAAAAATTTAAAGCACAAAACTAAATTTCATCAACCAAAATAGAATTCTAAAGAATACAACACTTTATCAAGCTAAAATAGAGATGCAAGAAAAATAAAAATAAAATCCACCAAAAAATTGAGGGAGAAAGAATGGGAAATAACCAATTTTTTGTGAGAGAAAATTATGTAAAGAATAGAAGAGTGAATGACAAATTTATACTAAGAGAATGATTATAAAAAGAAACAATATAAAGAAAAATAAAAGGAAAGAGGAAGAATGATATCTGTGAGGTTCCAAGGACCCAAGAACCCGAAGACCCGAGGAAAGGAAGGCCGACATGCATTAAGCAAGATGAAGTAAAGGAGTAAGGGAAGTTACCTGGAGATACCCGAAGATGATGTGGCATGGGCGCTGCTGGCATAAGGGTTACAAATATCCGAAGGTGGCAGGCTAATTTAGAGGGTTGCATTAAATGCCCGGCAACAACCATTCTGGCCGCATTAATTAGAAGATACCAACTCAATCCGTTGCATTAATGTAGATATGACCTGAACAGTGCTGAACGCAAAGTTAGAACTCTGTTCCATTACCGACAGACAGGTGTCAAGGGGAAAAACATAGTAGATTGCGAGGTGTAAGGCCACGATGAAAGGAACAAATGATATAAATAAGAGTCAGGACACTACGGAGAAGGGACTTTTGTTGTTGAACCTTCTCTACCAAATGTATTGTATGCGGACTTTTAGTGAATAAAGAAACAGCCAAGTCTCTAAGCTGATTTTATGCGCTTTTGGTCCTTACAATTGGCGCCGTCTGTGGGAACAACAACAACGTAACACATTCCGTCTAGAAGCATATGGCGGAGGTGTATCTAGAAGGGGAAGAATCAGTAAGTTCACGAAGCAGGGACGTAGCTGTAAGTCTCCAGCGTGACAACGGGAAGGGACATACCTCAGGGGTGGTGAAAGCACATGATAGCGGTCAGGGGGCTGAGCAACGATCACTAACTGAGGGGCATGTGTCTCGCGACAATGTATTGCAACAGATGCAATCTGAGATAGCTTACTTACGCAAGTGCGTGGATAGTAGGAAGCGGAGGCGTAAGGGTAATGCTAGCTCTTCCAGTGACAGTTCGGAAGCAAACCTTGGAGGAATTCATCCCCCAGTATTTGAGCCTACTCGAAGTGTGACCCGTGTCAGTGTGTCCTCGGGCGTTAAGGCAAAGCAGCAGAAGGATACAAGGATGCCTGATACTGATGGGATATATCGCGATGACGGGAGTGATGCAATGGGTAAAGCCCTGAGGCAAATTGCCAAATCCCCTTTTGTGGCCAGGATAAATAGGGCAAAGCTACCTCGTAGGTTTTCTCAGCCCATCTTTACTATGTATAATGGGAGGACTGACCCTGTAGAGCACGTTAGTCATTTTAGTCAGAAGATGGCCGTTTATTCGAATAATGAGGCATTGATGTGCAGAGTTTTTCCCTCCAGTTTGGGGCCCGTGGCTATGAGGTGGTTTGATGCCTTGGCAGAAGGTTCTCTGAGGTCTTTTGAGGAATTGACTAGGGCATTTGGGGCAAGGTTCATAACTTGTACTAGGATTCCAAAACCTTTGGATGCTCTATTGTCTATGTCTATGAGGGAAGGCGAAACACTCAAAACCTATTCCGACCGATACTGGGAAACGTATAATGAAATTGATGGGGATGTGGAGAGTGTAGCCGTGAGAACTTTCAAGGTGGGTCTTCCTACGGAGCATGGTTTAAGGAAGTCTTTGACAATGAAGGCCGCGATAGATATGCGTCAGCTCATGGACCGGATAGATAAGTATAAACGGGTAGAAGAAGATCAGATGCAAAGCAAAGGAAAAATGAAAGGGTATCTGGAGAGGAAGGATCTTCGGGTAGGGGGGTTTCAAGGTATTCGGCCCAAACGAGACTTTCCAAGCCATCCGAGGATCACCGAGTCTCCTCTAATTAATTCATTATTTAAGGAACCCGTGCATCACATACTGGAGAAAATTCGGCAGGAGCCATATTTTAGGCCACCCAACAAAATGAGTGGAGATGCATCCACGAGAAATCAAAACCTCCACTGCCATTACCACCAGGATAAGGGACACACCACGGAGGAGTGTCGGACACTACGCGATCATTTGAATCAATTGATTAGGGCCGGGAAGATCAATCACTTATTGGTAAAGCCGGATGGGAAAAAGGAACAACTAGACACTCGGAAATATTGGGGTCAGGCCCCTCAACCATCCCTAGGCACTATTAATGTCATCTTGACCCAGCCGAGGGGAGAATTTGGGAAACCTTCTCGGGTCATGACCGTTCAAAACAAGTGTGGGAATGAGGGCGTAGAAGAGAATCATCAAGCAAACAAAAGAATGAGGTCCTCGGCGACGCCCATATTGGGCTTTTCTGATAGGGATAAAGAAGGAACGTTTCAACCCCACGATGATGCCTTGGTCGTCACAGTTCGTATCGGGGGATATGATGTGAAACGAGTCTTGGTGGATGATGGAAGTGGTGCCGAGATTATGTATCCAGACCTATTCAATGGATTAAAGTTGAAGGAAGAAGACTTGGAAAAATACGACCATCCGTTGGTCGGTTTTGATGGAAACCAGGTGATCCCACGGGGAATGATTAGGTTGCCTGTGCAGGTGGAGGGTTCCGAAGTGCAGGTAAACTTCATAGTTGTTATGGCATACTCTCCATACACGACCATTTTGGCTAGACCATGGCTGCATGCAATGGAGGCAATCTCATCTACTTTACATGTAATGGTGAAGTACCCTATACGAGGAAGCGTGGGAGTATTACATGGCAGTCAAATGGTAGACAGGCAATGTCTAACGTCTGCCACTATTCGAACAGGCCGAGGATCGTTGGAAGGAGAAGTTCTTGAGACATCATAGCAATTAAAGGAGGCTGCTCGGGAAGTCGGCATAGATGAGGATGAAGGCTCTGCCGAGCAGCTAACCAAGGTAATTATTGGGGTGGATAAAGAAAAATATTTTCAAGTCGGATCCAAACTGCCGGTACAGGAAAGAGAAGAGTTAGTCCAATTCTTGCGGGATAATATTGATGTTTTTGCATGGACGACTTATGACGTACCAGGAATTAATCCAGAAGTTATCTGCCACCATTTGAATATTAACCCCCATGCGACGCCTAGACAGCAGCCTCCTCGGCGAGCATCTCAAGAGCACGCAGAGGCAGTTAAAGAGGAGGTTGGTAAGCTAAAGCAAGCTGGTGCGATCAAGGAGATCTTCTATCCTGAGTGGCTGGCCAATACTGTCGTGGTAAAACAAAAGAATGGGAAATGGAGAGTCTGTATTGACTTTATAGATCTGAATAAGGCATGTCCTAAGGATCCCTTCCCTATACCCAGAATTGATCAATTGGTGGATGCAACTGTGGGGCATCCCCGAATGAGCTTCTTGGATGCATTCCAAAGGTATCATCAGATCCCTTTGTCATTGAATGATCAGGAGAAGACGGCTTTTCGAGCCTCTAATGGTAACTACCATTACCGAGTGATGCCCTTTGGTCTAAAGAATGCAGGATCCACTTATCAACGAATGGTGACCAGAATGTTTGATGCGCAGTTGGGGCGTAATATGGAAGCTTATATCGATGACATGGTAATTAAAAGTAAGAGGACAGAAGACCATTTGACAGATTTGCAGGAGACCTTCTCGGTGTTAAGAAAGTATAAGTTACGCTTGAATGCATCAAAGTGTTCCTTCGGAGTGGGCTCGGGAAAGTTTTTAGGGTACATGATTACTCATCGGGGAATTGAAGTTAATCCCGATCAAATTAAAGCTGTCTTAGGCTTGCATTCCCCTCGGAATCCGAAAGAGGTGCAGAAGCTAGCCGGTATGATTGCAGCCTTGAACAGGTTCATATCTCGGTCCGCAGACAGGTGCCGCCCATTTTATCGCCTTTTGCACAAATGGAAAGATTTTCGGTGGACTAATGAATGCAACTTGGCTTTTGAGGACTTAAAGCAATACCTATCTAGACCGCCGATATTATCAAGACCCGAGAAGGAAGAAGTGTTATATGCTTACCTAGCCGTCACAAATCACTCCGTAAGTCTTGTCTTAATACGGAATGATGATGGGGTCCAAAAACCAATATATTATATCAGCAAGTCTTTACAGGAAGTAGAACAGCGATATCTACCTTTGGAAAAAGCGCTTCTAGCCGTGGTGCATGCAACAAGGAAATTGCCCCATTACTTCCAAGCTCACACCGTAGTGATACTCACTCAATTGCCTCTGCAAGCTATCATGAGGAAGTCGGATTACACGGGTCGTGTAGCAAAATGAGGAACCAAATTGGGAGCTTATGATATCAAGTATATGCCTCGAACAGCTATCAAAGGGCAAATCCTTGCCGACTTCGTGGCCGAGTTCACGGAAGGTCAGATTAACCACGAAGATACCATGATGACAGTAATGTCCATTGGGATGGAAAACGTCATTCCTTGGGAAGTCTACACGGATGGGGCATCAAATCGAAAAGGAGCCGGGGTTGGAATCGTGTTAATATCTCCCGAAAAGCTAGTCATTGAAAAGTCATTGAGATTGGGATTCTCAGCCACTAACAATGAGGCCGAGTACGAGGCTCTCTTGGTGGGCGCCCAAATGGTTAAACACTTGGGAGGAAAGGTAGTGAGGTTGTATTGTGATTCCCGATTGGTGGTAGGGCAAGTTAACGGAGAATTTGAGGCAAAAAATGAACGAATGAAAAGCTATCTCAAACGAGTCCAAGGGGTGTTGGGTTTGTTTGAAAGTTTCAAGGTACAACAAGTCCCAAGGGGACATAACGCTCATGTTGATTCATTAGCAATGTTAGCCACTTCACTGGGTTCGAGATTACCACGTATGGTCATGGTGGAGGATTTACTGATCCCTAGCTTGACCAGCATCTCGGCAGTACGGGTTCACAGCGTTCATGTAGGCCCAAGCTGGATGGATCCAATTATAGCTTTCTTGCAGCACGGAATACTACCTGAAGATGGAACAATGGCCGAGAAAGTACGAAGAAGCGCTCCCCGTTACTGGCTATCAGAGGAGCAAAAACTCTATAGGCGTTCCTATACAGGGCCGTACCTGCTTTGCGTACATCCTGAAGCCGTGGAACCTTTGCTGGAAGAATTGCATGAAGGTGTGTGCGGGAGCCATACTGGAGGAAGATCATTAGCTCATAGGGCCATGACCCAAGGGTATTGGTGGCCGAGCATGCAGAAAACCTCTCAAGATTATGCCAAGAAATGTGATCAATGTCAAAGATTTGCGCCAAACATACATCAACCAGGGGGTAACTTAAATCCGTTGTCCAGCCCATGGCCCTTCGCTAAGTGGGGTTTAGATATCGTCGGACCTTTTCCTCAGGCAACAGGTAATAGGAGATGGCTTATTGTCAGCACGGATTATTTCACGAAATGGGTGGAGGCCGAGCCATTAGCCAACATTAGGGATGTGGATGCGAAGAAATTCATCTGGAAAAATATCATAACTCGCTTCGGAGTCCCTCATACCTTGATTTCTGATAATGGACTTCAATTTGATAGCAAGGCTTTCCGACGGTACTGCGCAGAAATGGGAATAAGAAATGGTTATTCAACACCGTCCTATCCTCAAGGAAATGGTCAGGCCGAAGCAACAAATAAAGTCATCTTGGCTGGTTTGAAGAAACGATTGGATGATGCTAAAGGAGGCTCGGTAGAAGAATTGCCTCATGTATTATGGGCTTATCGCACTACACCCCGAAGATCGACAGGCGAGACTCCCTTTTCAATGACGTATGGAATGGAAGCTATAATACCATTAGAATCAGGCTTCCCCACCCTGAAGTCCGACCAGTATGACGAAGCGAGCAATCATGATAGGATGTATGATTGTTTGAATACTATTGAGGAAAGGAGAGAACTAGCCAGTGTGAAGATGGGCAGCTATCAGCAGAAGCTCAAGCAGGCATACGACAAGGGAGTTAGATCTAGGCCCTTGGTATCAGGTGATTTGGTACTAAGAAAAGTAGTGGGGGTAGCAAGAAATCCTGCTTGGGGAAAGTTGGGTCCTAATTGGGAGGGACCATATAAAATTACCTCATTAGCAGGTATAGGGGTTTATCGTCTAGAAGATCTGGATGGAAGGGTGATTCCTCGCCCTTGGAATGTAAATAACTTACGACGTTATTATTATTAAGAAAAGAATCTCCTTTTGTGCATGGTTTCCATTCGTATCAATTCTGCATCACTTGCAAAAACACAAGTGTTAAACTGACCTTAGTTCTTGTTCGGCTCCTCGGGCCACAAGTCTAAGAGAAATTAGTCACTTGCAAAAACACAAGTGTTAAACTAACCTTAGTTCTTGTTCGGCTCCTCGGGCCACAAGTCTAAGAGAAATTAATCACTTGCAAAAACATAAGTGTTAAACTGACCTTAGTTCTTGTTCGGCTCCTCGGGCCACAAGTCTAAGAGAAATTAATCACTTGCAAAAACACAAGTGTTAAACTGACCTTAGTTCTTGTTCGGCTCCTCAGGCCACAAGTCTAAGAGAAATTAATCACTTGCAAAAACATAAGTGCTAAACTGACTTTTGTTCTTTTTTGGTTCCTCGGACCATAACTCAAGAATTATAAATCCAACAAGATCACGGCTAAGGAATCTCAAGCATCTAAAGCATTAGCATAAACAAATCATTAAGCCTCGTCCCTCATTAGCATATTGAATCTCATGCCTTCTCTTTCAAACGTCAAAAAAGGTTAAGTAGTGAAATTATGGTGCCCAGGTTAAGCTTTTCGTGTTTCTTAAAATCATTAGTATAATGAACAATTTTGAAGTGATATGATGATTTTTTAATTCGAGTAAGCTTCTATCTGAATGCGTATAAAGCGACAGTTGGATGGCAGCACATTGTAATAAGAATTGTATATGAAACAAAAGAGAAAGGCTAAATATTAATTTCTTAAAAAGTATTCGTTACAAAACTGGGGCAATCATATAGCCCCTTACATCCGTAAAAAAAAGAAAAAAAGAAAAACAAAAAGAAGAAGGAGACAATCACGATAGAATGACTAAGCAACAGGCTGCTTGTCCTTTCTTTTCTCTGGTTCTTTATCTTTTTTCTTCTTTTTTGGCTCTTCAGCCACATCACCCTCAATTACTTCTTCCACGGGCTGAGCTGTGGGAGAGGGGCCTTTTGAGGCTGCTGCATCAGAAGGATCAGGAGCAGGAATAGGCTCAGCTGGTTCACTTGGTGGCATGGGGGGAGCAGGAGCAAGTCGTAATGCTGTGGGATAGTAAACACTATCTGGAGCCCGAAGTTCAGCATCGGCAGCTACCCCAGCAGCGTCCAAGGCATGACCCCATACCTCCAAGCAAAACGCCCTAGCAACCCCTTTGAGTTGGGCGGTCGAGCTATCCGAAGCCTTTTTCATTCCAGCATCGTATGCTGCTTGTTCCGCTGCGGCCTGCTCCTGTTCCTTAGCGGCCAGTTTCCCTTGCACTTGCTTAAGCTCAACAACAGTAAGAGCAAGCCTACTTTAAGCCTGCTTTTGAGCCTCAAGAGCAAGGTTTGCTTGTGATTCGTAGCTTTGCAGGGCAGCCTCAGCGTTCTTATGAGCTTTTTCTACCTCAGACAAGCGAGTGAGGGTTTCCTTTAAATTTAACTCAGCTTCTTTTTGTGCCCTCACTGCCGCCTCGGCATTCTGCTCGGCTTTTCGGGCTAGATCCAACGAATGATCTACCCACTCTTCAGCCATAAAAGAAGCCTGGACCGCCTATGATACATTAGAATTAACAGAGTTAGTCATAAAAACAAAAAAAACAGTTAAGCTCAAAAACAAAATGTGCAAAGATTTAGGAAGTACCTTGGCTAAATCCTGTTTTAAAGACAGGAAAACTTCTCTCTTGCGGAAGGACCGCAACTCGGCCATATCTTCGGGAAGGCATAGAGCCTTCTCTAAACACTCAGCCACCAAGCTCGAGCTTCCCTTCTTCGGGTCCCTCAAGTTAGCATCATCCAAGACCGGGCTACCCGAGCTGAGGGTGAAGTTGGGTCGCCAGGCTGACGCCTTCTTTGTAGACTCACTACTGGGGTCCTTCGACGAACCAGTAGGAGCAGCTTTTTTGGAAAGGGCTTTTCCAGCCCTGGTATCTTTAGTGGAAGGGTCAAGACTCTCCCCTTCTTCGATTTCTATCACGTTTTTGCTACTTTGGCCTCTTTTTCGTTTTTTGTCCGCCGCCTCCGAGGAAGGTGCACGGGTAACGGCCGGAGTAACTGGACGAGGTGGGACCGGAATCGCCGGTGAAGAGCCGCCTGCATGCGCCTGCAGTAAAGCCAACAGGTCGGGCTCTTTCTCTTGAAAACCCATTTTGCTGGTTGATGGGTTGGAGCTGGAAGGAGCGTCTGGACGGTAGAACACTTCGAAATCCTTCTCGGTCACCTCGGGAGGATTCGGCTCGGGCGTGGCAACTCTCTCCTCGGCGACAAGATTAGCGGCTTGGTCCAACAGAGGATAAAGTAGTTGGGCGGCAAGAGGAGCAGGAAGTTGTGCGTCCTGAGTTCCTGCAGGTGGAGGTGCGGGCAGTAGGAATCCCGGGGCCGCAACGTCAATTTGAGCGAGGCGAAGATCCCTTGCTCTGATTACGTTCTTCGGGCTTTGGAAACGTTTGGTGGATGGGGTGTATCCTAGGATGATGTGGGCTGCTCGGAGTTGTCCGTCCCGGTGTATAAATATCTCTGATCGAAGAATCCTGTTCAGGTCAGCACGGTTCACAGCAGACAAGTTCAAAGCGGTATGGTAATCGTCTGTAATGAGGAACGAAATCGTTAAGAATAAATACATTAAAGTAGTACAAAGCACATAAAAAGAATTTGGTCAAATCCTAAGTACTAAGTTAGTCCTCGGGAACCCTACCTGGCACCCCTTCTCGGGTAGGGCAGTGTAAACCGTCATGCCAATTGCCCGAGATGACAAGGTAATCTTCATCCATCCCTTTGCTCGAATCAGGTAGACAAGAAATCAACCTAACGGAGGGGATCCTACACTTCATATAGTATTTAGTTCTGTCCCCTTTTTGGCAGTTATATACCCAATTTACATCCTGCCAGGTTAAATTGGTCCCCATTTTTCGGTTAAGGGCGTCTGTACATCCTAAAATTCTAAGGATATTTGGGGAACATTGCGAGGGGGTAAGCCTATAGTTTATTAGAAAGTCCCTAGTTACTCTACCCATAGGAATTTCCATACCCCCCTCGATAAAGGCAATCATCGGAATCAAAACGGATTCAGGAAGCCGAGACACGAGTGGAATCTCTTCTTCCTCACAGTATGTAATATCTACGTCATCGGGAATCCTATATCGGTTTTTAAAGGCGGCTTTCGCCTCATCTGTGTTTACTAGCTTAGCGTACCTACCCATTAATCCCCGCGGAAAGAGGAGAAAAGCAAGCAAATAGAGAGAAACGAAAGGAAAATGAACACACCTCTGAAGATCGCTTAAAGATGGTCCTCGGGAGCTCACTCTTCTTTCAATCCTTCAGAATGCCAAAATGAGCTTCGTCCAGCCAAAAGGCTTGCTTTTATAGGGGTGGGGTAAAAGAAATAAAAGCGGTAACTTTCCCGCTCATAATTGAGAGCGGGATCTGAACCGTACATTACCCATCCAGTCGTAGAACGTGCGCGGGAAAAGAAACGCCAGGTTCCATAAATGCTCCATCGTGGGATACGAGGCGTCAGACGCGGGTCATGGGGCAGTGAAAAGACGGCTGTACGTGTGAAAACAAACGGAAGGTAAGAAGCATGTGTGAGAAGTTAAAACTTGGTTATTAATTGATTGTTAATAACTCAAGTGTTAAAGGGGCTGTTGTGGGGTTCCAAGGACCCAAGAACCCGAAGACCCGAGGAAAGGAAGGCCGACATGCATTAAGCAAGATGAAGTAAAGGAGTAAGGGAAGTTACCTGGAGATACCCGAAGATGATGTGGCATGGGCGCTGCTGGCATAAGGGTTACAAATATCCGAAGGTGGCAGGCTAATTTAGAGGGTTGCATTAAATGCCCGGCAACAACCATTCTGGCCGCATTAATTAGAAGATACCAACTCAATCCGTTGCATTAATGTAGATATGACCTGAACAGTGCTGAACACAAAGTTAGAACTCTGTTCCATTACCGACAGACAGGTGTCAAGGGGAAAAACATAGTAGATTGCGAGGTGTGAGGCCACGATGAAAGGAACAAATGATATAAATAAGAGTCAGGACACTACGGAGAAGGGACTTTTGTTGTTGAACCTTCTCTACCAAATGTATTGTATGCGGACTTTTAGTGAATAAAGAAACAGCCAAGTCTCTAAGCTGATTTTATGCGCTTTTGGTCCTTACAATATCAAGGTAGAATGTTTAGGGAGATGAAAAGGTAAAAGGAATGAGAAAGGTTGGAGAAAGTGTAAATGTTAAAAAAATGAGTACAATTTGATGAGCACAATTTTCTTTTATTTGAATTTAAGTAAAATATTACATTTTTTATTTTTTAAAACAAAAAGAGAGAGAGAGAGAGAGAGAGAGAGAGAGAGAGAGAGAGAGAGAGAGAAAAATGAATAATTTAATGATAAGGAGGATGTGATTGAATTTGAATATTGAATAAAATAAGATGAGGAGAAAAAAAAATTAAAAGATATAACAATAAAAACTAAATTATCCAAATTATTCTATGTAATGGAATACTATTATATTTTTATCTACTATCTTTAATTTTTTATAACATAATTGGATAAAATTTAACGATCAAAGAGAAAAAAAAATAATAATAATAACTTAAAACACAAAACTAAATCGTATCAACCTAAATTAGAGTTCTAAAAAACACAAAAATTTATCAACCTAAAGTGGAGATGCAACAAAAATAAAAATCCACCAAAACATTGAGAGAGAGAGAGAGAGAGATAACCTTTTTTGTGAGAGATAACTATGTAAAGAATGGAAGAGAGAATGACAAATTTATAGTAAGGGGGAGTGAATAAGTAGAGACAAATAAAGGAAGATGAAGGGAAAGATGAATAGTGATATTAAAGTAGAGGGTAGTGGGAAGATGAAAAGGTAAGGGAAGAAGAAAGATTGAAGAAAGTGTAAATATTAAAAAAAAAAAAGTGAATGCAAAAAAAATTATAGGAAAATTGGAAATAAAAAGGAAATATATATATATATATATATATATATATATATATATATATATATATATATATATATATATAAGAAGAAAGTGTGAAGAAAGATTGAAGAAAGTGTAAATATTATAAAAAAAAAGTGAATGCAAAAAAAATTATAGGAAAATTGGAAATAAAAAGGAAATATATATATATATATATATATATATATATATATATAAATGTTAAAACCGACAAAGATGAATATGTAAAGTTAATAATTTATTTATATATTTTTTTGTAAAGAAAAAGAATAATAATTATGTGGCAAATGATGTAGCAATGAGGTGGTGCAACAGGAGTTCAGCAACTATAAATGCTACACTTTAGCTTTTAGTAATATATAAATATAGATTTGAGCAGGGGCTACGGAAACTTGAGGAAACATTTTCGGAGGTGAGCGGACTTAGTGAGACAGCTTATGTGCTTAGGACCTTTGGTACTTATAGATTCTTGGTGTGTGTTTCGGGATAGATAAAAAGACAAGATTGAAAATAAAATTAATCTAAATTATATTAATTAAGATTCTATAATAAAAGTTAAGAGCTTTATAGTTCAATTGGCATACGTACAAAATGCTCGAAGGTCTAGAAAAAAATTGTTCAAGTTACAGGATTAACGGTTTATTGCCATGCCAAAACAAATGCCAAAACAAAACTACAAAAGACTTTGGCTTGAGAACATGTGGCCAGCAAAAAAAAAAAAAAAAAGTGTTTTAAGTGGATCATGCTACTTTGTTTTGTTTGCAGAAAGACAAAATAGTGTTATGGAATCTATGGATATGAGTGTTTTTTTTCCTAAATTTTTTTTTTTATGCACTATGTGACGTTTTGTTTTAGGGATAAAAATGCTTTGTTTTTGTAATAAAGGGTTACTATCTCTATCATCTATGTAGAAATGTTTGTACATAATAAGTTTACAACAAATTTTAGGTAATAAGCTATTATTGGTTCTAATTTGGGCCAACAACGAACATCACTTTTTTACCCACTAATAACAACTTATCACAAATAATTTGTTGCGAAAATATTGTGCATTTAGCATTACTCATAATCTATAATCTATAGGGGAAATTAAACTTAAACCACTTGTGGTTAGGCCCATTTTAACTTTGTCAACTAAAGTTTGAAAATTATCACTTTACCCACTTAAGGTAGTTTTTGTTAAAGCATTCTCATTCGGGATTCCAAAAAAGTTCTATTTTATAACCTCAAAACCTACTTTATCTATTTTACCATTTCATTTACAACTCACCCAACATTCCAGTTTCTATTTTTATATACAACTCAATAAATTAATATAAACTACAACATCAAATAATATAAAAAATCATGTTTCTCTCTCTTCTCTTTCATTTCTTTTTCTTCTCTTCACATTTCTCGATTAAAATAATAGTATTTTTTTTTTCATCCAAGTGAACAGTTGGTTCTATATATAAGAACCAACTGTTAACAGGTTCTAAAATCTTTTAAGAACCCATACCTGGATGGAGCAGCATTTTTGAGGTTTTGAATGTAAAATAGCAACTGGATGGTGTTTACAATCCCCAATGCTAGTGCTCTTAGGGAGTCGTTACCCACCTCTCCAGTAGCTGTTAAAAAAACACATTTTAACACAAACATAAAAAGAAAACAAATCAAACCCCTCTCAAGAAAACTTTCTCATGCCACTTTCCTAGGATTCATTAACACAAGATATAGAGCAAATCAATAGGAGAAATCTATGTTATTGGATCGACTTTTGCAAATTTGTACTATTTCTTATGTACATTTCTTAAATTTCAGCCATGTGTCTAGTTAAATACCTAACTATAAAAACACCAACTTTTGTTTCTTTATTTTTTCCTTGGCTTGTAGAAAAAAAAAAAAAATGGTTTCACTGCTTCAGATCTCTCCACAGTCCACATCTCACAGTGAAGCATAAAACCACTGAAAGAAAAAAATCTGAAGACAAAAACATAGGCCCACATCTCACATCAACTCTCTTGCTGAAGCGATTTCTTCTTTTGAGATTGGAAAAACTAATGGAGTTTGAAAAAAATTATAAAGGAGACCCTTTTTTTTTTTTGTGGTTAGAAACTCAGACAAAAGGCATTAGGCCTGGGGTTGTTCTTAGGCTAGATCTGACGGATAGGAGAGAGTGATGCGTATTAATTAACTGTGTTTGTTATGAAGATGGATTAGATTACTACTACTACTACTTATTCTTTGTTTTGTTTGTGTATAAATTAATCCACAAAGACACATACAGACTATTCATCAAAGACAAAAAGGGATACGGAAGAGACTCACAAAAGAAAGTGAGCACACAATGCAGGCAATTGTATGAGAGCATACTTTTGCGAGTGCATGAAAATGGCGTGAAAAAGCATTTTTGGAGGGGTATTTGATCTGTTTTCTTTTATGTTTTTGTGTCAAAATGTATTTTTCTAACGGCAAAAGAAAAAGTTGGGAACAGTTGTCTAACAGGTACCATGTCAAGAGGGCAAAGTAACAATTTTCAAATCACATATGTCAAAGTCAAAACGGGTCTAATCACATGTATGTTGAGTATAATTTCTTTTTTTTTTAATAAAAAATATTAAATTTAAAATTATTTACTAATAGTGTTTTTTTTTTCTTTTTCATAACAAATAGGGTGGAGGGATTCCATTCAAAAACATATTTTCCCTCTGGGTGAGACCTAGTTTAGCCACAAGGCTTTTAGCATTATTAAAGCCAATTAATAGAACTTGGTTAGAAATTTTAATATTTGTTTGAGAACAACTTATTTAGTTTTTTATTTAAAGTAAGCTAAAGTATACTTATATTTTGAAAATGTGAAGAAAAAAAAAGATTTTAAAAAGTTGTATATAAATGTTAAAAAACAAAAAGCTAGCTTATAAGCTAGCCCCGAACACAAAGTTGTGCATCACATCATCATGTAATCCACAGACAACAGATAGGTCCACACTGTGTCCTAGCCCACGATAACCAGGCCCCATTCCGCATTTAAGTCTCTGGCCATCAGGCCATCACAATAATAGCTAGCTCAAGTACTACAAGCCTGACTAGCGCATCCCCATCCTCTACGTCCCATGAAAGAAACAAAAACGAGTACACCAATACATGCAGCAGTACCATCTTTATAATGGCCCATATGTCCAGAAAAATAAACATCTTCACAATCTGCAAATCCATCCTTTACACAAAGATCCTAGTAACTTTGAAAAGGTTTAATCTATAACTGTTGAGAGAGAACAATTAAAGACCAGAAAAAAATTATATGTTGCTCTTTTCTCAAATACACTTCGGGACCAGAAGCAGATTACAAATGAAAGACAAAATGAAGAAAATCCAGTCATAGGATGAAACATTCTACATATATGCTAATTTGGATAAGACTCTTGGATAGGTTGGTTCAGATCAATACAAAACATGACGAGTCTTAGAGTCTGAGAAAAGTAATCAACATTACCTGCTCCATTCATGAAAAGAATCCGACCAGAATATTGGAAAACCAGTCAGAGCTATTACTCTCACAAATTGCCCACTTGAGGCCCTTCACAATCCCCATCAGCTCAAATGGAAGAGTACAGGAGCAGAAATGGTAAAAATATATCATCCACATACAGACCATGCCATTGGACTTGAATTTTTATGTATTAAATATGTTCCAGTGATGGTCATTCGGTAGATTTTCCTTTATCTTCTCAAGCCTCTTGAGGATGTCTAAGAAAGGAGGTCTTTGGTTCATGTCATGGGCCCAACATTGCTCTGTTAATCTAAAACCATTGAATATGAAAAGAGATTAGCAATCTGATTGTTCAAGTTCTAGCGTATATCTCGGATAATATTTACAAAAGTTTTTTATTCATATAGCAACAGTGCTTTTCTTCTAAAAAATAACAGAGTATCCAATTGTAAATCAGCATCCTAATGCATGTTGAACAACATGACATGATTTTGGTTGAATAGATTACATAAATGCTGAATACAGGCAAATAAATCTACTGAGAATGGTGTCAGAGTCTAAGAAGAAGATCAGAAATTGCAAGTGCAAATTAATGAAAATATTATGAAGATAGTATAATTAATGACCATGAGATAACCATTTTGGCTGATAAGAATCCACAATTATTTGCAATAATGGGTTTTATGAATTTCTTCAATCTACCAAAAAGTTATTTGCTCTAAATCATTATCTATGCCAAATGAGAGATCAAATAGGCACAGTTCATACAAGTAGATGTCAAAAGAAAAGAATGAGAAATTGCAGAGAGCTAAAAAGCATATGCCAAGTCGGGATTGGGAAAACAAGGACAATAAGATATGAAAGCAATCAGGAATTAGTGATAGTACCAATACAATACAAGATCAGCAACAATGGTTTTCTCAAGGAACAAAATTAGTCAATGGACCAGTTAGAAGAGATTAGTTCTGTTGAAGGTGTTGCAGGAACAACAGGGAGATGAAAAAGAACACGAGACAAGGCTGTAAGGAAGACAAGACAGCTGACAATTTTTTTTTTGGCAAAATGGTGGCTGATAATTTCAACTGTTCATGTACTTAGACCACAAGAAAAGAAGAGAAAGGAAAAGAGGAAATATGTATACCTAGACAGAATAGAATGATGACAACAACAATTTGTGCAGCTAAAAATTAGTTTGGGTAAAGCTTTGTTGAGTCAAATTATTAATAATTATACAGCAGAAAAATCTTAGATTCATTTTATTAGGAAAAAAAATATGATTCATAGTTGGGCCATGCATGCATGACAAAAGAAGCAACTTTGTGGTTGATAAAATTTTCACAACAAACTTACTCTCTCAATTCAGGAGTATATCCTTTTGAGCGAAATGTAGGCCTGTTTCCCTCACTCACATATTTTGCCGCTTCATAAGGCTCAAGGTTTGCAAGTGGTGGGTCCCCTTCAAGCATCTGGATTAGTTGGGAACATTATGAATTAGAACCAATTTCAAGTACTTTGAGATGATCTTATCTCAAATCCTTACAGAAGCAAGCATTACCTCATAAAGTATCATTGCGAAAGAGAAGACATCAATCTTCTTATCATATCTCCGGTGCTTGAAAACTTCAGGAGCCATATACCGGTCTTTTGTTTCATTTCCACACCCATAAGAAGGGAAAAAATAATTAAGTTTTCAGTATTATAAATCGTATTTCAATATACAGAAGTTATCAGAGACACTCACAAATTCCAGTCTCTCCAGTCATTTTGTAAACGTCATGAGTATTCTGAACCTTGATGAGCTTGCTTAGTCCAAAATCTCCAGCTTTTAAATGGTCTGCACTGGAATTGATCAGAAGAACATTCCTGAAATTTATAAACATATTTCATCAGGTAAAATAAAATGAAGGTACAGAGGCCAGCTACATGTTCTTGATGATGAAAACCAGAACAAAAGAAATAAAATGTAACCATTTCAATTGGGGAAAACAGCATTTCATCCTGTGAAGACTAATAATCTCCTAATTACAAGGACATGTTAAAATACTGATTAGAGCATGACATCAGTAGTCACCAGTAAAATATAAAGAAGTTAATATGCCCACCAAAATCTGAAACAGAATAACTTCACCTTGGTTTTAGGTCCCGGTGAATTATGACGTTTGGCTCATTGTGAAGATAAGCCATGCCTCTGCCCACATAAGATAATAGAAATCAGATTAGCATAACAATTGAACTCACTTGAGTTTTTAAATTCTTTTCTTTCTTTTTTTTTTGATAACAAACAATAGATTGAGTTTAATACAAAAACAGATGTCCAAAAAAGAGGATGATCTAAGCAGTAGCAGAACTCCAATCAATGCAACTGACAAACACACACACACACGTGTTCGCACGTGTGCATGCATGTATAATTGTTTTCCACATTTCTCCACTTCCCTTCAATTGATGAGGATCCATAGCAGCCCAATTAATTGTGATTAACGAATGTAGTTCTGGATACGTATCACTCTATACAAAATTAGTTCATACAACCTCAAAAAAAGAGTGAAACTAAAATGAACTTTTCTACTTAAGTACAACAATTATTTACAAACACAGATGCAATAATTGTTGGGTATACACGTGTGTGTGAAGTCCCACATTGAATAATGATGAGAACAATGAGTGACTAATATAACATAGTAGAGCTCATATCCATTGGGCTCAAGCCTTTTGAATTAAGCATGTCTCTATATGTTATATTAACTACTCAATGAGTCTCTCCAAGAAATTTATCTCCCCAACAATAACCAACAATCTATAACAATGGGGTTCAGGTATGGCATTCTTCTAGAAGTAGTTAGAACTTGAAGTACCTGGCAATGTCCAATGCAAAGTTGATAGCTGTTGAAGGACCAAGTGAACCTTTTTCCTTGAGGTACTGATGGAGATCACCCTAAAACAGCAGATGAATGCAACAATTAAGGAAGGTGTCTCTATAAGTACATTCTTTAAATCACTAGCAAGAACTTCAAACCACACAATTATGATTCTATTATCCTAACCCTTTTTTTTTATTTTTTTATTTTTTAAAAAAGAAAAAGAAAAAAGCATTTATATACCCCTCGTAAGTACTCAGTAATTAACATCAGGGGCTTCTTCTCCGTGACAGCTCCAAGAAATTGGACTATATTAGGGTGACGAAGCTTCACTAGCAAATTAACCTCATGCCTGAAGTCCTGACTGAATCAGGAAAGCAAAGAATAGGTAAGCAATTTACATTTTTGATAAACAAGAAACTGGATCAGAAAGAAAATTTGATTATATTTATAGGAGACAAGGATTAATTGTTTTTTTAATGACAGTGGCCCTCCAGAAATCTTTTTTTTTTTTTTTAAATATAAACTTCATCCTTTACTTTGGTTTTGATCACATTTCCCACTCAATTTCAAAATTTTTTTTTTTTTTTATAAGTATTTCCCACTCAATTTCATAAAATAAGCCATAAGTACAACTCAACTCAACCAAGCCCTAATCGACTGATAAATGGATCCTTTTACGCCACTTGGTCCTTTCTAGGGCCATATCCCTAGCTACCTCTTGAAGAATCATGTCTTTCCTTAAAACTTTGTCACTAGTTGGGAACTACCCAGCTCATATATAAATAAGATTCATGTTCATAACAATGCCTATCAACCTACCAAACCCTCCTTTTTTACCCAGGCTTGAGATTGGCTATGCGAAAGGATATGATAATAAAGTATGACGTTGGTGGAGTTAGGACATAATATATAAACCATAAAAAAAAAAAAGGGAAATAATACACTATTCATTGAAAACAATCAACTTATGCTGTTGCAAATAAAAAAAGCAAACAAAAAGCGGCACCCCTATATGGAATTTTATAAGAAAATGTATCTTACATCACCAATCTGTCATCTGAAAGTGATGGAAGAATGCGTTTGACAGCTACAGGTGTTCCACGCCAACAGGCTTTTAAAATCTCCCCAAAAGACCCCTGCCAGCATCAGCCATCATCAGTGAAGTACATCTGACAGATATATTAATAGTAATACAAACCAAGAGCTGTGTCCTGATATCCAGATTTCCAGCAGCATATGAATTATTTAAGTTGCAAACTAAATTAAAGAACTAACAAGGCACCACAGACCCGCAGCATGAAACAAATAAGAGAAATTACAGAATAAAGATGGAAATATATTAGCATAAAGAAACTACCCATTCTTACAATCAAAGCTACCTTATATTTTGTTTAGGTGAAGATAATCATCTCAGCACTTTACCTAGCCAGGGGAAATAAAGTACAAGAATATTGTATAGGTGGCATCTTGTAATGGAGAATGAAAGCATGTAATAAGACATAACATGATCCCTAAAAACAAAAGGTAATAAATTCTCCATTAATCTTTCATACTAACTCCTGAAGATAACCTAGAATGGTTCTTTTTGTAATGGTCATACACAATCTAGCATACTAAATCACATTTTCCAGCTAAGAAAAATAGCAATTACAAAATATAGGAGTTTAAACAGTCCAAATATTACCAAAACCAGATGCAGATTCTAGAACCGCTAAAATTAAAATGCATTCTGGCTGCAGAATAGTAGACAGAAAACCCTAGTAATGATGTTTGAATACACCAATCACTGGTGCCCAGTTTAGAACATTCAAACAATCACATACAATCTGTTTATCACCAATATCAAGAAAAATAAAATCACACCTTCCCGATCATAGCTGAGGTTGAGAAGTCCAGCTCAGAAGGGTCAATTTCCCAGTCACACTTGTTTGGCAGAGGGGGCGGAACAGGCTTTGGTTCAAAATGACTTCCATTTTGGCCCTGCAGAACACTTGAACTTAGAGCCCGCACAAGAAAATGAAACACAAAATCCACAAGATATAAGAGAGTCTTCATGCAGTATTCAGGTATTCCTAGCATTATTATGCCAATGGAAGGAATTTGATGCTAAAGCACTTAGCACAAACAAGAGATAGGCAGATAGCATTTCCACTTTGAAGCAAACTGGTTATATATGACTTGTAAACTGTTTCCATATCTATAAGAAAACACATATTGTTGCAGCCAACAAGAGTTCGAGGAAAAAGAAAATTAAATTCTAAAACATTCAAGAATTGTGGTCTATTTTCAATGTGGCACCTTTCATAGCCTAATTAAGTTATTATTGAGTCTTAATATTAAGTTTATTTAGGTTAGAAAGTTGTTGCTTCAGTTTAATTATAATAAGTGTAATCTGGTAATTTCAATATTTTGTGGAATGGGTTGTAATAGGCTGTATCCAAGGCCCATGAGTCCTAATGTACGTTTTGAGTCCTTTTTCTAATAGTTGTAGAAATTCTTAATTACTTCACCTTGTTATTGGGAGTTCTGTTTATAGGAAAATTTTATTCAGGATTTCCTAGTCTTTCCGGGAACAGGTTCTGCAATAACCTATATGTAGGCCACTATGTAGTCAATAACTTTCAAATAAAGAGATTAAATGAGTGCTTGGATAGCTGAAAAGCATCCTGCGCTTTGCGTTTTTTTTTTTCCCTAGACAGCGCCTCTTGCACTGTTCATGGTCCATGAACAATGCATTTAGGCTTATGAACAGTAACTTCTTTGTGAATAGTAACTTTACTATTATTTTTTTATTGTTTTCAGTTTTCAGTAAAATAAGCAATATCCAAACAGATCCTAAATTCAATAAAATTTCAGCAGCTTATTTTAAACTTTGAGAGTGATTGCTATGCCTTAAGACATTTTAGAATACAATAGAATACCTTAGACAAGTTATCCAACTTGTGATCAAGAATTAGTTAAACATATAAAAAAAGTAGCCTCTTGAGAGCTTAGAACACCATATATTTCATAGGTAGCACCCCTTAGGTGTTTTCAATGATACAAGTTTCAAAAACAGCTGGGAACTCAAAGTGCGAGCAAGACTTCAAATCAACCATGATGTTTAGAGGTTCAAAGCCACCATTAGATATTATTACGTGCTCATTCTGAAAATAGACAAAGACTCATTCCGTCCAAAGTTAACTATCGAGAACCCAGTACCAAGATAGAGTCCCTTTCAAGATCGCAAAGGCTAAATGCCAATTTACCCCAAAGTCAGCTTGATTAGCAGGTATAATAAGTGATACACCAAACTAAGTTCTTTTTCCTCTTTTTTTTTTTTTTTTTTTTTTGTTAAAGGGAAATCACATGTTAACTTCCCTCTGCTTAGATAGCAGAGAGTAGAAGAGGGAGATTTGCCGTAGCAGCTGCCATGGCTGCAAAGTAAAGGCAATTGCTAGGTAATCCAAAGATCTTTTCTTTCGATATTCATGGATAAATTTGATTCCCACCTATCAACCCCCAGAAAATGTCTAATATCCTAGTAATCATACTTCAATGTGCTGATATATGTACGATGATGGCCAAGAGCCTTGTAGTTCAACTAGCACCTCTTGGTGTTTCCAGGGGAGTTGTCCTGGGTTCATATCCCCCCTCCCCCATTATAACTATTGAATTATAAATAAATAAATAAAAAAGGAAATAAATATATATGTGTGTGTGTGTGTACAATGATGTTATATCACATTTCATGGGGTCAATGGAAGATAAAATCCCTAAAACTCATGACTTCGGTTTATCCTTGATGGCAATCAAAATGCAACAACAGACCAAAATAGTTTCCAGTGATGCACCTCAAAAGAAACCACTGCTAAAATTACCCAATAAAATGTAGTCTGAGTTTCTCTAAAGACTCTAACTGAAGAGCAGTAGTATCTGAAAACGTAGACTGTCAACTAGTTCCTTAAGAGCCTAGATTTTATCACTCAACAACCAGACAATATAAAAAAGACCCTTAGTAAGCATCTCTTAGAACCTTACCTAAACAGTTACACCATTTTAATAACAGTGATAGACATTACAACTCTGATTCAAGGTCCAGGTAAAAGAAAGATAGAGAGTGAATTCCCATGTTTTTTCTTTTCAGATTATTCCATAAAATAACAAGTCCCCATTTCTATTACCGAAAGCAAATACCAACTATTTTCTTTAAGAAGACTTTATTATCACGTTATCATTTTCTAGTTCTAATGGTAAGTGAAGAAGGCCATGTATTTATTATCTAATATAATGGTCAGTTATATAACAGAATGAAAAGCATCTTCTATTCCAATATTGATAAAAACAGATTCATCTCTAGTATTAATAAATTCTGAACTAAACCCTAGTACCAATACATAATGGCCAACAGATTATTAACATTTGGAAGATACATTCTAGTAAGTGCTGTTTTATTCATTTATTTATTGGTAAGTTATACAAGCACTAGGTGGATTTCAAACCCTCTACCTTACCATCCACCTATTCTAATTGGAGAAGTACCCATTGATTCATTAACTCTACTAAAAGCAGTTTGGAAGAAGCAACCCAGTATAGTAACTAGGATTTTACTAACAGATTAGGGCATCCATTAATAAACCATTTTAGGAAACTTGTTATGGGAAAATGAAAAAGCAGCTGATATTTTTTTTACAACTTTTTCAATTTCTCATAAAAAGTTTTCTAGAATGGTTGATTAATAGATGCCCTAAGGGCACTCATTAACCAGACCTAGTAACTAATCAACAATAAGGAGAAAAAAACATGTAATCGTAGACTCAACAACTCAATGAAACAAGACAAGAAGAAGAAGCTAACTAACCATTTGCAAGCAAATGACATTAAATAGCAAAAGGAAAGACAAGAAGAGGAAAATTAAAGCCAGAGACTTACATAAGACGAGCCACCGTATGATTTTAACAACTCGATCATGGTATGCTTTTTAGCTCCTTCAGCATCGGCCAAAGGCTGTCACAAGAGAACCTCCATACAATTAGTACCCAATTACCGTTCCACATTAAATTTAAGCCCCAAAAATAAAAATCACTTTTACTTCTAATGCATATCGAAACATTACATTTGAACCGCAAGATTTACTACCCTTTTTCTTTAATGATAGTGCACTCGCAATATCCCTCCTAAGCTTCAAAACCAAGAAATGTACCCCTTAACCATTGTTAATTTATCCGTCCCTTGCTGTTAGGGTTTTCATTAAATTTAACAAAAAAAATTCAAAAAATTTAATAAAATACATGTCTAACAGAAATTTGAAATTCTCACTAAATTGTCGATTCTACCAAAAGCTTAAGCCATTATTCTAACCGTTAAAATAATAGTTAAACGATTAAATCCACCATTTGCAATTGCCAATTTATCAGTAAACAAATTACCAATACCGAACACCGAGATGGAATCTATTCATTTAAATTTAAACACAGTTATACTATCAATTCCATTGTTCAAATCAAAACTTACTTGTACACAACAATTTGCACAATTTTTTTTTTTTTATTATTATTACTGTTGAATTTCACAATTATATTTTCAAATTAAACAAATAAAGTGAAAAAAGAAAAAGAAATTAACACTGCAAAAAAAAAAAAAATTGACGAAGAAACAGTAAAAGAGAGAGTGTTTGTTTTGTTTTTTGTTTTTTACGGTGTTCTTCCATCGATCCTGAGCGTTGACATCGGCGCCATACTCGATCAAGCACTTCGCGACTTCGATCCAGCCGTGGAGCGACGCCACGTGGAGCGGCGTGCGGTTGTCGTAGTCCCTAGCGTGCACCAGCGTCGGATCTTCCTCCAGAAGTTTCCGGACGGCTCCGGCGTCGTTTTGGTGCGCGTGCCAGAGAATCGAAGAGGTCCGGCTCACTCTCGCCTTCTCCTTCTCCTTCTGCTTCAACGGCAACGGCGCTGACGTGGAGCCTCCGCCTCCGCCGCCGCCTTTGCTGCCGGTGCTGTCTCCGCCGGAGGATGTGTCGGAGCTCATTAGATCGGCTCGGATCGGGTTGGAAACTATCTAAAGAATTCGGATCCAAGTCGGGTAGGATATTAGATATTGAATTTTGAAAGTGGGAAATGGATTTTGATTTTTTTTTTTTTTTTTTGAGAGAGAGAGAGAGAGAGAGAGAGAGAAAGGAAAGTTCGGTATTCTATCCGTTATTCTAGTTTTACTTTTTCAACACTGCTCATGTGTATGTATATACCAGCCTAGCAAGCGTTATTCCGTAACTATTATGTATTTTTGCTAATATTATTTATACAATAATCAGTATGTTATTGATTATAAGATGATGCAATAATTTAGTATTAAGCTTTAGGGGAGAAAAAAAAAATCTTTTGAATAAATCTTATAGATAGTGCATATATTGAAAATGCATAATAAAATTGTAACAATAAAACTACTTACAAAATACATGTGATGACCTTTATATAGTTTTTTTAATCCTAAAATTTAGTCATTTACGACACATCCATAACATAAGTAAATAAAAGCATAAATTGAAAATTTTATGGCAAGAGATACATGTTAATTGTATAAAACCACAATTATATTTTGAGATTTTTTTTAATAAAGTATTAAATGGTGCTTTAACCTTAACAAAAGGCTAATACAATTGGGAATTAATGTTTAGAAGTATCTAGAAAAAACTTATTAATTTACTTATGAGCCTTATAAAAATGCAATATAAGTATTGATAATCATAGTTTGTCAATTTTAAATTTATTGGATACTCAGCTATTGTAAAAATTAGTAGAAGCATCCAAATTCCAATCCAAAAATGCAAGCCATGTACCAGGTGGATGGGTAGTTTTTAAACATGGGATAGAAAGTGGGATTTTTTTTAAATAGTACATGGATAGAACATGAGATTTTTTTTAAAATGTGTAGTTTTTTTTCCAAAATATGGAAGATATTTTTTTTTTTTTAAGTAAAACGTGAATTTGGGTTTAAAAAAAAAGTTGGTCGGGTAGTTTTTAAATGTGGGATAGAAAGTTAGATTTTTTTTAAATAATACATGGATAGAACATGGGAGTTTTTTTAAATGTGTAGTTTTTTTTCCAAAATATGGAAGAGATTTTTTTTTTTTTTTTTAAGTAAAACGTGAATTTGGGTTTAAAAAAAAAGTTGGTCGGGTAGTTTTTAAATGTGGGATAGAAAGTTAGATTTCTTTTAAATAATACATGGATAGAACATGGGAGTTTTTTTAAATGTGTATTTTTTTTTTTTTTTGATAAACTTTTAAATAAGGATAGGGTCACACCAATTCCCCACCTTAATCTTTTAAATTTCCCTAAAATTTAGCATTTTATTTTCTTTCAAAATTAGATATGTTAGTGCCTAAATATAAGGATATGGATGGAGAAGTTATACTAGTGGTTTTATAGTAGGAGTCTTTTTTTTCCCCACCAAAATATCGAAGAGATTTAAAAGGAAAAAGAAAAGAGGAAAATGTGAGATGTTTTTTTTTACAAAAGAAAACGTGATTAAGGAAAATGAAGTTAGTTGAGTTCAAATAGAACATTAGCATTATTTGGATTTTGAACAAACCGAAAGGAAACCTAAGGTTGTTTAAAAATTAAAAAATTAAAAATAAAACGTGGGATTGTGGGTTAGATTTTTAACTTTTGTTATAGATGTGTAGTAAGTGGCTAACTTTTAGGACTAAAAAACTAAAATTTTGAATTAAACAAAAATTTATAAATGTTATTAAATTTTTTAAAAAAGAACAACAATACCAAAAGAAACACTACACATCCATAACAAAAGTTAAAAATAGTTTAAATTTCAAATATATCAACAACATCAACAACTTTTGAAATTGAGAAAAAGGTACGTAACATTTTTTATGAAGTAGTAAATTAATACTTATGGAAAAAAATTTAAATCGAATTTGACATAGAATTATACAAATGATAAATATAGTTTCTATTACAAAAGAAATTTTTTTATAACAATTTCTTAGATAACAACCACTTTATGTGAGGTTTAATACATATAATAATTCTTGTAAAGTCTCTCACCCGAACTTATCTAATATTCCATTCCAATGACTCCTCAATGCAATCCAAAAAATTTGTACGTACATGAACCTGAGAGAGATAAAAGAATTAAGGTTAAACCAAGTATTTTTAAAAAAAATTTAACCAACAAACCAAAGTTAGAATTTAACTCTATCATGGACTCTTTAAAATCTAATCATCACATCATCAACTATTTAAATAAATAACTAAATAAAAAATAATAAAATTTAATGCCAAAAACATATACAATGATGGTAAAAAAAAAAAAACTAAAAAACTTTAACGCCAAAAACATATACAATGAAGGTAAAAAAAATTCTTAAAAAGAAAAAAAAAATATGTAGAAGGAAAAAAAGAAAAGAAAAGAAGAAGAAGTGAGGAAATAGAAGATAAAGATTTTTTAGAATTTAACTCTATCATGGACTCTTTAAAATCTAATCACCACATCATCACAAAATCACATGAAAATCTAGCACAAATCATATGATCTTTAATTCTTTGCTCTTTTGTGGTTCATATCCATAATAAAATCAATTAGGCCTCTATTTTTTGTTCTCAAATATTTTATTCTAAGTAATTGAAAGAAGAAGGAGGAGGTATATAGTTGTATCATACTTATAAGTTAACTGCAAGTTGGTCAAATAGAAGCCACTAACGAAGGTAGCAATTTTTTTTTTAAAGAAACGGACATCTAGACAAATTACAATTCAAGCTTTTCCAGGTGGAAAAATTGACAATGTTCAATAAGATGAGATTTGACGGATTATTTTGAGAATTCGTCCCTGGGATTTGAGAGAACGGGAGAGGGAAGATAAAATAAAAAAGAAAAAAAAAAGAGTAGAGCTCAAAGAAAGTAAATCATAAACCAAAAAAAAAAAAACTTGCAAAAAATAGAACCTGTAAATTTGTTGGAGCCTCTGACAATAAATTTCTTTAATCTGAAGAAAAAGAAAGGAGGATGTAGAGCTAAACTAAATGTCTTCAATCTGAAGAAGAATGAGAGATAAAAAGTTAGATAGAAACTACAAAGCGTACGTGAGTTTGTGTGGGTTTTAAAGTGTAAGAGTTTTAATTTACATATTTATCCTCGTTAGTTGAAAACTTATAAGTGGATATGATGAGAGTACTTTAGGTATTCAAAATGTGGAATTTACATATTTATCCTCTTTAGTTGAAAACTTGTAAGCATATATGATGAGGGTATTTTAGGCATAAAAAATGTGGAATCCAAACAGGGAAAGCCCCTTAAATAATAGTATAGTCATTAGTTGAAAACTTGTAAGTGAATATGATGAGGGTACTTTAGGTATCCAAAATGTGGAATTTACATATTTATCCTCCTTAGTTGAAAACTTGTAAGCAGACATGATGAGGGTACTTTAGGCATCCAAAATGTGGAATCCAAACAGGGGAAACCCCTTAAATAGTAGTATAGATATACTCTATTTGCTTAATTGCATTTTCACCATCTTAAAATTTTCTAATTAGGATACTCAACAATTCAGACTCGACTCGACTTGAAAATAAAAAAACTAGATTTTATTTGTTTATTTGACAAACGGGTCAAGTTAAAGCAAAAATTTATGATTGATTATTGAACAACTCGAACTCAATTGTAATAATATGTTTGTAAACGAACTAATGAGTATGAGATTTGATTAAGTTATATACATAGTATTATTATTAATTTATACGTTTAAATGTTTCGAATATAGTTATATGGACTTTTTTTTTTTTTTGTTGAGAAACAAAAATTTGTAACAATTATAGCATTAAGATTTGAAGAAACACCTTTCATCCGCACCTCTAACTTATTTTATAAGATATTAAATTACTATTTATAATTTATTGATGATATAAATAGTTTTTGTAGTAAACTTATATACAATTTTTTAAAATATAAGATTGATGAATCTAATTAAGTCAAAAAAATATAATTTTAATTATAATTTAGTTATTATTAATTATTAGGATATATTTGTGAATGGGAAAAAAATTTAGTAATAATTTTGAGAAAATAATAACTTAATCAAGTGATTCGTGAACAAGTTCAACCTTGTTTGATAAGAAATCAAACCAAGCTTGAATATGTATTTTAGTTTGGTAATGAGTTTGAGTTTAGCTTGTGTTTAAAAATTTTAAAATAAACAATTTTGAACTTTTAATACTCAACTTAACTTGACTTATATACAGCTATATGAAAATTTGAGTAATATTATTCCTTAAATATTAATAAAAATTTTAAAAAAATTACACAAAAGGTCCCAACTTTATAGCTCCAAATTTATAAGTTAATCAATTAAAGTTCTAAACTCATGAAATTTTTTCAATTTGAAGTCTTTGTCCATTTTTGTTATTCTTGGAATTATAAAAGCTACATGATCAATTACGAATTATAAAGATAGAATAAATTAAATAAATAAATAACAGGGATAGATAGAAACTTCAAATTTTGAAACTATTTCATCAAGTTTGGGTATTATTTGATAGAACTAAAAAAATCATGCAACTTAATATAAAATAAAACATGGTATAAACTTTGAGCTTTATCATGTAATCTCCCCTAATGATTATTTTAGACTCCCTTTAAATTTATGGAAATCCTAACCAGGGGAACAAAATATTTGTTATGAATAATTAAAAAAAGATAGAAAAAAGAAAACATATTTACAATTTCATCTATAGTTAGGGAAAAAAGAAGAAGCAATTTACACATATATTTTCCTTATTTACTAGTATTTCATTAGCAGTATTACTTTTGTATTGGTAGAGAAAATTCCACATTTTTTCCCTCCATGTGGTGGGGCTTGTGTTGTGGCTACTAACCGCGTCGGTTTGTTTGGATCTAACAATAATTGTCATCTAAGAATAATTGTCAACTATTTATTATCCTTTGCCTATCATCCGCCTATGTATTCTAAACACGATTGGATTCCCAAGATCTTGGAGTTGACCTCTAAAAGATCTCTTTATCACCGACTTAACATTCAAGACTTTGGAATTGAATTCTGTATTACGCCCAAAAACAAAAATGTAAAAAATTCATCACCAACATAGGAATCAAGATTCAGAATCAACTTGTCAACACCGAAAGTTATGAACAAATATTCTTAACTTGGCTTTTTTTTTTTTCTTGGAAAATATTTTTAACTTGGTTTTGGGGTTTGGGCAAAGTTTTAGTGCGTATCTCTATATATATTAATCATTCTTTTATTTTCATTTATGCCTTTTTCATAATAAAAAATCTACAACTGTAAAAAGAAATGAAAGAGATCAAACGTAAATCACACTTTTTTATTGGGGTTCATATAATGTCATTTGTTTACTTTTTATTGATCCTTGAGTTGCTTTCTATTTAAAATCCATATATTTATTAACTTGTGTTATTTTTTAATTCAAGTTGGACCCTTCTAAAACCCATTTAACAAGTTTATAAGGATATTTATTAACAAAAGTCTTTTTATTTTTGTCTTTTTTTCCTAAGACCACTAGGAATAAGTAAATAAAAATTTCACTTCAAATTTTGGACATCAACATCCTCCAACTCATGGTGTTTCACGATCAATATTGGAAATGAATGGAAAAGAATTGGAAGTATGAAATATTCTTAACTTGGCTTCTTTTTCTTTTTCTTTTTTTGGAAAATATTCTTAACTTGGTTTTGGGGTTTGGGCAAAGTTTTAGTGCTAATCTCTATATATATTAATCATTCTTTTATTTTCATTTCTGCCTCCTTCATAATCAAAAACCTACAAATGTAAAAGGGAAAGGAAGAGATCAAACCTAAATCGTTTTTTTTTTATCGGGATCCATATAATGTCACTTGTTCACTTTTTATTGATTCTCAAGTTGCTTTCTATTTCAAGTCCATATTTTTATTAACTTTTGTTAATTCAATTCAAGGCGGACCCTTCTAAAACCCATTTAACAAGTGTATAAGAACAATCATTAACAAAAGTCTTTTTATTTTTGTCTTTTTTTCCCAAGACCACTAGGAATAAGTAATTAAAAATTTCACTTCAAATTTTGGACATCAACATCCTCCAACTCATGGTGTTTCGTGATCAATATTGGAAATGAATGGAAAAGTATTGGAAGTATGAAATATTCTTAACTTGGCTTCTTTTTCTTTCTTTTTTATGGAGAATATTCTTAACTTGGTTTTGGGGGTTGGGCAAAGTTTTAGTGTGAATCTCTCTCTCTCTCTCTCTCTCTCTCTCTCTCTCTCTCTCTCTCTCTCTATATATATATATATATATATTAATCATTCTTTTATTTCCATTTATGCCTCCTTCATAATCAAAAACCTACAACTGCAAAAGGGAATGAAAGAGATCAAACCTAAATCACTCTTTTTTTATTGGGTTCATATAATGTCACTTGTTCACTTTTTATTGATCCTCGAGTTGCTTTCTATTTATAATCCATATTTTTATCAACTTTTGTTATTTTTCAATTCAAGTCTGACCCTTCTAAAACCCATTTAACAAGTGTATAAGAACATTCATTAAAAAAAGTCTTTTTTATTTTTGTCTTTTTTTCCCAAGACCACTAGGAATAAGTAAATAAAAATTTCACTTCAAATTTTGGACATCAACATCCTCCAACTCATGGTGTTTCACGATCAATATTGGAAATGAATTGAAAAGTATTGGAAGTATGAAATATTCTTAACTTGGCTTCTTTTTCTTTTTCTTTTTCTTTTTTTGGAAAATATTCTTAACTTGGTTTTGGGGTTTGGGCAAAGTTTTAGTGTGAATCTCTATGGGTCCGTTTGGATACAGCTTATTGCTGAAAATTGAAAACTGAAAACACTGTACCAAAATAATTTTTAAATGTGTGAATAGTGTCGTGGGTCCCATTTTTAATTTAAAAAAATCTGAAAAGTGAAGTTTGTGGGTCCCGTGAACAGTACACGGGACCCACAAATGTGCTGAAAGTCAACAAAATCGGCTACTGTTCATGCACAGTAGCATGAACAGTAGCCTTGTCCCCTGTGAAAAGCGTGCAGCAGAAGGAAAAAAAAAAAAAAACGCTGAAATTTCTCAGCAAAACGCAAACGCAGGTTATCCAAACACACGCTAAATATATTAATTATTCTTTTATTTTCATTTCTGCCTCCTTCATAACCAAAAACCTACAATTGTAAAAGGGAATGAAAGAGATCAAACCTAAATCGCTCTTTTTTATTGGGGTCAGTGCCAGAGTCAGGATTTGACTCGGGGGGCAAAATTTATATACACTATGCATGTATATTGAAACACACACATATTACATATATGTTGGGTAGTTGTAAATGATTTTTTTTTTTTGCATAAATAAGCCATCTTCTGTTTTTTTATTTTTATTTTTTAATATAGTAAACATTCTATTTATAAATGAAAATATTTTTAGTAATTAAGTATGAACACCAAATACAACTAACGTAATTTTGTGCTATTATATAATTATCTCAAAGTTTTGGTTTATTATACAAAATTTTATGAAGTAGGATAATTATTACATAAAGATATTTTTTTTAGTAAGGATCCACATGGTGAAGTGGAGAATTGACACCAAGTCCCAGCCAAAGCTAGTTGGCTATTATATGCATGCCAGGCCAGCCCCAAGCCAAAGCTATGAGGCAATTATTTGCTCTATAAGTCTTAAGAGGTGCACCTTTTTCTACCAAAAAAGAGAGAGATGCAACTTTGAGATGGATATATTGTCAAACCAAATACAAACCTTCTTCTTACTATAATTTAAAAGCCACCCTACTATTTTTTTTGTCGAGCCGCGGGGGGGGGGGTGCGGGGGCAACTACCCTCCTCACCCCCCTAGCTTCGTCCCTGATTGGAATCCATATAATATCACTTGTTTACTTTTTATAAACCCTCAAGTTGCTTTCTATTTAAAGTCCATATTTTTATCAACTTTTGTTATTTTTCAATTCAAGTTGGACCATTCTAAAACCCATTTAACAAGTGTACAAGAACATCCATTAACAAAAGTCTTTTTATTTTTGTCTTTTTTCCCAAGACCACTAGGAATAAGTAAATAAAAATTTCACTTCAAATTTTGGATATCAACATCTTCCTGCTCATGGTGTTTCACAATCAATATTGGAAATTAATGAATGGAAAAGAATTGGAAGTATGGAACTAGAATATAAATCTCAAGCCAAAACCACTGCAAAGTGCAAAGTCATAAATCTCATTCTTAATCGTTGATATTAATAGTTTAATACCTCCACCATTGGCATCTTTGATCATGAGAGAAACCAACAACCTCCACCCCTACCAAACTCGTGGAGATTGTCGCTGTGAAACATCCTAAACCCCATGGCCATGCCCTTACCTCACCATGTCGCCTTCTGCACCTCAATATGACCCTTATAACCCGTTCACGTCAATGATGGAAAAAGAGAAATTGATGAGAGAGTGCGTGAGACTTAGATGTTGGAAAAATTAATAATAATAATTGATGGGGTGCTGATTTTGCCTATCTCCAAGTCGTCCATAAAGGTCGTCCATGGCCAGTTTGGAATTGTGAACACCCTTCTTAAACTACCTTCATCTACCTCGTCCAAGTAGGAAGAACTCTGGACGAGGTAAACACCACCAGTGATACACTCGTCCAGAATGCCGATACCCTCGTCTCGAAGGAATTTGGCCGATAGACGAAGCAGTCCCTGCGCATACCAGAACACATTCAAGGAGTCCCAGGACGAGGGTACCATACTTAGGAAAATCTCTGAACATGATGTGGCAATCCCTTATCCCACGCATAACCACCAGGTATCCGTTGTGGAACAGAAGCATAACTCCCAAACGGTTATGCAAGTTACACTTGATTCCTACCTCTCCTCGAATCTAGGAGAGGTTCCAATCTTGATAACCGCCTGTAAGAACACTATAAAAGGGCTGTTTCAGACAAATCCAAGGTACATTCATTTTTTTATACCAAAAAAGTTGGAACTCATAACATGGAGAGAAAAACTAACTTTGCCATCGAAGGATTTTCGGCCGGCAGCCCCGGTCGCCTTTGATTCGTTTTTCTTTCTTTTTTCAGGCCGCAGAAAGAACCAGTAGTCATTTCAAGTCCGAAGCATCCAGCCTACTGATCTTCTTTGCATCATCAATAATACTCATTTTATTGGCTAGGCATTGCAGTTCACAGTTAGTTTGGCTAGCTACAAACCACCCAACTGCTGAATGTTTTCAAGATTTGTTGGCAAAAATTTAGTTTTGTATATACATCAGTCTAGAACAAGCCTAGTGTACTGTATTTGTAGTATTTCACACGTACTGTGCCTATATAACTCTCTATTGTACAAAGCATAATATATGTGAAGTACAAGTAAAATGAGTATACTACAAGTACAGAACACTAGGCCAAGCCTAATAACAACTATAAGATGTGTAACATTGTACAACAGAGAGCCTTATATAAGCAATTAAGCATAGCATGTGTGAAGTACAAGAAATATAAGTGGCCTCGACTAACATATATACCAAGTCCAATACTAATACCCCTTTTGCCCCTATTTATGAGGTGAGATTAGTGTTAGAGACAAAGAATCCATAACATAAGCTGATTGTATAACATGGACAGGGCAGACAATTGCAGCAGATTACTTTCCTTGTACAAGCTCCGGCCCACAAGTTGACAACTCCTATAAGGAAACTACAACGCAGCCACCATCCCATTATGCCACTACATGATCTGTATAATTCCCATATGATTCATGTGATCCTTAATTTGTGTGCGTAATCCCATGAAACATGGATCCCTTTTTCTTCAAATATACTTGTATTTATTTACACCCAATGGGTTTGTCAACATATTGAAAATATTCTCCCTCTTTTGTTCAATTAGAAGATCAAATCTCCTTAACTATTTACTTGATTCACACACACCAATAAAAAAGGTAACACAGGAATTCAACTTTCCATGACAAAGTCCTATATCTTGAATTTGGATTTAAATTCCTTATTCTCCACTTGTTAAAAAAATTTTGTTAAAAGAAACCCCCTCAGGTGAAAAAAATTCCTTATTACCAAAAAATAGAAGGGAAACTTTGGTCATGGGTTTTTATTTTATTATTTTTAAAATATCTTGAAAACAATTGGAACAAAATATGTTTTTATATGAATATTTCATCATTAATGCCGTACTTCAGTTACTTTATGTAGTTCACATTAAAAAGAAAGTAGGTAACACATGTATATAATACTCCTCATGTATATGCAATTGCTCAAGTTTAAGAGTCAAGATCAAGTTACAGCCCGAAAGATACAAATCAGATTTGATCAAAGTAGAAACCCCATGGACATTGCTTCAACTTGGTTTTAAATGTGGACTTATCATGAGCTTTGAAAAGAAACTAACATATACAATTTTGTTTGAGTTAATTACGAATTAGTAAATACTATATACTACATTTTTTTTTTCTTTCTTTGAGATAGGTAAAATGAGTATTATATACTATAGATCCGGCTAAAGAACTTATGTTACGGTGTTCAATCACAATTTCTTGTCCACATTCTTCCAAGTAGAGGAACTTCATACCACATCCTCGGTGTCTTCAAGAGACCGCTTCTTGGCCTTCAGGTTAAGCTCAAGGCTTTGAGGTAGAGGAGGGGTCCTTCCTCGACGGAATAGAACTGCAAGAGCCCTCATTTTCTGGCAAAGATCAAATACCTGCAGATAATTTAGAAAGCGTGTTACAAAGGATCAATTGTTTTGCAAAATTTAAAGATTTGTCCGTTTCTTACAGATGAGGCTTCTATCTCTGCAACGCCTTCACAGCCTTTACCTCCGCCTTGCAGTAAGTCACAATACCTTGCAGCTTCATTCTCGTCTTCAAATACCTGCAACAACAATCAAGTTATTGAGCAAGCAAACAGAGTAGATCAAAGAGAATCTAAAGATACTAGCCTGCATTGAACTATTCACACTAGAAAGTGGCATGGTATACGGTGACTGGAGTGCTACATTTATAAATAGGGGACTGATGGCTGAGTAAGTGGATAATTAGTACCAAAAATGGTGGGCGACGTATAATTAAACTTTACACAAGTTACTACTTAGGGTAACTCAAACTATGCATTTGCAATTACACACAACTAATTGTATACTTACTAGCGTATTCATGTTCACAAATATTTTTCCAACACAACAAATATTCAAAAACGAAAGCTTACAAGCACTCCCTCCCTAATATCCTCCACAAGCATCTGAAACTTTGTACCGGATCTTGACTGTTTAGCTTGATTTCCAATTCCAGACCTCCACTTTCCTCCCTTGGAAAACAATAAGCCAAGCTCCCTTTCAACTTCACTGTTACAGAAAACAGAAATTTATTCAGTCAACAGTAGCAATCATCCAAAAGAAAGCTGAACATCAATCCAAAAGATACCTGCGATTTCTTCGGGTTTTCATTGTGCATAATTGGTTTTCCCGTTGGGTGAGTACATAGACAGGCTTCGAAGTTTCCCTCCATGGATTGGCATCCAGTACTGTACAAGAATATAAAAGACCGAAAATCAATTTACATTGTAAAACAAATATGATATTATATATGAACAGAATGGCAAGCTTCACAAAATAAAGCATATCACAGAACATACCAACGTAATACTTTTGATCTACTCAGCTAGAAAAAATAAATGTAATACTTTTGAACTATGAATGATGAGTAACACTTGAAATACTCAAATATGAAATAGAGATGGATAAGAGCACAATACGACTGATAATAGTAGTTCTCAACTACAATGATTGAATGTTAATTAGACAACAAAAGATGTGGATGTATAAAAGTACTCCTACAAATAATTTACCATTAAGCCACAAATATCAGACAGCTGCTAATGCCAAATGAACTAGCACTCTAGGAAAAAGCAGGTATATTCAACTGAAGCCAAAGAATTTTGGTATGGCTTGGAAAACAACAATTAGTCCATCCAATTGCAAGTATATGTAAATATCTAAATCCCAACGTACAACCATGCACTTGTAACTTATAAGACATATCAAGCATATAAGCAGATTGCACATTTAGTTTTCTCCACCAAACAATCACATTTGGCTTCAATACTTGCAAATAGTCAAATACATTATATATAACACATCATAGTAATAGCTTCCGAGTCCTATCCAACATCAAAGTACCAAGTCATGCTCAGTTGGTAGGGATATAAGGTGAGAATTTAAAATTCCTAGGAGTTACCAAATTATAGGTATTTGGTTAACTAATATTGTATGAGTTTTAAAAATCTTGGGTGCCTACAAGTTGTTCTAGATGGTTGCCTCCCTGTAATGGTGGTATAAGTTCAACTTTGTAGTATGTGAGGTGGGTTCTTCCAAAGTGGCTGGACGATGGAGTTGGGAGTCTAGGTTAGGAACCACACAGGGTTTGTCATTGCCATGAGGTGCAAACCTCTTGTATTGTCTGAGAACTAGATGGAGCTGCAGATAGCAGCTTCACGAGATGTGGTGGTTCATGCAAGTGATTTAGGTATCAGTAGGGCTGTCTTCAAATGTGGAATACTGTGGATTAAGCAAGAGCTTGATTGTTTGGGATCTTCTTCACTAGCATTAAGTCATATGGTTGGGGACATCATAGTCCTAACATGCAGCTTTATGGATCGGAGCTTAAAAGCCTGAGCAAACAAACTGGCTAGGGCCCTTGTACATCATGCTATCACTCAGGAGGAGGGGTCTGTTTGGACTGAAGGAATATCCTCTATTTGATAGGAATGGTTCATTGTCCTCCATATGGGACTCCCATACTTTGTAAATACATCCTCATTTGATTAATATAATTTCCTTTTGTTCCAAAAAAACACCTTAAATATCCCAATTCCCCCAATTCATGGGATTCTAAAATAATTTAATTAGAATCTCAAAAAAGCATGGACGCTAAAAAACCTTTTGTGCGTCTATATCAAACCAGCTAGGACACTCCTACTGTTCCTTGTGTATGTTGTCCCCCGTCCCACCCACACACACACACACACACACACACACAAGTTACAGGGAGGAATCTCTTGGAATAGCCCTTGACTGTTTCAAGTGTGTGCAGTCCCCCGTCCTAGACATACAGGGTAATTAAACGGAGGAATCCCTTGGAATAGCCCCAAGATGCTTGGTAGCTAAAAGTTTTGAACCCATGATCTCATGGATTTCATTAGGCCTTGGGAAACCACTAAACCCAACTCCTTGGGGTTTCCAAAACAAATATGTTTGGTTTTGGATATGTTTTTTTTAAAATCCTTGATAGTTGCTTGTTTATTTTGAAAACTTAAAATGAACATAACATATGATATGGCTATCAAAGTTATAGCATTAACTTTTTCAAGAATTGTTGTGTGTGTATAACGTCAGTATTGAACACGCTTCTTAGATTAGAATGGTAACAAATCATGCCTAAAACTAGTTAAACATTTCACCTACGAAAATTGCCATGTGGGTCATATATATATATATATATATTTTTTCTACAGTTAAACTTACATTAATAAATGCTTAGAATTTATAAAACTAGATTGTTACAACCTACGGAACACTTAGGTTGCATTTAGAATTAAAGTTTAAAGTCAACTTATTTTACTATATAGTTTATTTTTTTACTATTTAGCTTATTTTTTCTTATTAATTATAGGTGCCACTACTTCCAAACGGACCCGACAACCAGTTCCACATAAATTCAATTCATACACTCATTTTCATTAAAAGTGAAGATCATTCAGATCACACACAAAGTATGTATGTTTCTGGCTTCGTAACTAAATAAAGCTATGCAAAAATACCAAACAAACGAAACTGATAGAGAAATGAGAGAAGAATTAGAGTATAATAATAAAAAAATACCATCATAGCTGCTGGAATCGAAGGTCTGGTGGAGGTGTCGACGCATGTCGTAGGCACGGGACGACACCTGTTTCACGAACTCGTTCGAAGTTCCAGGAATGGTCCCGTCCATGTGGAGCGCTCTCTCCACTTCCTCCCTTTCCTTCTCCTCCTCGTCGTCGTCGCCATCGCCATCGCCACCACTATTTTCTTCTTGCTGATGTGAGAATCGTCCGCTACTTCTCCAATTACAAGAAACTTCCAGAACTCTTCTCCTCCTCCTCGAAGACAAAAACAGACGAGGGATGCGGTGGTGTTTGTGAGTACTGGCGGTGGTTAGAGAAGAAACGACGACGAGTCGTCGAGGGCGGCGTGGGTCATTTGGAGGAGGGAGGACTATCGTGGGCGACACTGACGACACAGAATCCATGCTAATTGATACCGCAGATAAATTTCACTCTTTTTTTCTTTTTTTTTCTTTTAAATTTAAAAATTTTGGGGTTTGTGTTTTTTTTTTTTATAATAAAAAAAATATATAAGTTGGAAGAATTGGGAGGAATTCTCAGCGTGAAAGGGTGTTAGGTTAGGAAAGGAAGGAGGGAGACGAAACGAAATGTTTTGGCGTTTCTCTCTCGTATGGTCTGGTCTGCTGATATTTTGGAACACCTCTGTAGGTGGGTCCGGGCCGGTTTGGTCTCTGAAACGGACGGGTCAAATTCGGACCCTTTAGCGGTTATCACGGGTCCATTAGTTTTGGGTTGAGGGTCAAACCGTCCCTCAATTCTTGTTCCTGAATATACATCTCTATTTGATAATATTGGATGGAAAAATAAAAATAAAAACCTAAGGCTTGTTTGGTAATGTTGTTTTAATAACGTTGTTTGTATTTTTTAAAAATACGTATAAGTGAAAACACGTTGTTTAAAAATTGAAAACATGTATTTAAACAAATGTACCAAATAGGCCTTTAGTTGCCAAATACCAACCAACCAAACAAAATGAGCACTCATCCGTTAAAAGTCTACTAGTTGGTGCCTTGTTGGTGGTCAATTAAGGCCGGTTAAGACAGCTGTTGTTACAAATGAGTAACAAGTAAAAGTTTGAAGTAAATTGAAAGTGAAAATAAATGTGATGTATCATTTTAATAAGTTGTGAAAAAAAAAAAAAGGGTTTTATTATCGTATATTAACTATTTTAGAAAATTTTTTTTAAGAAATTAAAAATACCATTTTAACAGTTTTTTTTTTTTCAATTTTTCATAAAAAATTTCTTAAAATTAATGATTAATATAAATGTATACCCATATATTAATTGGACTCTAAAAAGAAGTTGAAATGGTAGCAAAATTATTGCTAAATGAAGGTCAGAACGTGTGCGCATCACGTGTTAAATGAGGGTCTTAATTTTAGCACGGGCGCCAACACAAGTTAGGCAAATGGGCCACCAAAGGAAAAAGAGAGGAGCTCTTTGAGCTGCAAATTGCAAGATTCCTCAGACCTCTTTACCACTGTTACGCTGAAGGTCCATCATGTCTTGATCACCTCCAGTGTTATATTAACTACATAAACACCCACAAATTCCTCTATTCACCGTGTAATACTTGTTCTTGTAAAGATGGAAGTCTAGGGCCGACCCACCATAGGTATGAAATTCGTGGGCTGAAGCATTCTTCATAGGATGAGAAAAAAAAAAAAAAAAATTCTACATGGAGGTACAACAGCCTTGCAAGATAGGTCTTTCAAATGAGTTGATGAGGAACACGAAGATAAAACATAGTTACATAAAGTAGATACTTTAACATTGAGCTCTACAAGATATTCATCCTAGGATCTTTTCTTCTTTTTTTCCATTTTGATAGAAAATTGAATCATATATTTCCAAGAACTAGAGAACCCAAAAAAAAAAAAACATAATGAAAATTTGATAGAAAAGACCACCAATTAGCTTATAGGATCAAGAATTCAAAAACACATGAAACAGCAGAATGGTAAAAATACAGATGTTTTGTTCACTTGTTCAGTTATGGGATGCCTACACAAGACTGAGGCCCCTACCATCAGTGCTTTATAGTACACTTTTACATACAAGAAATGTCCAGTTGTTGAGCATGGAGCACTTATTCAATGTTTATGTACCATAAACAGGATGCTAAGAGCAGGTAAGCACACTAAGTATGATATAATTGCTAATTATACCAAGCATATGTATATAACACATTTAATGACGCTATATACAACAAGCAAATATAGAAATGGAGAACATTTGTACCCCAAACAAAGTCAAGTATAAGTTAACGATGAGAAAACTTATAAAATAGAATGAAGATGACAGCAATAACAAGAGCTCCAATTACTGATCCAATCATCCATTTGTTCTTCGTCATCCTACGTGACATGGCAGTTAAAACTTTTTTACTCTTGTCGATGGCATCATCTACCCCATGAAGCTGCAAGATGAAAATAATAATTATTATTCAACAAATTCACTCGCTGCTGCTGCTGCATCAGGTACATATTTTTGCATACTGGGTTCCCTAACAACAATGATTAGGTATAAACTTATGCTTTGGTCCTTTAAAAAATGTGAATTGTATATACAGAGGCTTGCTAATTGGGTCCCCATTGACATAAAGGGGAACCAGGGAGAATTCAAGCTTGAGTGACAATGAACCACAAGTAGAAACAAAATGTTAAGTAAAAACATACCTTTTGATGAGAGTGTAGGAGAGTCTCACGCTGTTGATGCAGATCCTGGAGGATTGAGACACCAAGCTCTTCTGTCTCCAGTATGGTTCTTCTACTCTCCTTAATTCTATCACTCGACTGATTCAATCTTTCTACTGACATTACCATTCTCTCTCTCTGATCAGTAGAAGCCTGTATATGAAATTATAATCCATAAATGACTTCAAAGTTTAGTAAACAAAGATACAGTAGATGAACCATCCGCATCACATCTGACAGGTAAATTATTTAATAATTGGGAGGACAAAAAGAACATTAAATTTTAAAATCCAATCCATTCTAGAGAGAGAGAGAGAGAGACAGCATAAACATATATGCATTCAAATTGTAAGATGATAATCTGAACATAAATGCATTCAAAATGTAATATGAGAAATCTAAAAATATATGCATTCAAATTGACACTTTCACACTAGTAAAGCCATACTACCTTCTGTGGCTTGAAAAGGTAAGGGTGTGAATTTTACAGCCTATTGTGAATAAGCATTGTAGACAAGGATTCAAAATGGCAGAGCTTCTAAGCCCAATGACATGAAACGCATATACAAGCTGATAATCATAAATCCAATGAAACCATACAGTGAAATGAAGAATTTTAGCTAATAGCAGGCAACTGGACTCATTATTCTGTTTTATCAAAAAATATTTCTAATCCATTGCAGAAAAGAAAGAAAAGGAAAAGATGCAGCCCCAGAGACGCTTATAAACCTATATTCAATTTAATCTAAAATATTAGCAAAGAAATTAATAATTTTGGCTTTGAAATTAATTAACAATTATACAGAAGATAATTAGCAAAGATACAACAGTATATACAGTGTCACAAGTTACAAGTTACAAAGATCATCATCTTCATATTGAAGAACTCCAATACAATTCAAAACTCTTCAACCAAGAAAATCACAATTTGCTTAAAATAAGGGATAGTTTGTGAAAATTTAAAACAATGGAAAAGTGAGGGAGCAGCATGATCCAGACATACCGAATGCACATCTGCCATTCCAGACTCCAACAACTCTTCACGGGAAGCCTGATCAGCATTAGGTGATGAGATTTTTTTAAATTCCCTTTTCAACTTGTTTAGATCAGATTTATATTCCCTTAACTTAGCAAGCATCATAGCCTTTGCACTTGGTTGCAGACTTCTTGCCTCAAGGTCCATTTTCCGAATCTGGCCCCAGGAAAAAATAAGTTTCATGCATAAATTTTAGAAAAAAAGAAGAGGAAAAAAAACCAAATTTTCAGCAAAGGAAATCAAATGGAAATCTTCCACACAGTACCAAAACATCAGCATCATCCAATGCAGCTTTAATCTCAGAAACCTTCTGTTGCTTCTGCTCTGCACAAAAGTAACACAAAAATGGTTCCCAGTTCATAAAATCATACTTAACAAAAAAGGGTATTTTACATTTTCTGATTATAAAACTGCATTCAATCCCCACAGCACCACCTCAGCCTAAACAGTTTTAAGGAGCAGTAAGCACACTAGCAACTAGCAAGGCCTGAGAAGCAAATTTTTTCATCATTAATCTTTCCACTAGATAGACTATCTGACACTGTGGTACCAAATCAAAATGATGATAGCAATTGCTAAAGATTTTCTGGAGTCATTGCAACTAACCAAGCTTCAATAAAGATTTTGCTATCTCTATAACTCTTTCTTAGGGTCCGTTTGGATACAATTGAAAGCTGAAAACTGAAAACTGAAAAAAAACTATAGCAAAATAATTTTTAAATGGATGAAAAGTTACTGTTCACGCCTAAAATCACAGTTCATGGCCAATGAACGGTGACAGACGAGCGTCCAGGAAAAAAAAAAAAAGGGCTGAAACGCAAACGCACTGCATTTCAGCCCAATCCAAATGTTACCTTAGTCAATGAAAAATCATTTGCTTAGTTTAGCCCCCATTGAATTGCTATATCCCAGTGAGATTTATACTTATTCACATATGGGCTTATCAAATCCCGTTTCCTTGATATGCTTCAAAAGCACTTTATTCCAGAAATCAAATAAAAAATGGCTCAAACATCTCATATTGGAGATGCAACATGAGTTCATTTTCCAAGACAAAGCATGGGGTTGTTCAGATGTGACAAGAATTTCCACTTCTTGCTATACCATACAGCCTTGTCAATATCATTCCACTTATGCAAAAATAAACATATACTGCATTATCAATTACTACATAGATAAAATGATTCTTTACACTCCCTCACTTGTTAAGATCATTTGAAAATAAAACTTCAAAAAAATCATATAAACGGTAAAGCTAAATCTAAATGACAAAGCTCCAAAATCCTCCAACAAATTCCATGGCGGTTCATATGATCATTCATGTGTATCTTAATCACATGACTAATTAATTCATTTACGACCATTAAAAGTACATGTGGATGCTTATTGGGTTGCCATATAGTAGGTTGAAGGAACTTCCCTCGAAACTAGTTTGGAGTAAAATTTTGTGCAAAACTATACGAGGTTGTTTTCTATTCCTCCAATCTTTTTAGCAAACCCACTAATTAGTAATATAATTGTCACAACTAGAGGAAAGCAGTAGTCACGTTTACACTATTCCCAAGAGTAGTAGCCAAGTTACAGTTAGCGCTCTCATAAATCGCTTATATTATGTAGTTCAGATCAACCTAGTACACGATCCGATGTAGGACTTAGCACACACTAAAAAAAAAAAAAAAGGTTTTTGAACACTCCCTCAATTGCTAAGATCGTAGGAAAATAACAATTCAAATACACACACACACACACACACACATATATATATATATAATCAAGTTAAAGGTTAAGGACAAAGCTCCAAATCCTCCAACCAATTACGCAGCAGTTCATATGATCATCCATTAAGTCATTTACTAAACGAGGTTGTTGTCTATTCCTACAATCATTTTTAGCAAACACACTAATTCCCTCTAAACCCCCCCCCCCCCCCAAAAAAAAACCATACGTAAAAGGTAATATAGTTGTCCCGAGGAGAGCAAGCGCTAGCCACATTTACGTTATTCCCAAAAGTAGTACTCAAGTTACAATTATTGCTCTCATAATCGCGCTTTATATCATGTAGTTCAGATTGACAGTGTCAGTTTGAGAATTTCTTATTTCTGGTAGCTTAATAGCATAGCGTATATAATTTTTTTTTAAATATATATATATATATATATATATATATATATATATATATATATATATATATTGTTTTTGGTAACTTTTATGCTAAATTTGTTACCAAAAAAAAAAAAAGTTTAAAAGCTAAAAAAAGCAAAACATTTTTCAACACATTCATATTCAATTCAATACCCAATCAAGATAATCAGGGCTATAACAATAACACTTAGTAAATCACATAGTAGCAAGAAAGAGGGAATTATAGATTGGTACCTCCATGAGGAAGAAGAGCAGTGGTGCTACATTTTCTTGAGAGATTTGCAGAGAGCTCACAGTACTGGCGCTCGTACCCTTCGAATACCACACTCATCTGGACTTCAAAAATCAAAAAAATTCACACAAAAAAAAAAATTTATTGAGATTGAAACCCTAGTTTGTAATAGTAGTAACTCAAATCGATTCGATTTAGCCAAAAGAGAGTAAAAAATTGAAGTTAATAATATCGGATTCAGAAATGAATTAACCTTTGGATTTGAAGAGCGATCGGAGATCGGAGATTGGTGATCGGTCGCTTTGATTTGACGATAGGTCCTGTTTGGTTGGGTTGGGTTGTGTTTTGTTTTTTTTTTTTGTTGAGTTGTGTCTGAGTCTCTGTGATTTGGTTTTTTAAGGGATTTTTTGACTTTTGGGGGTAAGTAAAAAGTAATGGTAAATTCACGAAAAGGACGAGAATTTTTTAAGTTCACGTCCAATTCGGACAGCTCCCTCTAGATTCTCTGTTCACTGTAGAAGGCTTTTCTTTTATTCTTTTTTTTTGTTGAAAAAGAGAAGGTTTTTCTATTGTTAGAAAATAAGAAAATAATGTGGTGCATGAGAGATGGAGCATTGCATATGTTTAAGAGGGTAGTTAGATACTTAAAGAGATTTGAATATTTTTATTTATAAAAAATTTATAAAAAAAAATATTATCTTAAGTAGGCAAATACTAGAAGAGATCCAAATACTCTTGTTTATAAAATAAATAAATAAAAAAGTACTATAATAATTTTGGTTTTTTATATGTATATATTATGATGATTTTAATTTTATTCCTAAAGTCAAAATAAAATTTGTTAACTACTAGTTGTATCAAAATTTTTTTTTTTTTTTCATTTTAGATGTTGTATTAACTAAAGAGATTTGATTTTGAAAGGTTGTGGACTTCATCAAGGAGAGAAATTGACACAATAAAATGTATATGAATGAAATTGAGATTAACTTCACCCATTATCAAATGATCAAAATTGTAGCATTAAAAAATAAAAAAGCAAAAAAAGAAATAAAAACTTATTCTTACTTGCGAGAGATTGTCTTGTATCTTGGAAAGAGGAGGAACAATCTTATAAAATATGGTTGTGTATTATTTAGGAACTAATGCTTTTTTTTCTTTACAAATAAGGGTATCTAGACTTTTTTTAGTATCTGATTATTCTCTCAAGTATATGCAATCTTTCTATCTCATACACACCATATTATTACGAGAACGAATCTCTTGAAGGTGGCTTTAAGATGCTGACACGAGATTTCGAACCCAAAATTTCATAGCTATTGTATGGCCTTAAGAACTTAAACTTGAAGAAGCAATAATAATTGAACGCAAACAAAACTCATCGCTGTCCAGACTTCAAACCAAACTACATAAGAATAATTCTATGGCACTTTGGCTCCAGCCACACACACGAATTTTAATTTCAATATATTTTAGGACAAATTTTTCCTAAAATTATCACAACTTTTGAAGTAATAATATATTAACATTCATACTAATTAAAATAGTGTCAGTAATGAGACCATATAAAAATTATGTGATTCCTACCACAATTTATCACACTTTTTTTTTTTTTTAAGATTGTGAAGAATTTTTTGTATCCTACTATCATTATTCTTCCAAGTTTTGTTGGAAAGAGATGTCCACCCAAGTCACCAAACACTAAACTAAGTCTACGGCATCTGGTTTTATCATGAAAGCTGACGAAAAAAAAAAATGTTCACTCCAGGACTAGGATAGGTCCCTTAAGAGATCCAAGGCTGAATGAGAACCAAGGTTATAAAAGAACCAACCAGGTTCTACATTACAGCTCTTGCTGGAATGATGAATTCTGATTCAAGGTTATAAAAAGAGAAGAAATTCACTGACTCCAGACAAGGAAAAACTTCTGTAAAATTAAAAATTGATCCCTATTCATGAAATCCAACAAACTGATCAGTCAATGCAAATTTTGCTCACTAAATGTTCTCCAGCATATAATGGATCCAACAATTAGCCATAAAAATAAATTAGCTAAAAACAACAAAAGAAATCTATCTAGCATGCATATCAAATGAAAAGCCACAGTAATTGCTTCAGAATAAAACCAAGGAAAACATGGTGGCAATTAGAAAACTGCCTCCTAGCTCTTCATGCCATTATCTTGGCAGACCTCACATAGAGGCTATCCACGACCTTGCCAATATTTGAAATGGTTTCCAGCGTTGCCGGGTATATTGCATCAGTCTTCGGATCATCAAAGATGACGAGGCATCCAGCACCCTGATCAAGAGTTCCTGCAAACTTCTTATCTAGAATCATCTGAGACAATTTCTTCTCCACGTGATCAACAGGCAGTTCAATCAGCTCTGCGATATGAGCAATCTCAACCCTTGAGAATGGTTCGATCAACCTGCAGAGATTCTGCTCCAACAAAGTGTCATAAAGTGAAGAGAGATGCCTGTGGACAATAGGGTCTTCCTCTAGCTGAGCCTTAAAATCCCTGAGGGCACTCTCAAAAAGCTTCAAAGAGCGCTTTGAATAGGCATCAGCCACAGCTTTCATGGCATCCAGCTCAGGCCCCACATACTGCAGTCCAGCTTTAGATGATATTATTCCCGCCACATCATCAGCCTGGTTCACCATAATTTTGCACAACAGCATATACTTGAGACTAAAGACTGCCCGTGGATCCTCAAGAGCATTGAAGGCTTCAAAAGCTTCAAAGAAATAGCTATAAGCAGTTTTGTAGTCTTTTTCTTCTGCATGAAGGATCCCACTCTGCAAATCTATAGTACCCTGTTGAGCTGGGGGAACATATATAGCATTGGCAGCAGTTCTTGCAGCCGTCAGTGAAGCCTTGGCTTTAGGGAGATTCCTCAAAGAAAAATGAAGCTTACTCTCCAACAAGTCTATGTCCACAAGTAGAAGCTTGTCATCTAGCCTTCTCACTTCCTTGATTAAACCTGAAAGGAGATTTAAAGCTTCTGAGTACTCTTTGTTTTCCATCAAGAGAGACGCAAGCCTTGCCTCCACTCTTTGCCGTAGGAATGTACGCTTTTCGGCACGGGTCCACTGCACCATTTCTTTGCAGAGGGAAATCTGGAGATCAGATGTGCCTGGGATTTTAGCAACTGTATCAATTATCCCACGAACAATTTTTGCAGTCTTTGCCTTGGGGATCAAGCTGAAAAAGGGCCTCAATTGAGTAAGAAGGTTTCGGAGATCCTCTGCCCGATTCTCTTGTCTAAGAAGATCTGAGAGATTTGTGATGGCCTGTTCCTTTATCCGTAGGGCTTCAGAAGAAGATGACGGGTTTTCAAGTACGCGGTAGAGAATAGAGATGGCTTCAGCTGGGGCTTTGGCTTCTAAAGCCTGAGCAATTGAATCGGTTGTAGCTGGGAGATATGATGACGACATATCTGATAATTATAAAGGAACAAAGTCCTGCAAAATGAAAATAATCCAACAATTTAATTAGATACACATAAATCACATCAAGCCCTTTATGAAAGGACATATTTGCAGCCAAAGAACTAAAACATGCAAAAGTTAGGCGCCCTAGTTACTTTCAAGTAATTACGGCAAACAGAAACAACTTCTAAATCATTGAGCCCCTTTTCTCTACATAGACAGTAAGCCTCAACATGGGAACTTAGCAGCAGTCAGCAAATAACCTATTTCATCCCTCAAGAAAGATAATAAACATTATTAGCCAATTCACTATTGTCACATAATAAGAAAGAATTGGACTTTTAACAGCATCAACTTTCAGTTCCTAAGTTGAAGACTCTGTTTCCAAGAATGCAATATGAGTGGATTGTGGCCTGTAGTTACTTTTCTTTCTAGGACTTTTTAGACTTGTCAACATTTAGGGATTAGTCTTTTGTTCCCTTTATTGTTCAGGTATTTTTCTCTTACATGCTACCAATATACTGAGCTAGCTCCTTTTAGTTTTTTTTTTTTTTATATAAATATATTGAATTATCAAAAAGAAAAGGCAAAAGCTTCTTATGTCTCCCACCAATGAGCACAATATCCAAGAGTTCTAAATCTAATGGGACACTAAGAAGCACAGGCTGTTTTATTCATAATATTTTTCCTCAGTGGACCATAAACCAAAAATGGAAAAATGAATAGAAGTTGTAATAGCAGCCATACAAGCTGAAAGTATTACCTAGCAAAATGCATATGGCCAAACAAGAACCACTTTTGTGACAAAATAAGTGTTTAAAACCTTATTCTAGAGGCATTAAAGGGTTAGACAGCATTCATCCTTGTGTCATCCAGTGCCAATAAGTATGAAAATTATACTATAGTAACAAGCATTGATTCAGGCAATACATGCAATGCATCTGCAAACCAAAAAGTCACTATAGGTATTCCAATACCAGTGTAAAATTAGAGAGTCAATTTCTTTCTTTTTTTCTTTTCTTTTTTTGATAGGTAAAGAAAAATGGTAAGAGAAATGTAGGGACAATCCTTCGCTCAGACTGCAAAAACTAGAGCAGCAGAGCGGCCATGGCGTTCCCCCAAATAGTTTTGGTAATGTGCGCCTACGTACTATCATCATCATCATCATGATGATAGTGCGCCACAATAAACCTCTCCCGTGGAAATACCACGCCACCCCTACCTCAAGAGGGAAGCGCTCGGCCTTAGGCGCTGCAAAGAGAGTCAATTTCATGCAATGTATCTGCAAACCAAAAAGTCACTATAGGTATTCCAATAGCAGTGTAAAATTAGAGTCAATTTCTTTTTCTTTTTTTCTTTTCTTTTTTTGATAAGTAAATAAAAATGCTAAGAGAAATGTAGGGACAATCCTTCACTCAGACTGCAAAAACTAGAGCAGCAAAGCGGCCATGGCGTTCCCCCAAATAGTTTTGGTAATGTGCGCCTACGCACTATCATCATCATCATGATGATAGTGCGCCACGATAAACCTCTCCCGTGGAAATACCACGCCACCCCTACCTCAAGAGGGAAGCGCTCGGCCTTAGGCGCTACAAAGAGAGTCAATTTCATGCAATGCATCTGCAAACCAAAAAGTCACTATAGGTATTCCAATAGCAGTGTAAAATTAGAGAGTCAATTTCTTTTTTTGATAAGTAAATAAAAATGGAAAGAGAAATGTAGGGACAATCCTTCGCTCAGACTGCAAAACCTAGAGCAGCAGAGCGGCCATGGCGTCCCTCCAAATAGTTTTGGTAATGTGCGCCTACGCACTATCATGGTCATCATGATAGTGCGCCACGATAAACCTCTCCCGTGTAAATACCACGCCACCCCTACCTCAAGAGGGAAGCGCTCGGCCTTAGGCGCTACTAAGAGAGTCAATTTCTATCTTTTTTTTCTCTAATAAGTCAGAGAGTTGATTTCTATCTTTTTGTTCTTCATTGCTCAACTTTCCTCTATGACTAGTGGTGGTTCAGCAAAACATGACATGCATCTGCACATCATGTCATTCACTACATATGTTTAGAGAGCGCAATCGTTAAATTCAGCAAAACTTTCTCACTCTCTAATTGTTCTTCCTTAAATTCAATTTTCCACTCTTCCCCCCCCCCCCCCCCCAACCCTTCCCAGTGTGAAGCTGGTAACCAGGAGGCAGGACCTCAAATTGGGTTTAGTGATTCTTGTCAAAAATCCCCATGAGGGGATTTTGATCAAAGCCTAACTGCCTCAAAACAAGTGATCAAATAAGGATTTAACAGCAATACTAAACTAGCATTCCTATACATGGTTGTTAAAATCATATCCTACATAGGATCATTAGGAGAGCCTCATGGATCAAATTGAGGATTATAAGATTCTACTTTCTGTAAAAAATAATAATAATTAAAAAATAAAAATCACCAATAATGATGATGTATGCTAAAAAATCTTTAAAATTATTGAAGCAAAAAGGATTAATTTGATGTAATACAACTTCCATACATCTCAACTAACTAAAGATATATGGAACCAAAATTTCTCAAAAGTGAATTACAACTAAGTACCAAATTAACAATGCATGAGCAAAGAACAATGATTTCAAAATTCAAAATTTCAAAACCACAACATTCATGTTTCCAACACTGGGGTATATGTATCTATATACACATAATATTAATACAATTTCCCTTGAAAACCCAATATTAGAGAATTTTAACATCATTAATCCAAAACACACGCACACACACACGCACAAGCACACACACACGCACACGCACACAATAAGAAGAATCGTCAAATGATTAAATATACACTTACTGAATAGCTTAAGTTTTTAATCATGGTAACAAAGCAAGTGGTCTTGAATTTAAACATTTTATACTGATATTGCTCAAAATTGATAGGTACACTTCGTACTGGCTAGTGTCACCCAATATTTTAACCGGCACAAAACATGGTTACATGGAGTTTCCTTATACCAAAAGAATTAATAGCCAGTACAGAATGGTATTTAAAACCTTGGTTGTGAGTCGTAAGGCCTAGGCTATTAGGGTTTAAACCAAAACAAGTTTGATCACAAAAGCGCATTTGGTTCCCATGAGGCTCAAAGGAGAAGCTAGTACATAATTAGTAACTAATCAGCAACGAGCAGACCAAGTAGTTTCAGAGTAAGTACGCAGATGTAAAACATAGACCACCCCCATCCAGATTTGATTCAAAATTAACCTTAGAGAAACCCCATTCCACAAACCTAAGTGATTCCAAGTCACCAATAATACTAGATTGTTTCCATTCCTCTTGAAATTCGCACTAGCCCACTTAATATTCAAATTTTGTGCTTCCGAATACTACATAGTACATTCTTAAAACCCTTAATTTGATGTGTTCAACACTCAGAGATCAGTAATTTTCAGTAATTCAATTTTCATCACATATAAAGTGTCTAACCCAATAACAGCAAAGAGCTTGTAGCTCAACTAGCACCTCCTGGTGTCTAGCATTCAAATCCCTCCACCCCCATTCAACCATGCCTTAATCAGGGTCGACCACATGTATTCTTTTCTGTCATTCAACTCTAACTCAAAATTACACTCTCTATTGAAGTGCCCAGTTGAATATAACAAATCACAGTCAACAAAATCAAACATATTATACTATTCACAGTAAAATCACATCAAAAATCACAAAACCCATCAGAGAAAACCAACAAAAATTGGAGATTTCGAGAGAGGGACGATGAAATTACCTCACTTTGCGGCAGATCTATTGGGTCTCGCGGCGGAGCTGCTGTACCTGAGGATGATCTGCAAGAAACCACCAAAAAAACGAAAACCCATTAGATAAGAGAGAGCTTGGAGGAGAGAGATTAGGGTTACAGAGGGAAGAGAGCGAGAGAGAGAGAGCTCTTACCAGTGAGAGATGAACGAGAATGAGAGAAACTGAGAAAGCTTGAAGATAAGCCAAATAGTATTTTATTAGGGCAAAACTGGAAAACTGGGGAAAAGTAGTTCTAAAAGAAAAAGGTTTTCGTGGAAACGAAGTTAACAGACCGAGCGCTGATGGGAAAGCTCATGTAAAACTCACCGTTTCCATTATCCCCCAAAAAAATTTATTTATATATATTATATTTGTTTTCCAACTTTAAAATTTTAATAATTTTCAAATTAGAGAGTCTATTTAGAATATACTTATTTTGCTAAGGGTCCGTTTGCTTTGGCTTCAAACCACTCTCAGAAATGTTTTCCTGTAAAAGTGTGTTTGGTCGTTACCTAAAATTAGGTCAAACTGAAAATGTTTTCAGGGTTGACTGTAAAATAAGGGACCCAAGGCGTAAAACTATTTCCGTTTTTATTTTCACTTCAAACTATTTCTAGGCTCACAGATGCGCAAAGAGAGAGAGAGAGAGAGAGAGAGAGAGAGAGAGAGAGAGAGAGAGAGAGAGAGAGAGAGAGAGCTAGATCACGCCCCAACCCCAAACGCGCCGGCTAGATCACACCCCAGCACCAGCGTCGCCTTCGCGATCGCACGATCTCGATCGCGTCGCCTTCGCGATTTAGATCTCGATCTCACCTCTCTCTCTTCCTTCTTCTCTCCCAGATTTTATGATTTTTTTTTTTTTGGGTTTTGTTTCTTTTGTGTTTCTCTGCTGAAAAATGATATTATATATTTGTTTGGAAGCTGAGAGAATGTGAGCAACAAGTAGAAAATGTATTTTCTATAATATTTTTAAGATCACAACCAAACACCTAAAAATATTTTCCAAAGTATTTTTTAAAATGCCACCAAACACCTAAAAATATTTTCCTTTCTTGAAAATATTTTCACCTGAAATTATTTTACATCCAAAAAATATTTTACACCCAACCAAACGTAGCCTAAAATTGAAAAGTTTTTACTGAAAGTAGTTAAAATAGTACAGTGGGACCTATGAATAATACTAAAAAGTATAATAGGCACATGAATAGTAGCAAATATAAAAACTGAATTGTAAAATGAGCTGGCTTTTTAATTTGGAGCCAAATGCACCCTAAATCCTAAAATTTAAGATTATTATTTATTAAACAATAGGACAAATTATATTTTAGACCTTGGTAACAAATTAAACCATAGATTTTAAAAATATTGAATTCAACCATATAATTTTAAAAGTAATAAATTAACTTATGAGATTTTTAGAAAGTAAAGTAATTTAAAGCTCAACCTATTTAAGTAGAATGACATTGTGTTTGGAATTTACTTTGTTACTTTTGAAACTATAAGGTTTAATTTTTTATACTTTTAATTTATAAGAATTAAAATATGGTTTTACCTTGAAAAAATAATTAGCTTATAATTCATGCATATACATGGGATACATTTAAAAATATGCACAATTAAATTTTACCAAGTTTTTATATATATGATATATAATGTCTGTATATTTGAAAATATGAAATAGCTACCTATAAAATAAATATAATTTTATTTAAAAACAAATGAAAAAAAATCAGTTAAATTATTATTCTTGAATTCTCAATAATTTTAGTTTGTTGAACCACTTTAATAATAATTGTAAGTGCACAATTTGTACCTGGATCCAACCGCGTGGTGAGTTCAGGCCCAAAAAGTCTTATACAATAAAATTTGTAGAGCGTGGGCTTGAAACTTAGGTTATATGGATATTGGACAACAAATATGTGGGCTAGATTGCCACTATCTACACAATCAATGAATAAAAATAACAATAATTCTTCTTGGACGTAAGCCGAGGATGACTTGTATTGCCTTTACTTCTCCAAACAATAGACTAAAATTGAAGATGATGTGTACAGTGCTTTCTTTCTTTCTTTTTCCTTCTTCCTTTCTTTTTCTGTCCCCCCCTCTCTAGAATGCCTCTCCTTTCCCTTTATATCATCCTCATTCTTCCCCCCATCTTCCACGTATGGATCAAACAAATGACCCAGATACTTGTCCCATCCACCGCTCTCTGGAAGTCTTCAAACAACAGCTGTAAGGCTGATCTATATTGTTCAGATGTCATTTCCACATTAATGCGGCTGGAAGTGTAGATGCAGAGTCTTTAATGCGGTGGTAGCAGCTTTTTTCATGATATTTCTCATGCGTTCTTCTTCTCTATAACTGTGTGGAACATATTTTTACCCAACAGACCTTCCAGAATTCTCTTTCCAAACACCGTGACGCGTCATACGATCTTCACTTAACTTAGCCGAGGAGATGCCCCTCCTTGGACAATCCCATCAACCTTTTTAACAAGAGCTTGTTCGTGAATTTCAAGGCTCTACTTAGATAGATTAATATTTCTGAATCAGGCCCAAGGCTCAAAAGTGTATCTTGACCATTTGCCCCAACAATAGTCCCTCAAAACTTTATTTTTCTTCCCATCTGGGAAGGAAAGGGAAGTTTTGACCCAATACCACAACCGTCACATGCCTTTCAAATCTTCCCACGTGAGAGTATCATTTCGCTTCTTTTAAACTACTTCTGATGCTTCGAAATCCGTCACGCGCACATTAATTGCTGTAAGTAACGCCCTGTCCTCCACATCCAACGGTGAGATGTACATCCAACGGCTCAGGCTCTTTCTCAAATTTGGGCAAGATAACTCCCATTCAATGCCACCTCCCACACATCAAAATACCTAGGGAACCGAAATTCACCCCATCACTTCAGAATTCAATCAAATCTCAAAATTTCCCATCCTCTCTCCTCTCAAGAAGCTCACGAAGAATCGTCTACCTACTTTCCCGTAAGTTCTTAATCTTTTAAACGCAATTCTCCTAGGCCATTCTCATCGGCCATTAATTATATCCTTCCTCTCCCCAAATCTCCATTCTTACCCCTACCAAATGAGTAGATTCAAGTGTCTAGTAGATACTGATGCCGGTATGGAGAGTTTCCAGGCCAAATATCGTATTCCTCAAGACGTAGGCTTAAGATATTTCCCCCCAGAAGCCATAGCTGACGATAGAGAAGAAGGAGAAGTTGTCATTCCCATCATCGCATTTTTGGAGGGTGAGATGACACTTCCTATGAAAAACGTAACCAGTGAATATCTCTGTAACCATAGGCTATGCCCAGATCAATGCACACCCAACGTGTTTAGAGTCTTAGGTTGTGTCGATGCTCTAAATGAGCAAATGGGTTTGAACCTCACATGGCACGACGTCGTTTACATGTACGAGTGCCATAAACTTAAAAATGTAGGATATTATCTCAAATCTAGATCTAGCATTGTTAGGCTTATATCCTGTCTTCCTAAATCCAACAAAGGCATGAAGGATGACTATCTAATTGCTTTTGGAATGTGGTACGACGGTCCTCATTACCCAGTCAAAGAGGGAAACCCAGGTGTGGATCCATAGGAGTTAGATTCCCTGACATGGGACTTGGTTCTTTTAACTTTACATTTCTAATTACATTGTATTTTATTCCCTCTTTGTTTGGCTTATATTGTTGATCTAACCATGCTTGTCTCCTTGGATACTTTTACAGACAAACAACACGTACGGTCCAGTCTAAGCCTTTGCAGCGTTGCGGACCTCAATCGCATTTTACAATCCAAGGTATTTGTGAGCGAAGACCTGCAGGTAAGGGTAGCCCATCTCATATTGGGATATGACCCACTATCAGATGACTTCCAAGATATCGGCAACGCGATCACCGCAGGTGACCAAAGACCGGGCTTTCTTGCTACACACGAATTACCGGACGACCCTTCCATCATCTTGTACACACGCCCAATAAAAGCAGTCCCTCTTTCGGCCCAACCTCAGACAACAGCCATCCGAGAAGAGTCAACGTCTTCACGCCTATCCCTTGAAGAGGAAATAGACCAGTTCTGTCTTGAGGAGGCAGAGAGACCTCTAGAGGGCCAAGTTGTCAACCTTTCGAACGAAGAAAGCGACTCTGACAGGAACTCCGGTATTAGAAATTTGATAGTTGCTCAAGTAGATAATAGTTCCGAGGAAGAGGAAGAAGATATGTCAAGCCTAAAACAGATCCTTGCAAAAAGGGGTACACAAGTTACCAAAAAGGGGGTTATTGGTACTCAACCTCCTCCGAAGCTACCTCCACCTCCACCTCCTCCTCCTTCCGACCCTATCATTCCTATAGCCGACCTCAAAAAGAAGAGGAAAAAAGAAGACGAGGAAGCGGAAATGGCACAACAGAAGAAACAGAAGCAACAACAACAACAACAAAAGTTGTCAAAGGTGGAACACGCGCTTCTTCCGTAGTGACTGGTGAAAGCCAAGGTTTGGTCGAGGTGCATCACACACAATCCAATTGGTCTCTGGCACTGGAATTGGATGGGGCTCCAATCCCCCACCACTCCAGCATAAGGGAATTCCAACAAGGTCATGCCCATCACCTGGCTAACGCTTTGGAACAACCTATCCTTTTACCGAAGGACATGGAGGCTTTGGAAAAAATGAGCCAGCCACACCTTTTCCTCGCCCTAAAACGGGACTTGGCTCTGGTACGTTTCATTCAATTACTTCTTCCTCACTATTTTTATCATCTTTTTACAAACCCTTTTCATGTGCACTTTCATATTGTTCTTTCCATAATGCACTTGTTTAACCTCTCCATGCAGGCAATTCAAGAGGTTTTCATTGCTAAGAAGTGGGTGGAGGACTCTCAGAACTAGGCTAAGGTTGAATTCCAAGTTAGAGTCGAGACTGAGAAGGCCTTGGGCTATGCCGTGGAGGAGAAAAATGAACTGGCCACCAAATTGGCAGATGAGACTAATGAGAAGAAAAGTGTCGTGGCCGGACTCAAAACTGTTGAGGCTCAAGTGGAGGGACAAAGCAAGTTGCTACGCCAAAAAGAAGAAGATTTATCCAAAGCTCAGCAGGAAGTCCTTGACTTAAAAAAGGAGCTTGCTCAGGCCAAGGAAGAGGTTCGTACCATCAAGGAAACCGTGGAGGCTGCAACAAAGGCTAATTCCAACGAAGGGGTTAAAGCAACGGAGACCCGACTGGCTGAGGAGCTAGTAGAAGTATGTAGGGAATACTGCCAACAAGTTTGGGCAGAAGCCCTAAATGTGGCAGGAGTCCTTGCTACTTCTGACTGGAGAAAAGCAGAGAACATCTAGATTCCCCCTGATGTACGAGTGATTGAAGACCTTCCGCTCACTTCAACTGCTTCCGAGACAGTGCCCACAATACAACCTTCCCAAGTTCAGGAACCTATTCCATCTCCTAAAGTGCCTACTGGTTCTAATAAGGAGGGAGAACGAGGTAACAAGGCTGAGAAGCGCCTGAGTGAACAAGCTGATCCTGATGCCCCTCCAACAGAAACGAAGGACAAAGGGAAACAAGTCCAAACCTCATCCGAGACCAAGCTCAAGAAGACAGGAGAAGAGGACAAGACAAAAGAGTCTGCAGCGAAGCCCAAAAAAGACCCTCCACTAAAAATCAAAGCATAGGCCACCTAGGACTTTTATTCTATGCAGCTTCTTCTCATTTTAACGTTACTTTGATCCTTTTACTTTACAGTGTTATTTCCAGTGTAACCATATACAGAATCAATGCTAAATTGAAGATTTTGATCTCTAATTCATTACAAGTCTTCTTTACTTACATATTTATCTCTTTACCTTAATGCAATTTACATATATAGCCCAAATGATTTTAGTATTAAAATGCGTAGTGAAATCTCTATTATGTCTTAGCTAGCACCAATAATTCAATGTGAAAATAATTTCACTTTATTGAATTAGCCATCAAAGTGCAATAACAAACAGTTAAATATGTGAAAATATATCTGAACTTAAAACGAGAGAAATGCAGTTTAAGACTAGATTACATGTTCAATTTGGGCATAAAGCAGACCCTTAAACTTGCCATGGTGTGTGGCTCAAGAAGCAAGGCTTATCCAAGTTTCCGTTTGATACTTAGAAAAATAAAATGAAATGTTAATTTTCCCAAAGTAGATGATCCGAGGACCAGATGTAACTGAGGTTCTGTTTAACACTTAATGATATATCAATTTCCACGAGGTATGTGGTCTCCGTTTCCCTGTTTCCTCGTTTCATTGATTTAGCATCACTTTGCAGTCTACATTGGGAACTTTACTAATTTATATCATAATTTAAAATTCAATTTCTTAATCAATTGATATCAAGTTACATGAGCAATCATCAAACTCTATTTGTCTCTTTTTTTTTTACCATGAGTTTTGGCTCAAATGGCACCTCCTCCTAGTGTATGAGACAAAGAGTAGGGTGTGTGTGTATGTGGATGCTCATTTGAGTCATCATGTAATGCGTTGGAAGAAGTAATATCTAAATTGGTTTGGAGGAAAATTCTGTTTAACAAGGAAAACTCTTTTTATCATTTTACAATGGGTCAGGTTAGAGTATCATATTGTTGTTTCCTGCAGCTAATAATACAGTTGTGCCATCATCACTTCTTTTTTTTCTTTTTTTTTTGAATATTTCGGAATATTATTATTCCTAACTAATCTATTGATGATCTATAACTAACTCCAAAAATTTGGGATTAAGGCTTATTGTTGTTGTTGTTGTTTGGAACCTTATTATTACTACATATTTACATCTTCCCGTCCTTCCTAAGCAAATAAACCGGAACAGGAAAGTATGCCTGTTTTGAAATAAATTGTTTTCATTCTAATGAGCAAGCTCAGATGAGCTCTATCATGGTCTGCTTGTTTTGAAATAAAATTGTCTTAAAAGTGGACATATTGAGGGAGCAGAGAGTGACAAAGATAGTGGAGATGGAATTTATGGTGTTGCTGGCCTATGCCATAAGCGTCATTAGAACAGAATTAGCCAGACACATGAATAAAACATTCTCATTTACATATAATTATGAATAATTTGGTGCAGTCACCAATCTGTTATAAGCATCTATGCAATTATATGCATGTCTTTCTTCCCATTTTCTAATGCTCAAGAAGATGCCGAGTTCATCACGTAACACTATCATGGAGAAGGGAAGAGGCAGGTCCTCAATTAACATCTGCTTTGCTGAAGCTGAACGATCGATCAACCAATTCGGAAAACAGGAACCCTGCGGCGTTCTGAGAATGCTTCATTCATGTGTGCAATGTGGAGCAAGAGCTGGCTGATCTTCTGCAGGGCATATTAGATTGAATTATAGTTAGAAGAAGCATACTGAACTGCACAGACAATGTAATGCATGTACCATAATAATTAATTAATTATATGAACAATTACATATATACGTCCACCTAGATATGCAGGAATTTGCTGTGTTGCTGGATTCCGAGCCCATGTATCTCTACTCTATCACAGAAAATATTTTTCATAATAGCTAACATGATCCGTTTTGATTGGTAGATCAAGGAAAAAAGTAATTTTACTTCAATCAGCACTTGACAAGTTAAGGAAAAAAGCTTTGTTTCTATGTTATTGACATATAAAGTTATAAACATCCTCGCCCTTGCAAAATAGAGAGGAAGTACTATTGCATGCTAGAGCACCTGTTTTACAGGTGCAAGTTGCAGGGTAGTTCAGTTTTAAAAATGGACAAGACATTGTTCACATTATAATATTGCTAGGATCCAATAAACCTCCCGTGTTCATGAGGCATAAGCCGTAGAACTGAGATCACAACCCCTAGAATTTTCAATTTAAGTTTCAACAGTTGGCAAGCTTTAGTTGCAGTACTGAATTACTTAAAACATCATGGTTAGCACAGGTAGTTCTTAAGGTCTGATATAAGTAGAATTCTCACTTAATTGATTCATTAATTCATACACCAGCCCAAAAACTCAAAACAATTCTGATACAAGAAATCTAGAATCATACCCCAGATAAACTCAGGAATCCAAATCTATCACTCATATAAATTCACTAGATTTTATTTTTTTTAAAAAGTCTTAAATTATGAAGCTTTTAGCAAAGAACCTCATCTTTCTCTCTGATGAGACGATCCTTGCTCTCTTTGTACAGAACTTGACGCCACCTTGGCCCCCATATATTTGTATTAGTCCAATGGTGTTCTTAAAAAAATAATCGTTCTAATAGTTATAAAGATATAACTTTATTTTTTGCAATTCTATTTTTTATTGTAAAATGTACTCTTATATCTGTTAAATATTTGATAAAGTTTTGCATCAAATATGTTTGAATATATCTTTTTTAACCCGTTATGTGGCGATTAATAAGTCATTGGCTCATTAAAAAAATCTTGTCTATAAAACTATACATGAAATGTGTCTTTAGTTGCCACATAATAAGTTAAAACAAGATAGTTTCAAATATGTTTGGAGACTAATTTATCCCTTCTAGTTTTGGATTATTCATGTTTTTGAAATTTTAAATAGTTCAATTGAAAGATTTTTTACTTACTTTAGTATAAAATTTGATAATTTGTGTGGGGAGTAAAAGGGCCCAAGTGGGCATATGGGCCTTTGGGCTGTAACATGGAGGGCCGACCTGCTCCAGGATTAAACTCTATGAGTTGGCCCATACGCCGAGAGTTCGAGGATACAGCCGAGGGAGAGTTTCACCTCGGACAGATCCTAGAGAATTCAAGATTTCATTATAAAGGTCAAGGCACAACTCTGGAAAGACTAGTGGTTAAAAGGGGACATCCTGAATCTTCTAGCTGCACTAGTATTAAAGAAAATATCAAGGCTAAAGGCTGCCACCTCCGCATTAAAGGCTCTGCACCTACCTCCCTGGCCGCATTAATGGGGAGGTGACCCCTGAACAGTGAGGTGGAAACTTCTAGTCACTGTTCAAAAAGTATCAAGGAAGGAAGTATAAAAGGGGGGCGGTAGCTAAGAAAGGGGGGGAAGAAATTGTAATCTTTAAGGAAGAAAGAGAAATAATAAAGAAGTAGTCCTCAGCTCGAGTCCGAGAAGATTCATTGCAATTAGTGTTCGTTATTTTCCTGTTGTTGTTTATAAAAGCCTATTATCGAACTCCCAGTACTTCTAACCTAGGTTTCAAGCCCACACTCTACAAATTTTATTATTTAAGGCTCATTGGGCCTGAGCTCGTGATTGTCTTTGGGTCCAGGTGCAATTGTGCACTTACAATTTGTATTTAAAATGAAAATTTCTAAAAATTTCACTATGAAAATGGAAAAAATGAATTTTATTTTATGAAAGATTGCCATCAAACATAATTTTGATTGAAAATACTAAGCTCTTTTTTATTTTATTTTATTAGGTGTGTGTATATATGTGTGTGAGTATATATAATAAAAAAAAGTGTGTAAATATATATATATGTATATATATATATATGTATGTATGTAAGAGTTGTCTTGATTAATATAAATATATTGAGTTACCAAACTAAACAACTAAAGAAAGATTATTATATATGTTCCATCAGATAAAACTGATAGCACTTGTTTTGAAGTGTGTATCTGTGTGGGAGACTGGGAGGATACTATGGTATAAAAAAATCAAAGTGGTTTGAAAAATGACATGAAGTGGACTGAAAATGCTTCCTTCTATTTGCTCATTGTGGTGCATCTCTTGGGGTTTGGATATGGTGGGCCAGTGCTTTTATAACATCCAGCTCGACCTGTCTATATCTAGGGCCTGGAATATAGCAACCATCGTGGACTGAACTTTGGGCATTGAGAATGAAGAATATTGGTCGTAGTGGAGTACTTGCAAGATAAAACTAAGCCCACGGGCTATGTGGAGTTGCATTTCCACAAAACCAGTGGTCCACAACATGATCTCATTCTCCTGTAGTATGCAACTAGGAGCTAGGGAGATAATATTAGGGGTGGCCAAATCTGACACAATCCGCGAACTCAACACAATTAGCTCGTTTATAAACAGGTCATAGGTTGAGACTAAACGAGTTTGGATCATATACGGGTCGATACGGCTGACTCGTTTAATAAACAGGTCGTGTTCGTGTTCAATATGTGAATCCTTCTGACCTATTTGACTCGTTTAGCTTATAATGATATTAGCTTTTGTTATTATTATTGCTTAATTTTTTGTTGTAATTATATGTTTCTTACTATATTTATGGTTGTAATTGTATTTTAATTTTAGATATATAGAAATTGATAACATGTTATTCAAGCAAGGTATGATTATTAATTAAATAAGTTATTTGTATTGACTTTTATATGACTTGTTAATTAAATTAAACGTTATGGTTTTAAAAATCGGATCGGGGCAAACTGGATTTGCCTTCAGTTCTCAGTTTTACCGGACAAGATTGGTACTCGATTCTTGGTTGAACCGGTTAGGCTGGCCAGTTCGTTTCGATTTTTAAAACCATGTTAAACGTGTCGTGTTGGGTTGACCGGTTTAATAAATAGGTCTTGTTAGGGTTAATGATTTTTTACACGTTTACTAAATAGGTCGAGTTCAGGTTACCTCATATAGCTGAAGACTCATGGCTTGATATGATACAAACTCGACGAGTGAACATGAATTGCCACCCTAGATAAAATGATAGTGACACTCTAATGGAGATCTTTCAATATTACATATTAGAGCATTTACTAAAAAAAACCCCCAAAAAACTTTTTATTTTAATCTATTTTAATTCACTCTTTTACAATTAACCCTAGCAAAAAACCCAGCAACTCCCCACCGTTAGAAACACCTCCCTCGACAAAAACCCAGTCTAAAATCAAGTCAACCACAAACCCATGAGAGAGAACATAGCTGGGCGAGTGTTCATTAGAAAGACGAATTTTTATTCAATCACAATTCAGCGTAAGACTAGGACGCAATAGGCCATAAACTTAAGTGGGGTTTGCATAAGAATCCTGGACAAATCGTTGAACCCCCAACACCCCCCCCCCCCCCCCCCCCCCCCAAAAAAAAAGAAAAAAAAAATTACGAAGTTCTAAACATAGTACTATTTACTACCCTTTCAATGTTCTTTAATCACAAACTCACAATGTAGAAAACAATAGCCATAAACCAACATTGGGATGCCCCAAAGACAAGGACAAATTGCTTAGCCACAAAATAATAATAATAATAATAATAAAAAATAAATAAAATAAAAAGAAAGTCAATTAGGAAAATAACAATTCTTTTTGAACATCAAGCGATGCTCATCGAACTTTCTAAATAACACATCATATTAATCGCTTATTCACATTTTTTTTAAATCTTAACCAAACATGCAAAATTGGTTTAACAAAATTGATTGATAATAAAATGGTGCCTCATATCCAAATCCAAGTAACAAAGGATGGATCTCAAATTGTTAATCCTAAATTTAGTTTAAGGTTTTATGACAATGACAATAAAACACAATAAACCATAAAGCTGTCACTCCCAATTATCTGTTTTCTCATACAGTCTCACACATAAAAAAGGTGAGGCAAGCATACTAGTGATAATTCGCTATCTAATCCAAGAAACAAAGGGAAACAGAAAGAACATCAATATGCTGCTGTTGGTAGTGGTGATTGTAAAAAAAAAGAAAAACATCACAATAATTGGTATAATGGGTAATAGGGTTTTATTTATGTTGAGTACTAGTGTTAGAAATATTGGTTAAATGATTAAATTTACTATATCCTAATAGCTTAAATTAATACAATCGTTAATTTAACATGGTATCAAATCATGAGATCCCGAGTTTAATTCTTATCTTCTCTACTCTATCTTCCATTTAAATTCTCACATGTTCAGCTTCACCAATTAAAATGTAGTTTCGGCTCACATGTGAAAGGAAGTATTAGAAGTATTAGTTAAATGATTAAATTTACTATATCCTAATAATTTAAACTTTTAAGACAATCAATAATTGAACATGAAAGCCTCCATAGAAAACATCCATATGCATGGTGGGTAAAGAATTTTATTTTTGACATTTATTCATAGCTTGCAGGCCTTGGCTGGCCTATTTCTATTATAGATCACATATACATTATGTTTAACCACTGACAGTATCAATTGCAGCGATAGCAATATCACATTTCTTTAACAGTTTGGTAGTGGGATCTGCTAGTGGCGATTTACGTACTGGGGGGGTCTTGTATGAATTATCACAAGCTAGAAGTTTGTTAGTTGTATCTATAATCAAACTTGTCGATTGAGCATAATTCTTTGAAGCCGCAGCCGAGATTGCATTTCTCAAAGTCAGTAGTCCATCATTAAAATCACGTTGGCAATTCTCCATTCGAGTCCTTTCCACTCGGTCACTGAGACCACTAAAAAGACCTGGGATTTGATCAACGGTAACTTGTATTGTATCAATGACTATAGCAATAGAAATTTTGGCAATACCTTCCCCTGAAACAGTACGTGGGTCTGCTTTTAAAGTTGATAAGCAAAAGTTAAAGTCCTTGGTTTTCTGGCAAACGCTCCTAAGGAAGGCTTCGTCAGCTACCGCAGAAACTTGGTAGAAAAGAGAGGTGACTAGTAGAGGGATTACCAAGATTGATACGCAGTTAATTGGAGAGGCCATTTTCCTTTTCCTTTTTCTAAGTTCTTTCGTCAAGAATGATATTATTGATTCATCCATCTAATGACTTCCTAGATATATAGTATCTTAGACGCATGAGATTGAGTTGTTTTTTACCAAAATTTATAGAAAACAGCTCAATTCAACACCAAATTAAATAAGTGAAGTTAAAGATAATTTTTTTTACCCATTATTTTTTTATACAACCAATCACTGGAAAGAGTGGAAACCATAAAAAAAAAAACAACATTATAATTTTTGGGAAATGAATTATTTTACAAAAATCCTTCTTTTTTTTTTTTTTTTTTTTTTTGTGTGTGTCTAGAAAACTATCTCATTAATTCCTATATTTGATAGCAGCCTTAAAATAAATTGGAAAACAATAATTTGATTTCCTTTATTTAGCATGACGTGATCTATCTCATGTTTGAATTCCCTCTTTTTAGCTTGACCGTAAGGTAGAATTGTTTTTTAGGGGTGGAAAACAACTTTATTTTAATAAAAGCTAAATAAGGGAAGTCAATAGATAACTTTCCTTTATCCTTTTTTTTTTTTTTTTTTTTTTGATTCTAATAAAGGCGAAAACACTATTTTGATTCCTACATTTTAGGGTTACAATCAATTTAGTCCTTACATTTTGGTAGCAATCAATTTGGTCTCTTTTATTTTCAATCTGCAATTAATTTGGTCCCTATCGTTAACTTACCGACATAAAATGTCTACATGGCAAACGGATTGCATAATTGGCACATTAAAGCTTATGTGGCCAAAAAAATATTAATTAAAAATTTTTTAAAATGCCACATAAGCATTTGAATGATCAAAAACTTCACGTTAGGAAAAAAAAACCCAAAAATATACCAAAACGTTTTTTAACATATCATCAAACACATTAAAAAATAAAAAACATAGAGTTAAAATTAACCGAGCATCTATTTTCTCAAACTTAATGCGTGTAGCTTTATGGGTAAATGTAAAATCTCTAAGAATTCAAATTCTACAAAAATCCCAAATCCTAGCACCGCTGACAACCACTCCACCACGAGTCAGCCGAGCTACAAGTAAACCCATCAAGCCATAGTTATCAACTCGGCTAGCAATACCCAGATCAGTTAACTCGAGATTCAAACAGTTGTGTCACTGCCATCCACGTCGTAGCCAACCTCATTTGTCATGGTCAAGATCGCCGATCTGCCATGGACGAGTGACTTCGAGCTCCATCTCCTCTGCCCAGATCTGGGTTATCATTTCCCTTTCACTTGTTGCGATTTTCTAAATTTGCTAAGAATTCTAAGATGAATGTTTAAGGAATCAAGGGAGTAAGATGCGGGTTATCGCAAATGTTGGCTTTTTTTTTTTTTTTTTTTTTCTTTTTTCTATTTGGGTTTTGGCAATACAAGTTTGAATATGTATTTAGTTGAATCGTATGTGTGAAAGAGAAATTTTTGGTTTAACTTATGTTGTTGATTTTATTTTTGGAATAATTTGTATAGACATTCTGTATTGAGATAGAAAATTTTGATGAAAGGGTTCAAGATTACAAATTTTGTTCTTCCTATTTGATTTTTTATATTTCGTGTTCTTCTTGCTTGAATATTAAAGATTAAGTTAATTCATTTTAATCTTAAGGTTCTTTTTTTGGCCCTTTGATGACTTTGATGATTTTTTTATTATTTAACTTTTGTGTTTTTAATTTTTTTTTCTTTTAGCATTTTTTTCTGACGTGGAATTTTTTATCATTCAAATGCTTATGTGGCATTTTTAAATGTTTTATTAATATTTTATTGGCCACATAAGCTTTGATGTGCCAACTATACAATTTGTTTGCCACGTAGACATTTTCCATCAGTAAGTTAACGGTAGAGACCAAATTGACTGTAAGTTGAAAATAACAAGGATCAAATTGATTTCTATCAACATGTAGGGACCAAATTGATTGTGGCCCCAAAATACAAGGACTAAAATTGTGTTTTTGCCTCTAATAAATACAAGAAAAAGTGGAGAACAATCTTTACATAAGGTTTAAAAAAAAAAATACAAGTTAATAGCTCATGCAATGGATGAGCAAGTTTTATAAAATATGATTTTATCAAATTTCTCATCTAACTTCTGTTGTAGTGTGTTATATTTGCATAATATACAACTAAATTTTATAAGTTTTAAATTAATTATTCAAATTTCTTATCTCTAAATGAATAAGGAGACAGGGACAGAGCCAAGACTCCAAATTAGGGGGGGCTGTAGTATAAAAAAAAATTTATTGTGAAACTCGAATTTTTTTTTTGATTGAATATTATGAAACTCCAATGAGTATTAATAAATCAAGGCTGTCAATTTGACTAAAGAAACAAAATATTTCTGTATCAGTTGATATTAGTATACCATTTTGAAATTACCGCTATTTTAATATATATATACATATATATATATATATATATATATTGCACTTTATATAATATCAATATATTAACCTAATATATAGTAATATAAAAATATATTATGCTTGAACTAGAATTACATTATCTTTACCTTAGTTTTCCGTTTCCCACCCACTGACCCATCTGTAAGCCAGGTTTTTTGTTTTTTTGTTTTCATCTGATTTATTCTCCTCCACCCATTCCTTATTTTCTAGACCTTTCTTTTTCTTTTCTTTTCTTTTTTTTTTCTCTACTTTTTCCATATCCACACAATTAATCATTTTTATTTCTCTCCTCTCCTTCTTCAGCTTGTTTCTCTCTCTTCGTTTCATCTTCTTCATTTTTCTTTATTTCATCCACTATAAACCCTCTCTCTCTCTCTCTCTCTCTCTCTCTCTCTCAAGTGTCATTCAAAACATCAATTATGCACGTATTTGTATGCTCAATCTACTATTGTGTTGTGTTGTAACGACTCTACCTCTTTGCCTTTCTTTTCAGTTCAGTACCTCTCACTCTCTCTCAGTATGGTATTTTTATTTTATTTTTTTCCTTTGGGAATTTGATGGAAGGATCGAAACTTTAAATTTATGGACTAGTTTTGTTTCAAAAATTTTAAAGGGTTGGGCTTTTTTATTTTGGTAAAATTGGTAGATTGGGCTTAATTATATATTTTTGTAACTTTGCTATTGGTGATTTTGTTATTGGGCTTACTTTTTTTTTTGGAGCTTGCCAATTTTAGAGGGAGCCTAGATGTAATTTTATTGAACAAAAATGCTAAATTAGTACCTATATATATACTGTTTTTTTTTTCAAATTCTAGCCCCCCCAAGCCAAAGCATGGCTCCGTCCCTGTAAGGAGATTATCATGATAATCAAAATTCATCATAAAATTGCAATGTTACCTTAATCAAAATTAAAATGAAATCAAAGGAATAAAAGATAGACTTTTTAATCATTTATTATTCAAACAATTGGTAGGCATATTCATATTCATAGTCATGTAGATTGTGTTTTGATATAAACTTAAATTCATATTTCAAAAAAAAAAAAAAAAACTAAGTATTAACCTAAATCAAAATTCAACAGAAGCTATAAAAGGGAGAGAGAAAACTTTGTGATGGAAAATTGAAAAAATACAATTCCAAAACACATATTAAAAAAACTATCAACCTTAATTAGAGTTATAAAAAAGAACAAAAAATTACCAAGAGAGAGAGAGAGAGAGAGAGAGTACTCACAGTTTTTATGTGAGAAAAATATGAATTGAATGGAAGAATTTATATCAAATTTATATTAAATAAAATGGGAAGAAGAATAGTCAAATTATAAGATAGAGAAAATGATGAAGAAAGTGTAATGGTGAAGTAGAGAGTAGTGGGGGAGGTAAAGAGGCAAAGAGGGAAGGGAAGTGTAAGCCGTAGATATGTGGACTAATAGGAAGAAGAAGATATTTTTGTTTTTATAATTTTTTTTTAGAGTAGTGAGAAGAAAAGTTTTGTTTTTTGTTTTTTTTTTTTTTAGAATACTAAATATTTTTAAGACACACACATACGGGAGAGGGGAGAAAGTTTTTAAAGAAACTTACAGTGGTGTATAACCAAAATGGTCTAACTCTTGGATACACAACACAGACTTTAAACCTCTTTAATTTACACTCATTTTCCAATGTGGGATTAACCCGCTGTTTTTTCTTTTAAGAATACTAAATATTTTTAACACACACACACACGGGGAGAGGGGAGAAGGTTTTTAAAGAAACTTACAGTGGTATATATCCAAATGGGCCTAACTCTTGGATACACAACACAAGCTTTAAACCTCTTTAACTCACACTCATTTTCCAATATGGGATTAACCCATTGTCTTTTCTTTTGAGAATACTAAATATTTTTAACACACACACGCACGGGGAGAGGGGAGAGTGTTTTTAAAGAAACTTACAGTGGTGTATATCTAAAATGGCCTAACTCTTGAATACACAAATAAGAGGTAGAAAATAGGTGGATGATGTGCTTATATATATATATATATATATAGAAGGATGGAAAGAAAATGACACTCAATGTTGAAATGAGCTTCAGTATAAACAATAGACAATTTGAGTTTATGATGGCGTTTAGTGCATCATGTTGGCCATAAGTAATTGATTTTGCAATAAATAATCAATAAAGATGGAAAACCAAAAAAAAAAATAGTGATGTGAACGCTAATGTGGCTCAATAGGAGTGTAGCAATAATAAATGCTACGCCTCAACTTTTAGATATATATATACTATTAGTAGACCCATGTGATGTGTGAGAATATATCATTATTTTGTAATATGATATAATCCATAATTTATTTTCTAAAGATAATTGAAGATAATTTGTCCTCCTAAAAAAATGAATTATTTCTAAAAGTATTTTCCAACTCTCTATCTCTACAAATATATAATTCTATTATTTTAGGGTTTTTTAGATATGATATTTGTAACCCAATAATGGAGGGACACCAACATAACATTATATTTCCTATATTTCTTCCCATGATGAGATTGTATCATATTTCAATTCTTCTAAATTTTCAGGTGCAAACCTTTGTACTAGCTGCTAAATCCTTAATTCCTAAAAGTGATGTCTAGTTAGTTGCCAATAGAAAATGATAAGACCACCACAAAAAGAAGAAGAAGTAAAGTGAAGCTTTACAGGTTAGAATCATCATGTAGAAAAACTGATTTACATTAAGGTAAATAAATAAAATACGTTTTAAACAAACCTTACTTCAGAAAAATGGTCAAATTTAATAGACCCTCACTTATATCAATTTCTTTCAAATACCAAATTTTCAAATAGTAATGTGTCATTGATTCCACCCATGTCCACTACACACATTTATCAATGTGTCCATATACAACTCACCCACTTGCCATTACATTCATTTCATCAATGTTTTGAATTCCCACAGAGAATCAAGATAATATAAACTCCATTTTCCTTATTTATTTATTTAATTTTCCCCAATCCCCATCACTAAAAATTACTTCAATACCTTGTCAAAGTCAAACTATACCTTTCTTTTTCTTTCTTTCTTCAAATTTTTTTTTTGACTCTTCGACTTTTGCACTAATAACTCACTTGGAACTAAAATGAAAAAAACATTATGTAAAACATGTGGTACAAAATTAGACTTCAATTGAAAATGTGCTGAGATTAGTTTACATTGATTTAAATTTGGTCTAGATATCAACCTTGTCAAAGTCAAACAAAACCTTTATTTGTCCTTTTTATTTATTTTTTTGACTCTTCAACTTTTGCACTAATAACTCACTTGAAAACATATATAGTGTGCTTCATATATAGTGTGCTTCATTGAAAACAAATCTAGAAGTTCTAATGATCAAAATCATATATAGTGTGCTTAAATCAAACCATTAGAGTACAAGTTATAGCTAAATAAAATTTTAATGACAAATATGCATCCTAGCAATCAGAGCGGATCACGTCTCATTATGATTGATTAATTAGGATTGGTTCTTAAAAGCATTAGTTTTAACTTTTAATTAATTATGTCACAATGTGTAATAGTTGTTTTGGGTCATGGTAAAAATCATAGTGGAGATGCATGCATGTAATTAATTCTAATAGCCTAATTTGTTTAGCAAAAAAAAAAAAAAATCTAATAGCCTAATTTGCTAAAGAGTTTAGTGGTTTTAAATAATTGAATAATTTTTTTAATTAATCAAGTGTTTAAAATTAGTATTCCCTAATGCATTCAAACTCTTGAAAGAACAAAAAAAAAAAAAGGTTCCCAAATCCCAAGTCATATGGAACTCTAAAAAATAACCAAAAAGAGTTAAAAGAAAGTCGTCAAAATTTGAAACAGAGCACAAAGTTTTGAGTGCACCCTCATTTAAGTGTAGATTCTCTGGTTTTATTTATTTATTTATTTATTTTTTTTTTTCAAAAAGCTCACTCTTGTGAATTTTGTCTTATTTTGTCAGATGCAAGGCTTGGACAGTCTCAAACTCACTCTATCTCCTCAACCCAAAACTTCTTCCCTTTTTATAAAGGGTGGCATTTGTGTCCAATGGCCAGCCTTGGACACGTCTCCATATCCCAAAGTGTCCAGTGGAGCCACTGGACAAATTGCGATGTGGACACGTGTCCATATCCCAACATATCCAATGGAATTGGCTACTGGACACAAGCCGTTCCATTTTATAAATATAGGAGGCCTCCCCATTTGCAAAGCACATAGAAATCTTTGAGAGAGATTTTTAGGAAATAGCCATTATGTGATTGCTAATCCTTTCTATCAATCACGACACTCTAGTACTATACTCCTTCAAAAGACTTCATGTTTATGACTACCTTAGCATAAACTTGACTTCCTTAGTCCTCAATCCATTTCTAATCTCAAATCATCAAGAATATGTAGTTATCCTACCAAAGTTTTCAAAGAGAACCTGAAAAACACTTCCAAGAATGGAGGTGTTGTCTAAGCTCCACTAATCCAAGTCTTGATCCAAGGAGGTGATGCCTAATTGATCGATCAAAACCAAGGAATCAAACCATCTGAAGGTGTTTTCCAAATTCCAAGTTTGAAGGAAGAACGTGTTGCACCTAGGGCGGAGCCACCTATAACATTGGGTGGGCCATGACCCCCCCCCCCCAAAAAAACTATTGAAATCCTTTGTAATAATATATTGATTTGAGGTAAAAAAATAATCTAAGCTTCTAAAATTGAATGATTGGCCCCCCCCAAAATTTAAGCTCGAGTCCATGGTTTGTATTTTATTTCCTTCGAAATCTGCAATGTACATTCAGTCTACCCCACTGTTGGTTTCTCATATTAATAGACCTCCACCCAAATAAAACATAGTCTTTTACCAAAACCTATAATAGTGGTGTCCACGGGTGGGGTCGGTCTAGGTTTGGACTCAATCCGAAACCGACCCGATCCTATCGGGTGGTAGGACGGCGGACCCGCCGCCAACTGCAAAAGACCATGGGTTGAGTCGGATCAGGCTCGGGTGGACAGTGGTCAAATCCAACTTCGACCGAAAGACACAGATCAAAGACCAAACTTGTTACAAATTTCACAAATCTGAAAGAAAAAATCTACACTGAAGAACACATCAACAAACACAAACACCAGTAGCCCACAAATCCGAAGAACACAAACAGAAATAGAGAGAGATGATAACAGATCTGAAGAGATTGAAACCCAAATACCAATAGCCCACATGCAAGAGACTAAAATGAAGAAATAAAGAGAGAAAATGACTAAAAATCAAAGACGATTGCGGTTTGGCGATGGAGCAAAATCACAGATCGGCGATAGTGGATGTTCATAGATCGGCGATGGTGGAGGTTCGCAGATCGGAAGATTAGAATTGCAGATCGGCAATGGTGGATGTTCACAGATCAACGATGGTGGATGTTCGCAGATCGACGATGGTTGAGGTTCGCAGGTCGGAAGATTTTGAAGTAGTGTTGGCTATAGAGAGATCGATTGAATGAGGAAGTGTGAGAGATCTAGAGACTGAGAGAGAACAAGGGAACAGAGAGAAGCTGAGGGTGGGTCTAATTCGTCTGAACTGGGGTCTGGAGATTGTAAACTAAGTGGTGGGTTATAATATCACAGTCGGGTCGATTTGATCGGATTTTGGTAGGAAAGACCCGCCACTTGACCCGTTAGAATTGGGTTGGGATGGAAGAGACCTACCTCGACCGCCAGGTGGTCGGGTCAGGCGGTAGACGGTTCGAGTCCGGTCGATTTGGCCGGGTGGGTCGGGTTTGCGGTTGTGTTGGACAGGCCTAGTGCATTGTTCAAACTTATAAGGTTTTTTTCCCTCACAAATTTGATCTTTTTCTCATCATGCTATTTTTTCTCTAGATGATTTTATCTTTTACTATTTGGATCTAGTTGCTTGATAAGTTGTGCTAACATTAATTTGTTTTTAGAAGAGAATTTACGCTACCATAGACATAGGTTTTTTTTTTTTAAGAATTGAAAAAGAAATTGCTAAGAATTGCCCTATAGAATTCATAATGAATGAATTTTATTTAATGAAGGATGAGCATAACTTTTATAGGAGATGCCAAGTTTTTTTTTTTTAAAAAAATTTTGTTACATGTTTATAGCGAATTAGAAAAATTTTGTACACTCATTTGAGTTTAGATATATTATTTTATTTTAAATTTGATCATTTTGTATACAATACATTTATGAATTATGACGAACATATGATATGTAACTCAGCCCCCCAAGTAAAAAATCCTGGCTACACCCCTAGTTGCACCTAGATTCAAGTCATTAAGAACATACAATTCCACTCTTGCATGCAGGCATAATTCTTTCACCAAATAGATTTATGACTATAGATATGTGATACATATCATGATGTTTACTTTTGATGATATGGGATGATCCACTATGAACATAATGCCCGTCTAATATTATTGTTTATAACATGATCACAACTTTTTAAAAATTCTAATCTTTGATCTATTTTATTGAACATAATATGCAAATTTTATGTTTTGTCACAGTTTTGGATAATATTTGCATGGCATGACCATGACTACCATATTTTAGAACAACGATTCACCAAACGGGGTGAGTAGCAAACATCTTTACACTCCATAATTTAACACTTGGTTTTAGATCAATGGTTCACAAATCACAAACTAAGTCATATGCCACAATTTTCATTTTTTAGAATGTAACTAGAAATTAATGCCATGCATTTTATTAGGTTTTTTTTTTTTTTTTTTTTTTTGAGAAAGTGAGTGGACTATCTTAGATTGTAGTTAGGATCAAATCCATGTAATTTTTCATTTAATTTATATCAAGTGTAATTACATAATCCTTCAATCAATAAAACGAAGCATTGAATTTCTTATTTTTCTATAAATTAAAATGAGTAGTGAGTTTAAATGTAAAACCCTTGATCTATAGGTTAAAATGTTCATAGACAAGGCAATATTTTGAGAGACAATCAATTACGGTTTCACTCAGTCATATGGACTTGATCTAATAAAATAGAAAGTGAACCAAGGTTGTGGTGGTCTCTTGCAATTTCCAAACAATTTCCATCATTTTCTTTTATCAGGAAAACACTACAAAACCAAGTTTAAGAATTGTTTTGAAATTGGTGAGCCAAACAAGACACTAAGGACTCTCATTTCCATTAAGAAATAAATAATAACACTGCCCCACCACAACCATTTTTTCTCCTATTTTCTTCTCAGTTTTTGTCTCTTTCTTTTTTTAAATATAGAATGATTATATAACTTGTGAGCACCTACTCCTCCTTGTTCTCTACCTCTTTTTATTATTTTTTGTTTTTATTTATTTATTTTAGCTCTCCTCTCTCCTTGACTGGCTTTGAATGGCTCTGATGGCGACATAATTTTGGGTGGCAGTGGTGATTTTATTTTTGGGTTGAGATAGTGATTTGGGCTCATAGTGACAGTTATGGGGTTGCAAATTGCAATGGTCTTGAACAATGGTGAATTTATTGCAATGTCCCAACATTATCCAAGTTCAAACTTTGCTCCTCTTTTGAGCAAAAACTGTGCTCCTCTTTGTTATGATTTAACATCTTTTTTACAACTTCTTTTATCCTTCTTGCTGTCTTGCATGCAAATAAAGAGAAGAGTATACCAAATATACACTAACTGGATACCTTTTTAGTCTTTTTTTTTTTTTTTTGTTTTGGTAGAAGGGAAATTCAATAAAACTAAAGAACCAAACGAGTTTTAGGACAAAGCTTGTTACAAGACACACCATTCAGACCCGAAAGATAAAAATCTAACAAGTCCACAGGCGGACTATTATACAACACCAAATCAGAGGATTGATTGGGTTCCAATCTCGCCAAAAATATCAACACATCTATTAGCTTCTCGATAGAATAGTAGATTTTATTAAGTTTATGATGTAATACTAATACATTCTTTATGCGTGAGAAAGGACTGGAGGAGTCGTTTTACTCAAGAAATATCTAATACTTTTCCAAAGGGAAACTTAGAATATTCACTTCCATTAATTTAGTGGTGAAATGGTAATGAGCTTTGAACCACCAAGTCCGAAGTTTTGTTTTGTTTTTATTTTTAAATTCCTCCAATCTCCATAGATCAAGACTGCACTAATTTCATCGCATCATGGAGTAAACGATCCTCGAAATGAAATAATAAACAAAGCCAATTACTATGGCACATTAGAAGGATATATATTAATTAAATCCCAAGCCCTTTAAATTAAAATCTGAAAAAACTATTTCCAAGATGCAACGAACCCCTTTGACCTGTTCAATCCAACTCATTCGATCCTTAGCAAAGCAACATCAAGGATGTTTAGGTAGAGACAAATCAAATAATGGAGATAGCTAGAATTTTATCAGCTCAATATTCCTTGTGGTTTCTAAGACTAAGACCATCCTCCAAAGATCAAATAATCAAATTAATCATTGTTGCATAATTAAATCCATTCTTCCATGTGTGATCTCATGTATTTTTTAGATTTGAGAAATAAAATCTTGAATTTTCTCAGTTATACTTGAAAATGAAACGGAGAATGATTTGAAATCGAGTATATTTTTTTATATATAATATTTATTTTGAGGAAAATTCTTAGTTTACATTATTAATACAATGTAAGATTTATATTGTAGATTAAACAAATGTCTACAATATTGTACATTTGCAAAAAGTGTAAGATTTACATTAATAATAGAATGTAAACCTATAATGGGGTGTGTGTAAAACTGTGTAAGAGCTTGTGTGGAACAACTATTATATATCTTTCTTGGTTTTGGGGTAAGTCAAATGATACTAAAAACTTTGAAACACCCCAACAGTCTTTCTCCACCAGATACAAACTACCAATCTCTAATCTTCTTCTTCTTCTTCTTCTTCTTCTTGTTTTTTTATTTTTTGGATGAATAATCTTTAAGCTTTTTCTACGTTGTTTTTTTAACTCCATCATCAACCACTCTTAACAAACACACTACTTCAAACCATTGTTAGCACTTACTTATACAGAGAATGGTCCAAGAAGCTGGCTCAAGCAGCAGCAACGGATGTTTTACTTGTATAGCTCGTGTCTTTCAGATCAAGAAGACCTTCTACGCTCTCCTTAACATCACCATCCTCTGTGGATGCATAACCATCCTACTCCTTCGTGGAACCATTGGCATAGGACCTCAGCTTCACTTACACTCTAGGTCCCAAAATCTCCAACTGGGACCAAGAGAGAAGCAATTGGCTCAAGAAAAGCCCTGAGTTTCCCGACTATGTGAATGGCAAAGCTCGGGTTTTGTTGGTAACTGGGTCACCTCCAGGACCTTGTGATGCTCCAATAGGTGATCACTATCTTTTGAAGTTCATAAAGAATAAGATTGACTATTGTAGAATCCATGGCATTGATATTATGTATAATATGGCTATTTTGGACGAGAAGCTTGCTGGGTACTGGTCTAAATTGCCTTTGATTCGAAGGTTGATGCTGTCACATCCTGAGGCTGAGTGGAAATGGTGGATGGACAGTGATGCTATGTTTACTGATATGATATTTGAGCTTCCACTTTCCAAGTACAACAATTCTAACTCGGTTGTTCATGGTTATCTTGAGTTGTTTAACCGAAAGTCATGGATTGCATTGAACACTGGGAGTTTTCTGTTGAGGAATTGTCAATGGTCTTTGGATTTGCTTGATGCTTGGGCTCAAATGGGGCCAAAGGGGCCTATTCGCGATGAGGCAGGGAAGGTTCTGACTGCTAAGTTGAAAGGAAGGCTAGCATTTGAGGCTGATCGATGATCAATCTGCATTAATATATTTGCTATGTTCAAAGAAGGGTCAGTGGATGGACAAGGTGTTTTTGGAGAACTCATACTACTTGCATGGTTATTGGGTGGGATTGGTGGATAGGTATGAGAAAATGATGGAGAAGTTTCATCCTGGATTTGGTGATGAGAGGTGGCCATTTGTGACACTTTGTGGGTTGCAAGCCTTGTGGAAGCTATGCTGATTATGCAATTGAGAATTGCTTCCGAAGCATGGAGAGGGCATTCAATTTTGCAGATAATCAAGTTCTAAAGTTATATGGGTTTGAGCATAGAGGGTTGTTGAGTCCTGGTCTCAAGAATATTAGGAATGAGACAACTAGGCCTTTGGAGTTTGTAGACCAGATTGACATAAGGCGTTTTGTGCTTGGACGCAATAGCGGATCAAAATCATGAGTAACCTATTCTAGTATTCTTCTTGTGCTTGATATACCAAGGGTGAATACATGTGACTAACCTTGATTAATTTGTTGAGCATTTATAGCCGACCCTAAAATTTGGGACTAAGGTTATTGTTGTTATTCTTAACACAGGGTAATGTATATTTAACTTTGGCGTATCACTGTTAATTCCAATGCTACATCCTTTTTGGTAATTTTTTGAATACATAGCCGTTGGCCTTATGTCTTCATAAAAACTGCTATTGAAAATTGAATCCTGCAACTGTAGAAATGACTCTGTTGCTACACTTAAGTTTAGGTAATGTGTGATTCAATAGTGTTTTATCACTACATGGCCTTTAACTTTTTGTTGGGTCTGGATGTAGCCTTTCAATATGCAATCAAAAATCAGATTGTTGAATACTTTTAAGAGGTTGCAACTTGCAAAACACAAAGGGAGGCTCCAAATTTCCAAGAGTCAACTAATCAACCATCCTGATAGCAATTTGCCTATACAAATCTAAATTCGTCATGTCTTGTGTTCTGGAATTTAAAAATATATTTAAATTTAATTTAAAAACAGCCATCCACAAGGGAAAAAAGGCTAAAAATGGCATTTTAATACAAAAGGGCAGCAAAAGGCACACAAAATGATCTTTTCCAAGGCAATGGATGCACAAAGTGCATTTAGAATCTTTAGACTATCTTTTTCTCCTTCGCTTGTAAGTTTATTTGTTTATGTACAACTTTTTAAAATCTCATTTTTTTTAGTTATAATTATACTTATGTCAACTTCAAGCAAAAAAAAACCTAATCCAAACACAAACTTATCCTTGTGTTGTGACTTTGTTGAAGAGTTAATGGTAGGATCATGCTTGGATCACATTACTAAAACCAAAAGTGAAAGTGGCATGATTAAGCAAAATCAAAGTAGAAAGAAAGTTAGTAATAATCATTTTAAAGGCACCTAAATCTCTTCTCATTTTTTACTTCAGTTTCTTTTGAGAGGCCAGTCAATGTTGCAGATAGCCAACTCCTCTAAAGGCCTTTTGCGCTTAGAGGCAGTAGAGGATGAAATCATGAGTAATCAATTTTTCTTGTGCTTTGATCTGGTGACTGTTTTTTAAGCAATTTTTTGAATGCATAACTGCTCTTGAAAATTGAATCCTGCAACTACAATTATGTTTGTGTAATTCAAAAGTGTTTGATCATTGCATGGCCTTTCACTTCTTGTTGGTTCTGTATGTACCTTTTCTTATGCACTCAAAATCAGATACTTGAATACTATTTCTGAGGGTCCTTGCAAAACACAAACGGAGGCTCCTTAAATTACCAAGAGCCAAACATTCTAACCTGTCTCAGCAATTTGAACTAAAAATAGCATGTCAGTAATACTACTGGACAGAACAAGGAACACAATGTGGTCTTTTCTTTACCATAAACCATGATGCCTTGCCTTAAACAAGAGCTGAGGCAGTGTATCTTAGCTGCCTTGATTCCTTGAACCGTGAGATCTTTACCACAATAAACTATGCAGCAGACCTTTGCTTTGCACATGGTTTCAGGAATTGTCCTAAGGATCTTGCTAATATTATATTGACAATGATGTAGTGTAGCCAAATCGCATCTGAGGCTGCCTTGTGTTCACATTTCACAACCATTCTGCTACCTAAAAAATAAGGTTATTTCATCAAAGAAAAAAGATTATTATTATTATTATTATTATTATTATTATTATTATTATTATTATTATTATGTTATTGTTACATTATTAAAGAGTTACTGGTGGGATCATACGTGGATTCACATTGTCAAAAACTAAAGTGAATGTGGCATGATTAAGCAATATTAAAGTAGAAGAAAGTTGATACTAATCATTATTAGTTGAGTTTAATATGCTGCAGAATTTATAAAGGCACCAAATTTGTTCTCATTAAATCTTTTTTTAAGTTTTTTTTTTTTTTCATAAGGATAGAAAAAATGTCTAATTTCATTAACTAACCTATTATGCATAAGCTTTTTATAAAGACAAGAAAAAGATCGGTCTCAACTCTTATATTGAACTAGAAGGTTGCCCGCGCATTGCGTGGATAATGCTATAAGCTTTTATGTAAAATATTTTTGAAAATTTTTTTACATATATTATAGCATAAATGGTGAATATTTTCATTGCTAAATCACCTACAATTATAGTAGAAACTTCGGAGCATGTAGGCATATTTTGTTGCATACCATTAGTTGATCGTAAACCAATTAATTGCAATCATACATTATGCATATCAAACTCCTTCAACCTATCCCTTGTCATACGAAATGGCTAACTAAGGTGTTGATCTTATGAAGTATCTTCAATAATATTTTAACTATAGCAGTACTAAGGTTGCATAGTGATTCATGTCTAGGCAAAGCAACAAACACACTTTGATATTTTTAAGGCTCTTGCAGACAACCATACATGATACTTGACCAATAAATAAATAAATAAAGCAAGTAGTTTCAATGATGGTTAAGGTAGACATGATTCAACATATTTAACAATTTTTTAATAAAGGTGTACCGGTATAATATATTTAACGATTTTTTAATACCCTTTTTAGTTTATATAGATTCTAGGTTAACCTTCAAATAATGGAGACACCACATAATTTTTTCTACCCACTTAGTTCTTAATTTGTACCTTTGCAATTCTATTGTTTCTTTCTTTGTTCTTATTTTTAACAATTGAGTTTCTATCATTTAGTAGGACATAGAATATGTGTAGATTGTGGAGATTATTTTAAAACTTTGCTACCAAATAATACTTAACCCCTTAATAAGTAAAAGAAAACTATTCACCTAAAAATAATAACAACTTTCTTACCCGTAGCTAATTTAATTTGTTTCACTCATGCCAACTATATAGGCTACTACATCATACAACCAAATAAAAATTATAAATTTTCTGTCAAGCATTTTATCAAACACTATGGATTCAAAATAAAATATGTAATTACTCTTGGGCTCTTTGCACTTCAAATCCCACAAAAGTTTTGCCTCCATTGGCGCTTTGAATGTGACCCAATCCATATAGATACATGAGTTTGTGCTCCGATTACATGTGGCATGGAGGAGCTTGATTTATTGATTAAGCTTCTTCCTCCTTGATCTTTCTACCTGCCCAACAAAACCAGATTATTTACTCAACCTGTCTTTGCCTTAGGGTATAAATAGTACCCAATTTTCTTAATCACATCCTCATGTAACATATTTAAATCACTCACCAAAAGACAAATCATAAATTACAAAAACGGGGTGGCTCAGTAAAAATTTTAACCAGTAAACAGTTCGAATGAAAAGAAACAAACCACCATCTAGTTTGATTGTCAAAAACCCATTACCAAACAACAGCAAAGGATGAACAAATTGAGTATTAGTATTTTGTACCTCTTAGGACTTAGATACTGAAGAAGGGTTTGATAAATTAGGCGCCAGTGGCTTTTTCTCCTTGGGTTTAGTGACTTTAGTCCTTGGCCAAAATAGGTAAAGTTGAAGCTTCAATCTCCCTGAGTTTGTCTTCCCTCAAACATTGCAAACTGCAAACTCAATATCCCAAATAAAATTTTGAAAAAAAAAATTGAAAGAAAGAAATAAAGAGAGAGAGAGTTGGCAATATTTATTTACAAACACTAAGAAAGGAGCTTTTGTCCATGAACTCATAGATGAATCATTGATCCATCATCAATATATAATTTTCAAAAGAAACAAGTACGTAGTGTGCATTTAATTGAAAGGGGAAGTGAAAGAGTTTCTTGTTTTTGCTTTTGCTAGAAGAAGTGAAGAGTTAAGAGACAGAGAAAGAACTAAAGAGTTAAGATAGAGAATGAGTGAAATTTAAAAAATTTAAAGATGGGTTTGATCTCATCAGAAATTACTTGGAAAGTATAATATTATTGTAAAGGTGTAATAGTGCAAAGCTTGGTCTCACTTTGCCAGGTGTTTATCCGTAGTGTGCATTTAAATTTGAATGGGGAAGTGAATTTTTTTTTTTTTTGTTCGGAAGAAGTGAAGAGTCTTTTTTTTTTTTTTTTTTTGTAATGGAAAGAAGTGAAGAGTTAGGAGAGAGGAAGAAGTGAATTGATTTTTGATGAAGCAATAAGTGCTAAACACAAAAACTGCATTGTTTTAATTTTTGAGGTTGGAAAAAATCGTTTCATAATAAAGAGAATTGCAAAATACTCATATAAAGTGCCACATGACAGAACCTCATGCACTCTCGCATGAGGTCTCTGCTTTTATATTGATATTGATTGATTGATTATTTATATTTCATTTAGTTCACTTTTTTTTAGGGAAGAGAGATAAAAATCAATATTTTTGGTGAAGAAAACTAAAAGTAATTCCCCCTTTTCATTTATTAATCAAGCAATAAATAATACTACCAATACAAATTAAAAACTTTCATTTTCTTTCATTCCTTTTTCATTAGCTTATTTAACTTAAAAAATAGACACAAAGTCAAATAACAGCTGTACTATAATAAATCAAACACATCTTCTGTTGATTTTGAGGAAGGATGAGTGGATGGATAAGGTGTTTGTTGAGAATTCTTACTATTTGCATGGGTATTGGGCCGGGTTGGTGGATAGGTATGAGGAGATGATGGAGAAGTATCATCCGGGATTGGGGGATGAGAGGTGGCCGTTTGTGACACATTTTGTGGGTTGTAAGCCTTGTGGGAGTTATGGGGATTACGCGGTGGAGAGGTTGGTGAGTAGTATGTAGAGGGCATACAATTTTGCAGATAATCAAGCGCTCAAGTTGTATGGTTTTAGGCATAGAGGTTTGTTGAGTCCTAAGATCAAGAGGATTAGGAATGAGACTACTACTCCTTTAGAGATTGTAGACCAGCTTGATATTCGACATTCAACGAATGGACACAGTTGATCATAACTATGAGTGACTGTTTTTCTTGTCATTGATACGTTCATGGTGTTCTGATATAATTTTGTCAGATTACTGCTGTTTTCAACACCATTTAATATCTGAATTAGTGGCTTTCTTCTTTCGTTTTGTTGTCGTAAAACTGCTACTGAAAGTGGAATCCACACAGACACAGTTTTTGTTTTTGTTGCTTTGTTTTTCAGTTAGCACAATTGAAAGTGAGTATTGTTGATAAAGACGCACGCCATATTCCTTTACTCGCTATTTATAGAAGCTGAGCATTAACAGCGTTTAATAGTTGCATTGAACAGAACAGGAAAGCATATTGCTTTGTTTATGGTTTATAAATTTAGGTTTGTACTTTGTTGAAATGAACAATGATCATAGTTTACAACGTCTGCATCAGTTTTTCAACACAACTAGTATTTCAGCTTTTCTCATTCTGTAATATCTGCATACTAGCCCTTGGTTGTGCATCTGTACCTGCTTTGGTGTGAGGTCAATAGAAAGTTAGATTTGTGTAGCAGTTGTGATTTTTTATGTAACTGTTAAAAGTGGCTGCTAATTTTAGATGGAGACCATGGTTGCTAAATCTTCTCTTCCTGCTTAGTTTCTGGACTTGTGAAAGTTCAGTATCTGGAATTCTGTATAAATAAATATGGTGTATATCTGGTTCCTCTTGGATTAGTAGTGTTCCAAGAAATTGTAGTTCTGGACTTGTAGCAAAAGCAAGAAATTCTCTGCTACAAAATTATCATGCCAATATAGTCATATCTCTTAAGACCTTAAATTTCTTCATATTGTCCAGCCATTCTCCTATCACCCTTCTAAAGCATTTAATGTGCATCATTTTCTCCTAGCCGATTGCTACCTTTATCATTTCATAACGGTGCTTCATAGTTGCATTTACCTGAATAATGAATAAATGCATAATTTCTAATCTTATCTAGTCAATGAGACCTCAACATTCTTACATTGGTTTTATTATCTGCTATCCTGTTTCTTTGTGTGTGGGCCTTTTTCGCAAGTGTTAGGCTGGGCCGCTTGCTACTACGCTAGACCCAAAGTTTTCTTCTGGATTGAGGAGTTGGGACCGGTCTGAGAACAAACCTTCCTGGCCCGGCTTGTGCGCAAACAATGCCCTTTGATAATTAGGTCTTTACGGCAGGCAGAACTATCACGTTAACTACAGCAGGCGGATATAATAAGAATAATAGGAATTTAAGCAAAATAGTTAGTGGGTCTTAATGAAGGGTGGCCGTTTTACACTATGGTATCAAAATAATGAGTGTTAGATGAAGAGTAATGAGCATATTAAAGAAACAAATGTCAGCCTGCCACGACAAGCTATTCCACGGAGTTTGCGTCGAAGGGGAACCACTCCTTCAATACGACTAATTTCTCTGAGGAGGAAATTAGCTGCTTTGAAGGAACGGGCCTAAGTGACTTGGGTTGAATGAAGTTTCTCCCTTTTGTTACCAGAGAGCATGGATTGGAAGGGGAGAGGAAGATTAACCCATTTGGTGCATGCCAATCACTCTATTCGCTCTGTTTCTTACTTCTCTCTCCCTCTGTTTCTTTTAATCATTTTCTTTCTTTGTTTTCTGGTTCCCCTGTTTTCGTGATTCTAGCCCCTTTCTCACAGAAGTTGTCGTCCCCCCTTTTTAGCCATGCACTGTAGGGCTTCTTATATAGGGCTAGCCATGCTTGGCTCTTTACCATTTTAGCCCTTAACCCTTTTTGTCTGGCATGGTTCTTTTGCCGACCATCACTGACTGGTCAGTCAAAGAAGGTTTTTTCAGTTTTATTTGCTCCTTGTGGCATTCTTACCTGCCACAGTGTGAAGACTCTCCCTCCCTCTATTTCTCACGGCATGCACCTAGTGGTTCCCACTCAGCTTTGCCTCTTTTGGGTCGTATGCCTTCCTAGTAGGACATTGCTTCCAAAAGGGTTTGAGCAGGAAACACAAAAATGAGTTTTTCCCCCTCCCCACCGCCAGACCATACCCCCTTACCTCTGACCCATGACCTCACAATTTCCTATATTGGCTGGGTACAGGCTAGTGGTGCTTGGGCCTTACGCGTGCCTTGCCTCCATGCTTATTCAAATTCTGTCTGCTGCTCATCTGTCTGCCGCGGTCTGATCGTCAAACTTCCCAGTCCGTTGCTCATTTTTTGGCTTCTTTTGGCGTGGGCTGTTTCGCCTGACTCCTCATTTATGGCTTGCATCTTCTAAGGGTTGGGCCTTGCCTGATTGTGGGCCATTCCAAGCCTTTGTTCCCAGCCCTTGTTACTTGCTTCTTGCCACATAATTCTGTTGTGCCTGTTGTGAGGTTTACTTGACCCACGCCTGCTGGGCCACTTTGGACCTTTTCTGTTTATTCTTTCTTCAAAGGCCCAATGATCTTACTGGGCCCTTTGCTACTTGCGGGCTCCCATTGTCCCACATACTTTCATTTGGGTGTCCTTGGCCCACTTACTCTCTTAGGCATCCTTGGCCCTTTTTCGATTCTATATTTCCCATGGGCTTTTACTAACTTCTTGGGCTTCTTCGGCTCAAGTATTTTTCACCTTTCCCTTGGGACTCATGGGTTTTCCATGGTCCCTTACTTTCTTTACTTGCACTATTTTGGGCTTACTGTAACAACCGTGGCCCATTCTCACTTTTCTACATCCACATAGCCCATGGATTTGTTGTTACTTTCTTCCAGACCTTTTTAGGCCCACTTACTTCCTAAGGATCCATTTATTTGCCTTTTAGACCCACTATCCATTATTCCTTGCTTAATGGCATTTCCACAATACTTTCTTTTGCCCATGACTTTGGATCTTCCTCCCTGCTGGGCTCGCAAAAAATGAGCATCTACACTTTGTTGCCAAACATCCTGTTTAGTAAAGCAGAGTTAATGTTGTTGTTCTTGTTTGTTTTTAGACCCCTGTAAAATTAGATTGTTTAACCTAATTAATTAACCAAGTGAATACTTAGATTTATTATTCAGATCTAGGTTAAAACAAAACAATCATATCGTGCAAAGCAGAGAAAATATAAAGAACACAACGATATGATGACTCAGGAAAACCAAACCGGTAAAAAACCTAGGGTGGATTTAACCTAGCTATCCTCAAGGTAAAACAGCAAATCCACTATGAAAGAATTGAAGTTTGCACAATAGTGACTTAGACCACTAGCATCCTATTGCTACCTCGAGTAAGAAACTTACTACCACGACCACGTGACAGCTCCGAGTCCACGGACTATTTCTTTCTTGGATTCCCAGCAAGCACAAGCACTCCCGCTTGTATATCTTTAAGCTCTTAAATCTGCAACTGAATAAATCACAAAGCTCTTGATATCAATCTAGATCATGATAACCCTAAGTGTATGTGAAGGCAAACACCTCTAGATCTCACAAAAGATTCACACACACAGCATATAGAGCATTAGAGAGCTTTTGGGTACAAAACCCTAGATCCACAAAAGAGGCACAAGATGCACTCTAATCTCTCTAAAAAACTCTAAAAACCTTCTCTAGGGTTAGGTTATAATGTCCTTTAAATACTGAAAAAAAGGGCTCGCGATTTGGGCTTCAAACCATCAAGTTATGGCCTTTTTACGTTTGCTGATTTTTGCTGATATGCGACTTTCGATTGATCAAGTACCAATCGAACGAAACAGATTGTAACTCATTTTTCTTCATCCCGAACTTGAGTTTTTTGCCTTGGGCTTCAATGTAGACCATTCTAAACTTATGAAACTTAGTTTTTGTCATGGTTTGCCAACATTACAAACTCAAAACCTAACAGTTCTCTTGATAGGAATTTGATTCTTGTTCAAAGGTTTAATGTAATATATGAGATTGAGTTCACTTTTTGACTGGTCACCCATTTGTTAGAGCAGAATTGGATAGGTTTGAGTTTCCCCGGTTCATTGATTTAGCATCACTTTGCAGTCTACATTGGGAACTTTACTAATTTATGTTATAATTTAAAATTCAATTTCTTAATCAAATGATATCAAGTTACATGAGCAATCATCAAACTCTATTTGTCTTTTTTTTTTTTTCCCATGAGTTTTGGCTCAAATGGCACCTCCTCCCTTGTAAGAAATAGAGTAGGGTGCGTGTGTATGTGGATGCTCATTTGAGTCATCATGTAATGCATTGGAAGAAGTAATATCCAAATTGGTTTGGAAGAAAATTCTGTTTAACAAGGAAAACTCTTTTGATCATTTTACAATGGGTCAGGTTAGAGTATCATATTGTTATTTCCTGCAGCTAATAATACAGTTGTGCCATCATCACTTTTCTTCTTTTTTTTGAATATTTTGGAATCTTATTATTCCTACCTAATCTATTGATGACACATAACCAACTCCAAAAATTTGGGATTAAGGCTTATTGTTGTTGTTGTTGTTTGGAACCTTATTATTACTTCATATTTACATCTTCCCGTCCTTCCTATGCAAATAAACCAGAACAGGAAAGTATGCCTGTTTTGAAATAAATTGTTTTCATTCTAATGAGCATGCTCAGATGAGCTCTATCATGGTCTGCTTGTTTTGAAATAAAATCTATGAAGAGAAAGCATGAGGTTCTGCCATGTGGCGCATTCTATGAAGAGAACTGAAATACCCTTAAACCATATTAGAGATAAAAACAAATTTAAAAGTGGAGACTCTTTATTTCCTTTGGTTCAATGTTTCAAGACTAATTTCTGTTATATTTTGTATTCAATGGTTTAAGACTACTATTTATTTCATTTGGTTCAATGTTTCAAGACCTTCCATCTCTCACACACACAAAAAACTCTTTGCATTTCTATTCATCATTTTCACTTTTACCCCTTTATATACGCATGTCCATAGCCTTTCATATCATCCTATCTCAAATACACTTAGAAAAAAAATGATGTCATTTAATTTTAACCTTTCAATGGCATCTACATAACTCCAACGTTGCAATATCATTTGATTGTAACCCCTATGAGCTATGACCAAGGAAGGGGGCTTGTGTTTTTTATTCAATGACGGTTAACTTACGGTTTTGATGTTGAAGTCAGACATTGTAGATTTTGTGAAGGTTATGATTCGCTTAGAGTCTTTGGGTGTTTGAGATTTTGGTTTGGGAAAGTTACAAATGTATTTTATTTTAGAACTAAAAAAAAAAAACATTCTAATTGATTATTTATGAAGTTAGCTTCTTTTTTTTTTTGTTAGAATTCATAATTTATAGGTTTTTTTGTATGTAGCCATAGTCGTAAAAACAAATATCGATGGTGACTTAAAAGTATTTTTTCGCTTTTTTTTTAAAGGATACAGAAGCCCAACTAAAGTTAATTGAATTTTGATAAATGAATGTGTTTTTAGTAAATTTTACTTTGTTTAATCACGTTCTCCTTATATTGATACTTACAAATGATTTCTTTAATTCCATTGAGATAATTAATTGGGTGTTTATGATCAAGGTCTCCATATTTGATTGTGAGAATAGAGTAATTGAGAAAGTGTTTGGTAAGTTGCTTAAATTTATGTAATTTTAGGATATAAAAGTATTTTATATTTTGAATTCTTATTTGTAGATTTCAAAATCATTTAATTAGTTTGAAAAATAAAATCTACTTTTAACGGTAAATATTATAATATATTATAATCTTACAATGTTATACATTTTTTAAAAATAAATTATGAGTTAATAAAAAATCAAGTTTCAAAGTATTTAATAATATTGTGGGCAAACATAAATATTATACAACAAAATAATATGTAGATTTTAATATACATAAGAATGATTTCAAATAAAATTGTAAAATAGTCCGCGCATCGCACGGGATATCATCTAGTTGTCTTAAAAGTGGACATATTGAGGGAGCAGAGAGTGACAAAGATAGTGGAGATGGAATTTATGGTGTTGCTGTCTTATGCCATAAGCGTCATTAGAACAGAATTAGCCAGACACATGAATAAAACATTCTCATTTACATATAATTATGAATAATTTGGTGCAGTCACCAATCTGTTATAAGCATCTATGCAATTATATGCATGTCTTTCTTCCCATTTTCTAATGCTCAAGAAGATGCCGAGTTCATCACATAAAACTATCATGGAGAAGGTAAGAGGCAGGTCCTCAATTAACATCTGCTTTGCTGAAGCTGAACGATCGATCAACCAATTCGGAACACAGGAACCCTGCGGTGTTCTGAGAATGCTTCATTCATCTGTGCAATGTGGAGCAAGAGCTGGCTGATCTTCTGCAGGGCATATTGGATTGAATTATAGTTAGAAGAAGCATACTGAACTGCACAGACAATGTAAAGCATGTAACATAATAATTAATTAATTATATGAACAATTACATATATATGTCTACCTAGATATGCAGGAATTTATTGTGTTGCGGGATTCCGAGCCCATGTATCTCTACTCTATCACAGAAAACATTTTTCATAATAGCTAACAGGATCCGTTTTGATTGGTAGATCAAGGAAAAAAGTAATGTTACTTCAATCAGCACTTGACAAGTTAAGGAAAAAAGCTTTGTTTTTATGTTTTTTGACATATAAAGTTATAAACATCCTCGCCCTTGCAAAATAGAGAGGAAGTACTATTACATGCTAGAGCACCTGTTTTACAAGTGCAAGTTGCAGGGTAGTTCAGTTTTAAAAATGGACAAGACATTGTTCACATTATGATATTGCTAGGATCCAATAAACCTCCCGTGTTCATGAGGCATAAGCCGTAGAACTGAGATCACAACCCCTAGAGTTTTCAATTTAAGTTTCAACAGTTGGCAAGCTTTAGTTGCAGTACTGAATTACTTAAAACATCATGGTTAGCACAGGTAGTTCTTAAGGTCTGATATAAGTAGAATTCTCACTTAATTGATTCATTAATTCATACACCAGCCCAAAAACTCAAAACAATTCTGATACAAGAAATCTAGAATCATACCCGAGATAAACTCAGGAATCCAAATCTATGACTCATATAAATTCACTAGATTTTATTTAAAAAAAAGTCTTAAATTATGAAGCTTTTAGCAAAGAACCTCATCTTTCTCTCTGATGAGACGATCCTTGCTCTCTTTGTACAGAACTTGACGCCACCTTTGCACCCTGACATACAAGAATGACAGCAACACCACGGCTGCCACTCCAGTCACCGATGCAATCGACCAAAACCCCCTGGCACATGACAACCTTCCATTTTCCTTGTTACCTACTGAATTCGCTGACACTGATGATGAAGAACTTGATTCAGGATCTGGGTCTTGAGTGGCTTCAAGTTCAAGGTCCAATACTGGAGGTACTTCTTGTTGTAGGCCTTCATGGTTATCGTTGAGGTAGTTGTTGTCTCTAGTAACTACCATATCTTCTTCCACACTTGTGGGAGAGAGTTTAGGAAATGGGGATTGGATTTGCTCCCATTCGTTCAAGGATTCAGGAACCTCAAAAGTACCATCCATTCCTTGGAATTGGTTCCCAATACGAGGCATGAATTTTTGAGTTACGAAACTAAACAACTAAAGAAAGATCATTATATATGTTCCATCAGATAAAACTGATAGCACTTGTTTTGAAGTGAGTAAATGTGTGGGAGGATATTATGGTATAAAAAAATCAAAGTGGTTTGAAAAATGACATGAAGTGGACTGAAAATGCTTCCTTCTATTTGCTCATTGTGGTGCATCGCTTTGGGTTTGGATATGGTGGGCCAGTGCTTTTATAACATCAAGCTCGACCTGTCTATTTCTAGGGCCTGGAATATAGCAACCATCGTGGACTGAACTTTGGGCATTGAGAATGAAGAATATTGGTCGTAGTGGAGTATTTGCAAGATAAAACAAAGCCCATGGGCTATGTGGAGTTGCATTTCCACAAAACCAGTGGTCCACAAAATGATCTCATTCTCCTGGAGTATGCAACTAGGAGCTAGGGAGATAATATTAGGGGTGACCAAATCTGACACGACCCGCGAACCCAATACGACTAACTCGTTTATAAACAAGTTATGAGTTTAGGTTAAACGGGTTTTAATCATATTCGGGTCGATATGTCTGACCCGTTTAATAAACATGTCGTGTTCGTGTTCAATATAGTAACCCTTCTGACCTATTTGACTCATTTAACTTATAAAGGTATTAGCTTTTGTTATTATTATTCCTTAATTTTTTTGTTGTAATTATATGTTTCTTACTATATTTATGGTTGTAATTGTATTTTAATTTTAGATATATAGGAATTGATAACATGTTATTCAAGCAAGGTATGATTATTAATTAAATAGGTTATTTGTATTGACCTTTATATGACTTGTTAATTAAATGGTTTAAACGTTATGGTTTTAAAAATTGGATCGGGGCAAAACCGGATTTGCCTCCGGTTCTCAGTTTTACCGGACCGGACTAATACCCGATTCTTGGTTGAACCGATCAGGCTGCCAGTTCGGTCCGATTTTTAAAACCATGTTAAACGTGTCGTGTCGGGGTCGACTGGTTTAATAAATAGGTCTTGTTAGGGTTAATGATTTTTTACACGTTTACTAAATAAGTCGAGTTCAGGTTAACACATATAGTCGAATACTCATGACTTGGCATAACACAAACTCGACTTGTGAACATGAATTGCCACCCTAGATAAAATGATGGTGACACTCTAATGGAGATCTTTCAATATTACATATTAGAGCATTTACTAAAAAAAACCCCAAAAAAACTTTATTTTAATCTATTTTAATTCACCCTTTTACAATTCACCCTAGCAAAAAAACCCAGCAACTCCCCACCGTTAGAAACACCTCCCTCGACAAAAACCCATTCTAAAATCAAGTCAACCACAAACCCATGAGAGAGAACATAGCTAGGCGAGTGCTCATTAGAAAGACGAATTTTTATTCAATCACAATTCAGTGTTAGACTAGGACGCAATAGGCCATAAACTTAAGTGGGGTTTGCATAAGAATCCCGGACAAATCGTTGAGCCCCCCCCCCCCCCCTCCCCAAAAAAAAAGAAGAAGAGGAATTACGAAGTTCAAAACATATTACTATTTACTACCATTTCTATGTTCTTTAATCACAAACTCGCAATGTAGAAAACAATAGCCATAAACCAACATTGGGATGCCCCAAAGACAAGGACAAATTGCTTAGCCACAAAATAGAAAAAAAATTAAAAATTAAAAAGAAAGTCAATTAGTAAAATAACAATTCTTTTTGAACATCAAGCGATGCTCATTGAACTTTCTAAATAACACATCATATTAATCGCTTATTCACATTTTTTTTTTAAATCTTAACCAAACATGCAAAATTGGTTTAAACAAAATTGATTGATAATAAAATGGTGCCTCATATCCAAATCCAAGTAACAAAGGATGGATCTCAAATTGTTAATCATAAATTTAGTTTATGGTTTGATGACAATGATTGTAAAACACAATAAATCATAAAGCTGTCACTCCCAATTATCTATTTTCTCATACAGTCTCACACATAAAAAAGGTGAGGCAGGCATACTAGTGATAATTCGTTATCTAATCCAAGAAACAAAGGGAAACAGAAAGAACATCAATATGCTGCTGTTGGTAGTGGTGATTGTAAAAAAAAAAAAAAAATCACAAAAACTGGTATAATGGGTACTAGGTTTTATTTATGTTGAGTACTAGTGTTAGAAGTATTGGTTAAATGATTAAATTTACTATATCCTAATAGCTTAAATTTTTGGGACAATCGTTAATTTAATATGGTATCAGATCATGAGATCCTGAGTTTAATTCTTGTCTTCTCCACTCTATCTCCCATTTAAATTCTCACATGTTTGGCCTCACCAATTAAAAAGTAGTTTCGGCCCACATGTGAAGGAAAGTGTTAGAAGTATTGGTTAAATGATTAAATTTACTATATCCTAATAGTTTAAACTTTTAAGACAATCAGTAATTTAACATGAAAGCCTTAATAGAAAACATCCATATGCATGGTGGGTAAAGGGTTTTTTTTTGACATTCATTCATAGCATGCAGGCCTTGGCTGGCCTATTTCTATTGTAGATCACATATACATTATGTTTAAGCACTGATAGTAACAATTGCAGCGACAGCAATATCACATTTCTTTAACACGTTGGTAGTGGCATCTGCTATTGGCGATTTACGTACTGGGGGGATCTTGTATGAATTATCACAAGCTCCAATTTTGTTAATTGTATCTATAATCAAACTTGTCGATTGAGCATAATTCTTTGAAGCCGAAGCCGCGTATGCATTTCTCAAAGTCAGTAGTCCATCATTAAAATCACGTTGGCAATTCTCCATCCGAATCCTATCCACTCGGTCACTGAGATCCCTAAAAAGACCTGGGATTTGATCAACGGCAACTTGTATTGTATCAATGACTATAGCAATAGAAACTACGGCAAGACTTGCCCCTGCAAAAGTACGTGGGTCTGCTTTTAAAGTTGAAAAGCAAAAGTCAGGGTCCTTGACTTTCTGGCAAACGCTCCTAAGGAAGGCTTCGTCAACTTTTTGTCTGGCAGAAACTTGGTACAAAAGAGAGGTGACTAGTAGAGGGATTACCAAGATTGATAAGCAGTTAATTGGAGAGGTCATTTTCCTTTTCCTTTTTCTAAGTTCTTTCGTCAAGAATGATATTATTGATTTATTTGTCTAATGACTTCCTAGATATATAGAGTCCGTTTGGATAGAACTTATTGCTGAAAACTGAAAACACTGTACAAAAATAATTTTTTAATGTGTAAAAATTACTGTTCATCCCAAAAGTACTGTTCATTGGCCTAAAATCACTGTTCATGGCCAATGAACAGTGACATATGCGTGTGGAAAAAAAAAAAAAAAAAAACGGGCTGGACGTGGACGTGCTGTGCTATCCAAACGCATTCATAGTATCTTAGACTGGCATGAGATAGAGTTGTTTTTGACCAAAATATATATATATATATAAAAAAAAAAAAAAAAAACAGCTCAATTTAACACCAAATTAAATAAATAAAGTTAAAAGATAATTTTTTTTGACCCATTATTTTTTTATACAACCAATCATGGGAAAAAGTGGAAACCATAAAAAAAACAACATTATAATTTTTGGGAAATGAATTATTTTACAAAAAAACCTTTTTATTTTTTATTTTTGGTAGAAAACTATCTCATTAATTCCTACATTTGATAGCTGATGAGGTTGAGATATATCACCAGTAAGTTGCAAGCACTCTCCAACTCGAATCAAACTTGCAAAAAGAAAACAAAGAGACCTAAAAGAGAGCACCGGTGTGGTGCCGGCCAAAAACCCTCCGAAGGTCAAGTTAGAATTTCTTCTCAACCCTAAAGTGCTAGAGTTGAGTCAAATGTGCGTACCTTTAGTCATGGGGATTTTGGATGTATTTATAGAGGCGTAGAGTCGGCCCTTTCTTCCTTGATTACCAAGCTCTTTCCTTTCATGACCAAAACTCTTTCCTTATAAAATTCCTTTGATTAAGGCTAATGTGTAGCGCAAGAATTCTTCGTATTTACGTTTGCGTGAATCACACTCAAGGCCATGTCAGCCCTAATCTCATAGCGTGGTTTGAGGGGGCCAGGGGAGCGATGTATAAATTCTTTCTGTCCGTCTACCACCGATCCGTCCTCTCTTAAACCACATTACCCGTCACCTTAATTTAATCATACCAGCCAGACCGTCATGATAGATTTACCCACATCAGATGCCCCCTCATTCCGTGATACCGTCATCTCTACGAAGCGGTATCTCGGAATGACAGTTATAGTTTCTGACGGACAGGCTGGAAGCTATCATAAATGCTCAGGGACACGTGGGGAGATTTCACTGGCCGTTCGCTGGAATCGAGGCGTCGCTTCGTTTATCGCGCCGTTCCCCCTATATATATATATATCACCCACCGTATTCATTTTTACACTTTTTAGAGAACTTTCTGATCAGAGCGCAACCGTCACCTCTTCTCAGAGAGCAACCGTCTTCTTTGGAGGCCGAGAAACAACGTGGTGATAACTTTCTCCGTCGTGCGCGTCTCGCTGTCTACTTGTAAGTTTTTCTCACCGTCTGCTTGTAAGCTATTTATACGGCGTTTCATTCCTTATTTTTCTTGTTAGTCCCGTCGTCGGTATGAATCTAGAGCCTTAGGTTTCCTTTACCCGTCGTATGTAGGTGTCAGATGTCTAGTGAGGCGTCGAGTAGTCAGTCTTGTGCCCGCGAGGGAGCGGGTTACGAAGAGGTGTTTCCGTCAGGTCAAGCAGACCAGGACACCTCCAGCGAGGGGAGGGAACCGTCATCAAGCTCTCCTTCCCATGAGGAAGACGAAGGGCAGGATGGAAATGGGTCAGAGTATGATTCGTCCGATAACCTAGACGGTGTCGACCTCCTATTCAATCCGTCATTGGACCCGACGGCTTCGGGGAGTTCGTCTGTGCGCCTTTGTGGTCGGTGTATGTCTTCGTTTCATCTATTTAGCCAGCGCACTTCAACATGCTGAGGCAAAAGTATCAAATACCCGACACCATATCCATCCGTCTACCATTCAAATCAGAAAAGTGTTATTACCGCGGCCTCGAAGACGTCGGTGTCTACGAGCAAATGCTAAAAGCGGGGCTCCGATTCCCCCAAGTGCATTGCACCGTCGTCTCCTCCGGTACCTAGGTCTAGCGCGTCACCCCGAGATATCTCCGAACGCATGGAGGGTTTTCCTTAGCGTCGAGGTACTGTATGGCGTCATGTCTGACGGTGCCAGACGGTTAACAGTGGAAGAATTTTTTCATTGTTACCGTCCATCTGAAATCACAAAGTCCAAAGGGATGTACAGTTTTGTACCGAGGAGTCCGGTACTCAGGCTAGTATCCGAGACCCCAGATTCCAACCGTAATTGGAAGGGTCGTTACTTCTTCCTTCGAGGGGATAACTGGATGTGTCGTCCAGGCGACGACGACTACATGCCGGTTGATAAAACCTGGGGTATAATGCCCCCGTCTGGTACGAGCCCGTCTATTCATTTACCGTCATTTATTTCATGAATTTTCTCTTACCCCTTTTTTTTTTTTTAGCAAGGGACCGTCCACCTATCTCGACCAAGCAGTTTGGTTTCTTGGAGAAAATTTTCCAAAAGACGAAGTTGTCTGAACGGACCTGGTCGAAGCTCGTCACCTTGGACACGTTGCATTGGTATTGTGAAGGTCCTGAACCCACACCCGTCGCCAGAAGATACGATACGGTGTACGCAACGTAAGTGCGGAATCCTTCCGTCGATAATCTGTCCTTATGTTGCTTTTTATTCGACCGTCTTCCTTTGCGAGAAATGGACGATGCTAGGAGACGGGCGCTCATCAAACGAGTGCCCAAGAAGAAAAGGTGAGCGATGCTCCAAAGGCAGATCCCGTCACGGCCGGCACTTAAAAGGCCATCCGTCGAGAGGTTGGACCGTCATTCGAAGAAGCAAAAGCTTGTGATCGGGTCTACACGGTGGGTCCGGCATGGCGAAACCGGCCACTAAGCTTGGAATCGGCAAGGGGAAGGGTTTGATGACCAACCCGGACTCCGCGAAGGAGAAACCCCCCGTCCTGCTTCGTGAAGACCCCCAATACACTCTCCGTCGTATAGGTTCCATCATCAGCGACGACGATTATGAGGACTTGGGGAACCATGCCACCGAGACCATGGGGGACTCTTGTCTGTATAGCTTAGCCCAGGTTAGCTTCCGTTATAAGCCCTTAACTTTGTTTGGTTCTTTGCCATCATGAGCTGATTTCTGGTCGAACCGTCACAGGGTGTGTTAATGGCCAAGGGCTTGTCAGACCGTTGCCTTGCTCAGGAAAGAGCCCTCGAGCGAGTTCGTGCTAAGGCAAAGGCGACGGCGGAAGAGCTGGACGAGTTGAAGTTGTGGAGGGTCCGTCATGAGAAGAAGCTGACGCTCTCCGAGCAGGCTCGCGAAAATTTAGAGAAGGAGGTGGAGCTGCTAAGGAAGAAAGTGAAATCTCATGACGACGACATTCAGCAGGCGAAGATTGATGCCGTCCATGAGTATCGATACTCCGACGCACTTCTGACGGAGCTAGGTTCCTCCTTTAACGACGGGTTCGATGATTGCCTCCGTCAGGTTAAAGCATCATTCCCTGATTTGGACCTAGCTCATATAACCATAGACGCTGAGGCCCGAACCCCTGCTCACACCGTCGACTCTGAAGGGACCGAGGAACTCTTCGGCGAGGTTCCGGATGACGACGGGCTCGTCAAAGCAACAGAAGAAAAGACCGTCACGGAGTCTGTACAGCCGTTGCCTGAAGTTCCTGAGGAACCCGTCATTGTTAAAGATTAGTTTAATTTGTAGCTATAAGGAACAAGTTCATTTTCTGTACTCTGTTAAACTTTTTTTGGACTCCTTTTTGTCGAACTGTACGGTATTATTTGTAACTCTTTGATAATCCGTTAATATTTTGATCCGTCATTTTATGCTTTGCCTGATATCTTCAGTGGATCCGTCCACAGATGGTTTTTGCCCTTCGTTATCCGTCCACTTTGTGGACTTGTAGGTTGTTCATTCTTTGGATGATCCGTCCACTTTGTGGACTTACAGTGTGTTCATCCCTTGGATGGTCCGTCCACTTTGTGGACTTACATGTTGGTCATCCTTTGGATGATCCGTCCACTTTGTGGACTTACAGTGTGTTCATCCCTTGGATGGTCCGTCCACTTTGTGGACTTACATGTTGGTCATTCTTTGAATGATCCGTCCACTTTGTGGACTTGTAGTGTGTTCATCCTTTGGATGATCCGTCCACTTTGTGGACTCGTAGGGTGTTCATCCTTTGGATGATCCGTCCACTTTGTGGCTTCGTAGGTTTTTTCATCCTTTGGATGATCCGTCCACTTTGTGGACTCGTAGGTTTTTCAACAGCATGCATTCCGTATTTTCTAAATAAAAATTCCTCTCATAAGTTTAACAAACCAGATTGTCAATGGAAAAGAAAACATGAGTAGAAAAGTAAAAGCTATGACTATTTTAAAAATTAAACAAAAAATTAGGCAGTAGATATCGTCTTCTGATTGCTGCGCTATTGGTAGTACTTCTTCAGGTGCTCCGTGTTCCAGGGATGGCCCAACTTCCTTCCGTCTAACGTCTCTAGGTAGTACGTTCCTTTCCTGTGCCATGAGATGATTCTGTACGGGCCTTCCCAGTTAGGACCCAGCTTTCCTAGGGATGCATCCTTCGTAGCGCCAAGCATTCTTCGTAACACCAGATCTCCAACCTTGAAGTCTCGGTGCCGGACCTTGGAGTTGTAGTGTTTCGCCATCATGTCTTGGTACCGTGCCAATCTCTGGGCTGCTGCTGCCCTAACTTCATCGACAAGATCAAGCTCCAGACGTAATGCTTCAACGTTCTTGTTCTCGTCATAGCTTTCCACGCGGTAGCTCGTCAACCCCACTTCTGTCGGTATGAGGGCCTCAGCACCAAACGCCAATCGAAACGGTGTCTCTCCTGTTGGCGTCCTTGCCGTTGTTCTGTACGCCCACAGCACACTCGGTAGTTCATCTGGCCATATGCCTTTTGCCCCCTCGAGTCGGGTCTTGATAATTCTTAGCAAGGACCGGTTCGTGACTTCGACTTGTCCGTTGGCCTGTGGGTGTGCGGGTGACGAGTAGTGGTTCTTGATACCTAGCTGAGAGCAGAAGTCTCGGAATGCATCGTTGTCGAATTGCTTCCCATTGTCGGAAACGAGCACTCTCGGGATCCCATATCGGCAAATAATACTTCTCCATACAAAGCCGCGAATGTTTTTCTCCGTGATAGTTGCAAGGGCTTCGGCTTCCACCCACTTGGTGAAGTAGTCGATGCCAACCACCAAGAACTTCAGTTGTCTTGCTGCCATTGGAAACGGGCCCATGATATCTAATCCCCATTGTGCAAACGGCCATGGGGCCGTCATGGGTGTGAGTTCCTCCGTCGGCTGTCTAATGAGGTTGCCAAACCGTTGACACTTGTCGCAGGCTCTGACGTACGTATGGGCATCCTTTTGCATTGTCGGCCAGTAGTACCCCGCTCGGAGTAGCTTGTGCACCAGAGACCTTGATCCCGAGTGGTTTCCACAAATTCCCTCGTGAACTTCCCTCATCACGTAGTCGGCTTCGTCGTGGCCGAGGCACCTTAGATACGGTCGGGAGAATCCTCTTTTGTAGAGGATGCCTTTAATCAGTACGAATCGGGCAGCCTTAACCTTCATCTTTCTTGCGTCTTGCCTGCTGTCTGGCAGCTTCCCGTCCTTGAGGTAAGCCACGATCGGAGCCGTCCAATCGTCCTGAGTGCTTAATTCCTGTATCCGAACGTTATCTAGTAGCGATGAATATTGGACAAAGGATAATACCTGTTCTGGAGCGGTCATGGGTTCGGCCGAAGCAGCCTTGGCGAGTCGGTCCGCCTCTTGATTCTCTTCTCTTGGGACCTGAGCTATCGTGAATTGGAGGTTACTCGCTAGTTCCTTCACTTCTTCAAGGTACCTTCTCATTCGTTCATTCCTGCAATCATTGCTCCCATTAACTTGGCTGGCAACGACTTGAGAGTCAGAGTAGACTACTGCCTTCCTTGCCCTGGTGCTGGCTGCAAGTTCCAATCCCGCCACCGGGGCCTCATCCTACTGCTTCGTTGTTCGCGAGTGGGGAACTCTAGACGGATCATGCATTCAATCTTATCTCCTTCCGTGTGTGGAGTACAACTCCGACTCCTCCCGCATGCTTATTGGAGGACCCGTCCCCATGTGAATTCTCCATGTGGGCGTCTCTTACCGCCCCCGCTCCTCGGTCGTAGTGAATTCCCGCGATGAAGTCACGCCAATATTTGCCCTTTCATTGCGTTCGCGGCTGGTATCGGATATCATACTCACTCAACTCAATCGCCCATAAAGCCATCTGTCCAGGAAGTTTCAGGATTATTCATTGCCCTTCGCAGGGCTGGTCCGTTAGGGACTATTATGGGATGTGCTTGAAAATAAGGCTTCGGTTTTCGTGCCGCGGTTATAAGAGCGAAGGCAATTTTCTCCATCCGTGGATATCTCTCCTCTGCACCCCTTAGCGCTCGGCTTACAAAGTACACGGGCTTCGCATTTTCCTTCCTCCCTAATGAGAGCCGCACTTACGCCGCTGGCGACGAGACGGCAAGGTACGGGAACAATTCCTCCCCGGTGTGGACGGACTAACCGGCGGGGCGGAGAGATATGCTTTTAACTCCTCAAATGCCTTTTGGCATTCGTCCGTCCATTCGAAAGATCTTCTTAGTGTTTTGAAGAAAGGCGGACATTTGTCCGTTGCTTTTGATACAAACTGTTTAGGCGCTATCTTCCCCTGTCAAACTTTGAACTTCCTTCACGGTCCTTGGAGGAGACAGCCCCATAATTGCTTTCACTTTCTCGGGGTTTACCCTCCTATGCCAGACACCATGAATCCTAGGAACTTTCCAAGGCGGTCACTCCGAATGCGCACTTTCTTGGGTTCGGTTTCATTTTGTACGTTCGAAGAGTGTTGAAAGTCTCCGTAGATCCCTCGGATGATCCGACACCTTTACGCTCTTCACCAATGTCGTCTACATAGACCCGGACGTTCCGGCCAATCCGGTGCGCGAACATTTTGTTCATCAATCGCCGGTACGTGGCTCCTGCATTCTTCGATCCGAACGGCATCACTTTGTAGCGAAAAAGCCCGCAGCATGCTGACGATGTTTTCTCTTGATGTTTCCTCAACTTGATCCCGATTGTACCACCGAGAAGGCGTCCATGAAGCTCAACAACTCATGTCTAGCGGTGGAGTCCACTAAGGCGTCAATGCGTGGGAGCGGGTAACTGTCCTTAGGGCACGCTCTATTCAGGTCCGTGAAGTCGACGCACATTCTCCACTTCCCATTAGACTTCTTGACCGTCACCACGTTTGCCAGCCAGTTAGGGTAGTATACTTCCCGTATGAAGTTTGCTTCCCGTAGCTTCCTCTGCTGCTGCACGATCCCGTTCGGGGGCAAATACGCGCTTCTTTTGTCGAACTGGAGGGAACGAAGGCGACACGTTCAATTTGTGGACAATGACTGCCGGATCTATTCCTGGCATGTCATCATGGCTCCATGCGAATACGTCTTGGTTCTCTTTGAGGAACAGCAGAAGCGCATGTCGAACCGTTTGGTCCATCGAGGTTCCTATCCTGGTGGTCCGATCGGTCCTTGAATCGTCCAGTTGCACCTCTTCCAATCTCTCCACGGGTTCTGCCGCTGTTCTCTGTTCCTCGATGTTCATTGCTTGTACATGGTCATCCATCTCCATCATGGCCACGTAACATTCCCGTGCAGCCACCTGATTTCCGCGGCTCTCCAACTCCATGTTCGGTGGGGAACTTGATCATCAAATGGTAGGTAGAAGTGACGGCCTTCCATGCGTTGAGAGTGGGTCGCCCGAGAATGGCATTATATGCTGAGGAGCAATCAACCACAAGGAAGGAAACATTCTTGGTTATTTGCTGCGGGTAGTCTCCTACCGTCACCGCCAACGTAACGGATCCTAAAGGATGGACCCGGGTTCCACCGAAGCCGACGAGGGGTGTACATGCCGGGACCAGTCGCTCTTTTGCAATCCCCATCTGTTGGAACACGGGGTAGTAAAGGATGTCCGCCGAGCTCCCGTTGTCCACTAGAACTCGGTGGACGTTGAAGTCTCCGACCTGTATACTAACCACAAGCGCGTCGTCATGAGGGTGGTGAAGGCGCCGGGCCTCTTCTTCAGAAAACTCGATACTGGAGCCGTTCCGCCGTATTCTTTCAAGTGAAGAGCCCGCTGACTGGACATTTTGTACTGCCCGTAAATAAGTCCTTCTGGCCCTTTTAGACGACCCCGTTGGAGTAATACCCCCTATTATCATCCGTATGTCCGCTACCGGTGGTCTGGGACGTTCGTTTTCCCGTCTTTGACCCTGCTCCTGGGGTTGATCCGTTCTCTCTTTCCTCACGAACCTCTGCAACCTTCCTTGCCTGATGAGGGCTTCGATCTGTTGCTTCAGGTCAATGCGCAGTCCGTCGTATCATGGCCGTGGTCACGATGAAAGCGGCAGTATCTATCTCGTGGCCTTTTGTTCGGATCTCCCTTCAATTTGCCCGGGAACCTCAGGGTTCCTTCATCTTTGATTTGCATTAACACCTGGTCAATCGGGGCGGTGAGGGGGGTGAAACTCGTGAACCTCCCCGAAGGTGGTTTGGATCTCCGATCTTCCCGTCGATCTCTGGTTCTTGCCGTTTTTCGTCCATTATCTGGTTTCGTATCCTCCTGTCTTTCCCTTTTCCTTGGTTTATGGTCGTCCCGGCCGGCGGGGGCATCCTCTGCGTTCATATACTTTGTCGCCCTGTAGTATACATCGGACATAGTCTTTGGGTCATTTTTACATAGAGAGAACAAGAACTTACCCTCTCGTAGCCCGTTCGTGAATGCTGCCACCAATATCTTGTCATCTGCGTCGTCTATCAAGAGGGACTCCTTATTGAAGCGGGCTATATAGGACCTTAGTGTCTCGTCTTCTCGTTGCTTAATACCCAGTATACAGGCAATAGACTTCTTGTGACGATGACTTCCAATAAAGTGCGACATGAACTGTGCGCCTAGCTCCTTGAAAGTGCCGATGGAATTTGGCGTCAGCCTTCTGTACCAATCCCTTGCAGGTCCTTTCAAAGTAGTGAGAAAAGCCCTGCACATTATCTCATCCGGTACACCCTGAAGATGCATTAGGGTTCGGAAGGACTCCAAGTGATCCACCGGGTCTTTAGATCCGTCGTAGTTTTCCACATGGGGCATACGAAATTTCGGAGGAACGGGGCACGTGTTCACCAAAGCCGTGAAAGGCGAATCCGTTCTGTGGACTAGGTCGTCCAGGTTGCTGGATACCCGGCCCTTAAGGGCGTTCATCATCGCATCCATGCGTTCCCTCATCTCCTGCATTTCAGCGGTGATATGAGGTGGCATGGAGTCCAAAGCAGACGGCGGGTTTGTCTCCTGCCGCTCTGTCTTGTCGGTGCGGTGCTACCTTCAGCCCGGACGGCATCCCTCCCCTCCGGCTCGCGACTTCTGGTCGTCCCGTGGTGCACTTTGGCGCGCGGTCATCCGCCGTAGTTGCTCTTCCAAGTCGTTATTCCGCTTAGGTGAGGCGCTCGACGGCGGCGGCAAGCGTCGAACTTGTCTTCTAGCAGACGCTGTAGCATGCGGTTCTTCGCCCTGATTGTTGACTATCGCCATTGATCTGGTGAGTACCATGCAACTTTTCGTCTTTCGAATAGAGCAAAGGCTGAATCAGTTTTCCTTTCACTCTCGTTCCCCACAGACGGCGCCAACTGATGAGGTTGAGATATATCACCAGTAAGTTGCAAGCACTCTCCAACTCGAATCAAACCTGCAAAAAAGAAAACAAAGAGACCTAAAAGAGAGCACCGGTGTGGTGCCGGCCAAAAACCCTCCGAAGGTCAAGTTAGAATTTCTTCTCAACCCTAAAGTGCTAGAGTTGAGTCAAATGTGCGTACCTTTAGTCATGGGGATTTTGGATGTATTTATAGAGGCGTAGAGTCGGCCCTTTCTTCCTTGATTACCAAGCTCTTTCCTTTCATGACCAAAACTCTTTCCTTATAAAATTCCTTTGATTAAGGCTAATGTGTAGCGCAAGAATTCTTCGTATTTACGTTTGCGTGAATCACACTCAAGGCCATGTCAGCCCTAATCTCATAGCGTGGTTTGAGGGGGCCAGGGGAGCGATGTATAAATTCTTTCCGTCCGTCTACCACCGATCCGTCCTCTCTTAAACCACATTACCCGTCACCTTAATTTAATCATACCAGCCAGACCGTCATGATAGATTTACCCACATCAATAGCAATCTTAAAAAAACTGGAAAACAATCATTTGATTTCCTTTACTTAACATGGTGTGATCTATCTCATGTTCGAATTCCCTCTTTTTAGCTTGACATAAGGTAGAATTGTTTTCTAGAGGTGGAAAACAACTTTATTTTAATACAAGCTAAATAAGAAAAGTCAATAGATAACTTTCCTTTGTCCCCTTTTTTTTTTCTTTTGATTCTAATAAAGGCAAAAATACTATTTTGGTCCCTACATTTTAGGGCCACAATCAATTTAGTTCTTACATTTTGGTAGCAATCAATTTAGTCCCTATTATTTTCAATTTGTAGTTAATTTGGTCTCTACCATTAACCCACTGACGGAAAATGTCTACTAACGGATTGCATAATTGGCACATTAAAGCTTATGTGGCCAAAAAAATATTAATAAATTTTTTTTTAAATGCCACATAAACATTTGAATGATCAAAGACTTCACGTTAGAAGAAAAAAAAAACTCAAAAATACACCAAAACGTTTTTTAAAAATTCATCAAACACATTAAAAAAATAAAAGAAATAGAGTTAAAATTAACCCACTATGTATTTTCTCAAACTTAGTGCGTGTAGCTTTGTGGGCAAATGTAAAATCTCTGAGAATTCAAATCCAACAAAAATCTCAAATCCTAGCACCACCGACAACCACTCCACCACAAGTCAACCGAGCTACAAGTAAACCCATCAAGCCACAGTTATCAACCCGGCCAGCAATACCAATATCAGTCAACTCAAGATTCAAACAGTTGTGTTGCTGCCATCCACGTCGTAGCCAACCTCATTTGTCATGGTCAAGATCGTCGATTTGCGATGGACGAGTGACTTTGAGCTCTATCTCCATTCTCCTTTGCCCAGATTTGGGTTATCGTTTCCCTTTCACCTGTTGCGATTTTCTAAATTTACTGAGAATTCCAAGATGAATGTTTAAGGAATCAAGGGAGTAAGATGAAGGTTATCACAAATGTTGGCTTTTTATCTTCTTTTCTCTATTTGGGTTTTGGCAATACAAATTTGAATATGTATTTAGTTGAATCATATGTGTGAAAGAGAAATTTTTGGTTTAACTTATGTTGTTGATTTTATTTATGGAATAATTTATATAGACATTTTGTATTGAGATAGAAAATTTTGATGAAAGGGTTCAAGATTACAAATTTTGTTCTTCCTATTTGATTTTTTATATTTTGTGTTCTTCTTGCTTGAATATTAAAGATTAAGTTAATTCATTTTAATCTTAAGGTTCTTTTTTTGGCCCTTTGATGACTCTGATGATTTTTTTATTATTTAATTTTTGTGTTTTTAAGTTTTTTTTTTTCTTTTAGCATTTTTTTTCTGACGTGAAATTTTTTATCATTCAAATGCTTATGTGGCATTTTTAAATGTTTTATTAATATTTTATTGGCCACATAAGCTTTGATGTGCCAACTATACAATCTGTTTGCCACGTAGACATTTTCCATCAGTAAGTTAACGGTAGGGACCAAATTGATTGTAAGTTGAAAATAATAGGGATCAAATTGATTTCTATCAAATTGTAGGGACCAAATTTAATTGTGGCCCCAGAATACAAGGACTAAAATTGTGTTTTTGCCTCTAATAAATACAAGAAAAAGTGGAGAAAAATCTTTACATAAGGTTTTTAAAAAAAAAAAGTTAATAGCTCATGCCATGGATGAGCAAGTTTAATAAAATATGATTTTATCAAATTTCTCATCTAACTTCTGTTGTAGTGTGTTATATTTGCATAATATACAACTAAATTTTATAAGTTTTAAATTAATTATTCAAATTTCTTATCTCTAAATGAATAAGGAGATAATCATGATAATCAAAATTCATCATAAAATTACAATATTACCTTAACCAAAATTAAAATGAAATCAAAGGAATAAAAGATAGACTTTTTAATCATTTATTATTCAAACAATTGGTAGGCATATTCATATTCATAGTCATGTAGATTGTGTTTTGATATAAACTTAAATTCACATTTCAAAAAAAAAAAAAAAAAAACCAAGTATTAACCTAAATCAAAATTCAACCAAAGCTATAAAAGGGAGAGAGAAGACTTTGTGATGGAAAATTGAAAAAATACAATTCCAAAACACATTAAAAAAAACTATCAACCTTAATTAGAGTTATAAGAAAGAACAAAAAATTACCGAGAGAGAGAGAGAGAGTACTCATAGTTTTTATGTGAGAAAAATATGAATTGAATGGAATAATTTATATCAAATTTATACTAAATAAAATGGGAAGAAGAAGAGTCTGATTATAAGAAAGAGAAAATGATGAAAAAAGTGTAATGGTGAAGTAGAGAGTAGTGGGGGAGGTAAAGAGACAAAGAGGGAAGGGAAGTGTAAGCCATAGATATGTGGACTAAAGACTAATAGGAAGAAGAAGAGGTTTTTGTTTTTGTTTTTGTTTTTTTAGAGTAGTGAGAAGAAAAGTTTAAAAGAGAAAATAAGAGGTAGAAAATAAGTGGATGATGTGCTTATATATATATATATATATATATATATATATATATATATATATATATATATATTGAAGGATGGAAAGAAAATGACACTCAATGTTGAAATGAGCTTCAATATAGACAATAGACAATTTGAGTTTATGATGGTGTGTAGTGCATCATGTTGGCCACAAGTAATTAATTTTGCAATAAATAATCAATAAAGATGGAAAAAAAAATAGTGATGTGAACGCTAATGTGGCTTAATAAAAGTATAGCAATAATAAATTATACACCTCAACTTTTAGATATAATATATATATATATATATATATATATATATATATATATATATATATATATATACATTATCCGTAGACCCACACGATGTGTGAGAATATATCATTATTTTGTAATATGATATAATCCATAATTTATTTTCTAAAGATTATTGAAGATAATTTGTCCTCCTAAAAAATTGAACTATTTCTAAAAGTATTTTCCAACTCTCTATCTCTACAAATATATAATTATATTACTTTAGGTTTTTTTTTTTTTTTTTTAGAGATGGTATTTGTAACCCAATAATGGAGGGACACCAACATAACATTATACCTCCTATATTTCTTCCCATGATGAGATTGTATCATTTCAATTCTTCTAAATTTTCAGGTGCAACCTTTGTTCTAGCTGCTAAATCCTAAATTCCTAAAAGTGATGTCTAGTTAGTTGCCAATAGAAAAGGATAAGACCACCACCAAAAAAAAGAAAAAAAAGTAAAGTGAAGTTTTACCGGTTAGAATTATCATGTAGAAAAACTTATTTACAATAAGGTAAATAAATAAAATATGTTTTAAACAAACCTTACTTCAGCAAAATGGTCAAATTTAACAGACCCTCACTTATATCAATTTCTTTCAAATACAAAAATGTAAAATAATAATGTGTCATTGATTCCACCCATGTCCACTACACACATTTATCAATGTGTCCATATACAACTCACCCACTTGCCATTACATTCATTTTATCAATGTTCTGAATTCCCACAAAGAATCAAAATAATATAAACTCCATTTTCCTTATTTATATATTTAATTTTCCCCAATCCCCATCACTAACAATTACTTCAATACCTTGTCAAAATACCTTTCTTTTTCTTTCTTTCTTTCAATTTTTTTTTTTTTTTTTGATTCTTTCGGTTTTTGCACTAATAACTCACTTGGAACTAAAATGAAAAAAAATTATGTAAAACATGCGGTACAAAATTAGACTCCAATTGGAAGTGTGCTGAGATTAGTTTACATTGATTTAAATTTGGTCTAGATGTCAATACCTTGTCAAAGTGAAACAAAACCTTTATTTGTCCTTCTTATTTATTTTTTTGACTCTTCAACTTTTGCACTAATAACTCACTTGGTACAAAAATTAAAAAATTTATATGAGACATGTGGCACAAAATTAAATTTTAATTGAAAATCTAGTTAAATTTTCTCTTAACTTTATATATATATATATATATATATATATATATATATATATATATATATATATAAACTTTTGTGGCTTTCGGTGTTTTCAGTTTGTGAAGGTTTTTTTTGGGGGGGTGGGGGGGAACAAATCATATATAGTGTGCTTCATTGAAAACAAATCTAGAAGTTCTAATGATCAAAACCATATATAGTGTGCTTAAATCAGATCATTAGAGTACAAGTTATAGCCAAATAAAATTTTAATGACAGATATGCATCCTTGCAATCAGAGCGGATCACGTCTCATTATGATTGATTAATTATGATTGGTTCTTAAAAGCATTAGTTTTAACTTTTAATTAATTATGTCACTATGTGTAATAGTTGTTTTGGGTCGTGGAAAAAAAAATAGTGGAGATGCATGCATGTAATTAATTCTAATAGCCTAATTTGCCAAAGAGTTTAGTGGTTTTAAATAATTGAATAATTTTTTTAATTAATCAAGTGTTTAAAGTTAGTATTCCCTAATGCATTCAGACTCTTGGAAGGCCAAAGGCCTTGTAGCTGAATTGGCACCTCCTCATGTAGAAAGTGTTTGGGGGTCTAGGGGGGAAATGGTTCGAGCTGCAAGGTTAGCAGCATGTTGTAATTATCTCTATAAAAAAAAGACTTTTGGAAGACCAAAAAAAATTGGTTCCCAAATCCCAAGTCATATGGAACTCTAAAAAATAACCAAAAAGAATTAGAAAAAAGTCGTCAAATTTTGAAACAAAGCACAAAGTTTTGAGTGCACCCTCATTTAAGTGTCGACTCAACACTTGGACTTTAGACTTCTCTAAAATTAAGTCATTCTTTGTTTTTTTTTTTTTTTTTTTTCAAAAGGCTCACTCTTGTGAATTTTGTCTTATTTTGTGAGATGCAAGGCTTGGAGAGTCTCAAACTTGCTCTAACTCCTCAACCCAAAACTTCTTCCCTTTTTATAAAGGGTGGTGTTTGTGTCTAATGGCCAACGTTGGACACGTGTCCATATCCTGAAGTGTCCAGTGGAACTAGCTACTGGGCATGTTGCGATGTGGACACGTGCCTATATCCCAACATAGCAAGCGGAACTGGCCACTGGACACAAGCTGTTCCCTTTTATAAATATAGGAGGCCTCCCCATTTGCAAAGCACATAGAAATCTTTGAGAGAGATTTTTAGGAAATAGCCATTATGTGATTGCTAATCCTTTCTTTCAATCACGACACTCTAGTACTATACTCCTTCAAAAGACTTCATGTTTATGACTTCCCTAGCATAAACTTGACTTCCTTAGTCCTCAATCCATTTCTAATCTCAAATCATCAAGAATATGTAGTTATCCTACCAAAATTTTCAAAGAGAACCTGAAAAACACTTCCAAAAATGGAGATGTTGTCTAAGCTCCACTGGTCCAAGTCTTGATCCAAGGAGGTGATGCCTAACCAATCCAAGTTTTGATCAAAACCAAGGAATCAAACCATCTGAAGGTGTTTTCCAAATTCCAAGTTTGAAGGAAGAACGTGTTGCACCTAGGGCGGAGCAACCTATAACATTGGGGGGGCTATGCCCCCCCCCCCCCCCCAAAAAAAACTATTGAAATCCTTTGTAATAATATATTGATTTGAGGTAAAAAATAATATGGACTTCTAAAATTGAATGATTGGCCCCCCAAAAAAATTAAGCTCAAGTGCGTGGTTTGTATTTTCTTTCCTTTGAAATCTGCAATGTACATTCAGTCCACCCCACTGTTGGTTTCTCAAATTAATAGACCTCCACCCAAATAAAACATAGCCTTTTACCAAAACCTATAATAAATGCCTAGTTGGCCTGTGTCCTTTCTTTTTATATGTTATAAACATACAAGAGTGCATTGTGTTCTTTGTGCATTCAATTGTTAAAGTGCAATTTACATAGTGCATTGTTCAAACTTATAAGGTTCCCCCCCCCCCCCCCCACAAATTTTATCTTTTTCTCATCATGCTATTTTTTCTCTAGCTGATTTTATCTTTTACTATTTGGATCTAGTTGCTTCATAAGTTGTGCTAACATTAATTTGTTTTTAGAAGAGAATTTAGGCTGCCATAGACATAAGATTTATTTTTTTTTAAGAATTGAAAAGGAAATTGCTAAGAATTGCACTATAGAATTCATAATGAATGAATTTTATTTAATGAAGGATTGACATTGAGCATAACTTTTATAGGAGATGCCAAGTTTTTATTTTTTTATTTATTTTGGTACATGTTTATAGCAAATTAGAAAAATTTTGTACACTCATTTGAGTTTAAATATTTTATTATATTTTAAATTTGATCATTTTGTATACAATACATTTATGAATTATGACGAACATACGAATATGTAACTCGGCCCCCAAAGTAAAAAATCCTGGCTACGCCCTTGATTGCACCTAGATTCAAGCCATTAAGAACATACAATTCCACTCTTGCATGGAGGCATAATCCTTTAACCAAATAGATTCATGACTATAGATTTGTGATACATGTCATGATGTTTACTTTTGATGATATGGGATGAACCACTATGAACATAATGCCTGTCTAATATTATTGTTTATAACATGATCACAACTTTTTAAAAACCCTAATCTTTAATCTGTTTTATTGAACATAATATGCAAATTTTATGTTTTGTCATAGTTTTCTTATTTTTCTATAAATTAAAATGAGTAGTGAGTTCAATTGTGTGGTAGGCCTTTTTGTAAATGTTGAACTGGGCTATCTCTTGTTGTACTAGGCCCAAAGTGTTCTAGATCAGGGAGTTGGGACCGGTCCAATTGTAACCCACCTTGGTCCGGATTGTACACAAACTATACCCCCGTTGCCAAGATTTTTTATCACATGCCCATGGCAGGTAGAGTTGTTATAATAATCACGGCAGGCAGATATGATAAAGACAGTAATAGAGATTCATTCACTATTTAGACAAAAGTAAATAATGGGCTTTGACAAGGAATGCTTGTTTTATGTGTAAAGTTATTTAGACCCCTTAAAACACAATTGGATTAACCTAGTTAACAAGCCAAGTTATTACTTAGTCTAAATTCCAGATCTAGGTTAACACAATCATATAATCATATCAATGTAAAGTGCGGAATATAAAAACACAAAGATATGATGACCTAGGAAAACCAAACCGGTAAAAAAACATAGGGAGGATTTAACCTAACTATCCTCAAGGTAAAACTGAATCCACTATGAAAGAATTGAAGTTTGTACAATAGCTACTTAGACTACTAACATCCTATTGCTACCCACTAGTAGAAAACTTACTGACATGACCACGTGCAAGCTCCGAGACCACGGACTCCTTCTTTCTTGGATTCTCCAGCAAGTACAAGCACTCCCGCTTGTGTATCTTTAAGCTCTTATGGCAGCAACTAAATGATCATCAAGCTCTTGAAGCAATCTCCTTCATGATAATCCTAAGCTTGTGTGAAGGCAAGCACCTCTTAAATCTCACAAGAGATTCACACAAACAGCAGTATGAGCAACCTCAAAAATGTGACTAAGGTTTGCCTTTTATACTTAGGACAAAACATAAAACCCTACACGTCATATGGGCTTAGGGCTGAGTTGGAAATTCTGTAGAAAAAAACAATCTGCACGACTTTCGATCGGTCGAATCTAATTCTCGATTGATCGAGTCAGGCAAATTTACATAGTAACTTCTGCAGTTAACTTGATTCCAACTTTACATAAATGACATACTTTGAACAAGTCTAAAACAAGACTAAACACCTGTTTTGATTATGGTTTGCCAATAATACACATTAGAGTTCTAATACATTAGTTCCTAAGTGCTTAGAACCTAGCATTATGAAATAGTAACAAAAAGAAACACAAAAGAGGTAGTAATAAGCTTATTGGATCAAAAGAAATATCAGTCTGCCGCGTCAATTTACGTTGCGGGGTCTAAGTCAAGAAGGAAGTCATTTCCTCAACATGGATAATCTCTCCAGGGAAGAAATTAACTGCTTTGAGAGAGCGGGCCTAAATGACTTGTGTCCAGAGATGTCCTTTGCCGTTAGCAGAGAATATGGGTTTAAGAGGGAGAGAAGGAATCAACCTATTTGGTGCATGTCTGCCACTCTACTCTCTTCATTTTGTTTTCTCCTATTTTTCCCTAATTCTTTCTTTCTTTTCTTCTTTTTATCTCTCGGTGTTTTTCCTTAGTTGTTGTGATTCTCTCCTCCCAGATTTCTATTGCCGTTCCCCTCTTCTTTCCGTGCACAGTAATGGTTCCTTATATAATGTCTGTCGCGGCTGGCTTTTACCATTTTAGCCATTAACCGTCTTTGTCTAGTGCGGGTGTCCTTGCCGACCATTATTGATTGGTCAGTCGCCCAGTCAGCGCCATTTACCTGTGCTAGCCACGCCACTCCACATCATCAGACAAAGAAGATTATTTTGTTTATTTGCTCGTCGTGACGTTCTTTCCTGCCACAATATGAGTGCTCTCTTTCTCTCTGTTCCTTATAGCATGCACCTAGTGGTTCCAACTCAACTTTGCTTCTTTTGAGTGGTATGTCATCTCAGCAAGACACTCTCTCTAAAAGAGCCTAAGCAGAAAACACAAAAATAGGTTTTCCCCTCTCCCTACTGCCAAACCCTGCCCTCTTACCTCTAACCCATGACCCATCACTTCTCATATTGGCTGGGTACAAGTTGGTGGTGTCTGGGCCTTGCGCGTGCCTCACTTCCATGTTTGTCCAAAATCTGCCTGTTGCTCATGCGTTTGCCGCGGTTTGAAGGTCCGTCTGCCCATTCTGCTGTTCATCCTTGACTTCTTATGGCGTGAGCTGTTTTCCTTAACTTCTCATTTATGGCTTGCTTCCTTAGGGGTTGGGCCTTGCCCGATTGTAGGCTTCCCTTCCTTCGTGCCATTCTCCGTGCTTTATTCTTAAGATCTTGCTATTACTTCCTGCCACATCATTCTGCTATGCCTGCCGTGATGTTATTTGACCCAGAACTGTTGGGCCTCTTTGGGCTTGCTGCTTATTCCTTTTCTGATAGCCCAATAAATTTATTGGGCCTTTTACTACATTACTTGTGGGCTCCCGTGTCCCGTTTACTTCCTTTTGGATATCCTTGGCCTATTTACTTTCTTGGGGCATCCTTGGCCCTTTCTAACTCTGTGCTTCTCATAGGCTTTTACTAACTCCTTGAACTTCCCTGACTCAAGTACTTTATACTTCATCCTTGGGGCTTATGGACTTTACATTGCCCCTTACTTTCTTTACTTACATTACTTTGGGCTTGTTGTGACAGCTGTGGCTCATTCTCACTTTTCTACATCCATACTGCCCATGGGTTTGTTACTCTTTTCTTTCCGGGCCTTTTTAGGTCCATTTGCTTCCACAAGGTCCATTTGCTTCCTTAAGGTTCATTTGTTTGCCTTATGGACCTATAAACCATTATTCTTGCCGCTTAAGCTTAATGGCTTTTCTACCCAACTCCCTTCAGCCCACGTTGTTGGGCTTCTTCTTCCTGCTGGGCTACCCAAAAAATGAGCATCTACAAAATGTAAAACCCTTGATCTATAGGTTAAAATGTTCATAGACAAGGCAATATTTTGAGAGACAATCAATTACGGTTTCACAAATTCATATGGACTTGATCTAATAAAATAGAAAATGAACCATGGTTGTGGTGGTCTCTTGCAATTGCCAAACAATTTCCATCATTTTCTTTTATTAGGAAAACACTACAAAACCAAGTTTGAGAACTGTTTTTAAATTGGTGAGCCAAACAAGACACTGAGGACTCTCATTTCCATTAAGAAATAAATAATAACACTGCCCCACCACAACCATTTTTTCTCCTATTTTCTTCTCAATTTTTGTCTCTTTCTTCTTTTTAATATAGAATGATTATATACGTGAGCACCTACTCCTCCTTGTTCTCTACCTCCTTTTATTATTATTATTATTATTATTTTAGCTCTCCTCTCTCCTTGACTGGCTTTGAATGGCTCTGATGGCGACACAATTCTGGGTGGCAGTGGTGATTTTATTTTTGGTTTGAGATGGTGATTTGGGCTCATAGTGACAGTTATGGGGTTGCAAATTGCAATGGTCTTGAACAGTGGTGAGTTTAGTTTGCAATGTCCCAACATTATCCAAGTTCAAACTTTGCTCCTCTTTTGAGCAAAAACTGTGCTCCTCTTTTTTATGATTTTTCATCTTTTTTACAACTTCTTTTATCCTTCTTGTTGTCTTGCATGCAAATAAAGAGAAGAGTATACCAAAAATACACTAACTGGATACCTTTTTAGTCTTTTTTTTTTTTTTTTTTTTTGGGTAAAAGGGAAATTCAATAAAACTAAAGAACCAAACGAGTTTTAGGACAAAGCTTGTTACAAGACACACCATTCAGACCCGAGAGATAAAAATCTAACGAGTCCACAGGCGGACTATAATACAACACAAAATCAGGCGGACTATTAGCACATCTAGATCTATTAGCTTCTCGATAGAATAGTAGATTTTATTAAGTTTATTAGCTTCTCGATAAAATAGTAGATTTTATTAAGTTTATGATGTAATACTAATACATTCTTTATGCGTGAGAGAGGACTGGAGGAGTCGTTTTACTCAAGAAATCTCTAATATTTTTCCAAAGTGAAACTTAAAATATTCACTTCCATTAATTTACTGGTGAAATGGTAATGAGCTTTGAACCACCAAGTCCGAAGTTTTGTTTTGTTTTTATTTTTAAATTCCTCCAATCTCCATAGATCAAGACTGCACTAATTTCATCACATCATGGAGTAAACGATCCCCGAAATGAAATAATAAACAAAGCCAATTTATGGCACATTAGAAGGATATATATTAATTAAATCCCAAGCCCTTTAAATTAAAATCTGAAAAAACTATTTCCAAGATGCAACGAACCCCTTTGACCTATTCAATCCAACTCATTCGATCCCTTAGCAAAGCAACATCAAGGATGTTTAGGTAGAGACAAATCAAATAATGGAGATAGGTAGAATTTTATCAGCTCAATATTCCTTGTGGTTTCTAAGACTAAGACCATCCTCCAAAGATCAAATAATCAAATTAATCATTGTTGCATAATTAAATCCATTTTCCATGTGTGATCTCATGTATTTTTAAGTTCTGAGAAATAAAATCTTGAATTTTCTCAGTTATACTTGAAAATGAAATGGAGAATGATTTGAAATCGAGTATATTTTTTATATATAATATTTATTTTGAGGAAAATTCTTAGTTTACATTATTAATACAATATAAGATTTATATTATAGATTAAACAAATGTCTACAATATTGTACATTTGCAAAAAGTGTAAGATTTACATTAATAATACAATGTAAACCTATAATGGGATGTGTGTAAAACTGTGTAAGAGCTTGTGTGGAACAAGTATTATATATCTTTCTTGGTTTTGGGGTAAGTCAAATGATACTAAAAACTTTGAAACACCCCAACAGTCTTTCTCCACCAGATACAAAGTACCAATCTCTAATCTTCTTCTTCTTCTTCTTCTTCATCTTCTTCTTCTTGTTTTTTTATTTTTTGGATGAATAATCTTTAAGTTTTTTTTACGTTGTTTTTTTAACTCCCATCATCAACCACTTTTAACAAACACACTACTTCAAACCATTGTTGGCACTCACTTATGCAGAGAATGGTCCAAGAAGCTGGCTCCAGCAGCAGCAATGGATGTTTTCCTTATATAGCTCGTGTCTTTCAGATCAAGAAGACCTTCTACGCTCTCCTCAACGTCACCATCCTCTGTGGCTGCATAACCATCCTACTCCTTCGTGGAACCATTGGCATTAGGAACCCCAGCTTCACTTACAATCTAGGTCCCAAAATCTCCAACTGGGACCAAGAGAGAAGCAATTGGCTCAAGAAAAACCCTGAGTTTCCCAACTATGTGAATGGCAAAGCTCAGGTTTTGTTGGTAACTGGGTCACCTCCAGGACCTTGTGATGCTCCTATAGGTGATCACTATCTTTTGAAGTTCATAAAGAATAAGATTGACTATTGTAGAATCCATGGCATTGATATTATGTATAATATGGCTATTTTGGACGAGGAGCTTGCTGGGTACTGGGCTAAATTGCCGTTGATTCGAAGGTTGATGCTGTCACATCCTGAGGTTGAGTGGATATGGTGGCTGGACAGTGATGCGATGTTTACTGATATGATATTTGAGCTTCCACTTTCCAAGTACAACAATTCTAACTTGGTTGTTCATGGTTATCTTGAGTTGTTTAACCAAAAGTCATGGATCGCATTGAACACTGGGAGTTTTCTGTTGAGGAATTGTCAATGGTCTTTGGATTTGCTTGATGCTTGGGCTCAAATGGGGCCAAAGGGGCCTATTCGCGATGAGGCAGGGAAGGTTCTGACTGCTAAGTTGAAAGGAAGGCCAGCATTTGAGGCTGATGATCAATCTGCATTGATATATTTGCTAAGTTCAAAGAAGGGTCAGTGGATGGACAAGGTGTTTTTGGAGAACTCATACTACTTGCATGGTTATTGGGTGGGATTGGTGGATAGGTATGAGAAAATGATGGAGAAGTTTCATCCGGGATTTGGTGATGAGAGGTGGCCATTTGTGACACACTTTGTGGGTTGCAAGCCTTGTGGAAGCTATGCTGATTATGCAATTGAGAAGTGCTTCCGAAGCATGGAGAGGGCATTCAATTTTGCAGATAATCAAGTGCTCAAGTTATATGGGTTTGAGCATAGAGGGTTGTTGAGTCCTGGTCTCAAGAGGATCAGGAATGAGACAACTAGGCCTCTGGAGTTTGTAGACCAGATTGACATAAGGCGTTTTGTGCTTGGACGTAATAGCGGATCAAAATGATGAGTAACCTATTCTAATATTCTTCTTGTGCTTGATATAGCAAGGGTGAATACATGTGACTGACCTTGATTAATTTGTTAAGTATTTATAGCCTAAAATTTTGGGACTAAGTTTATTGTTGTTATTCTTAACACAGGGTCATGTATATTTAACTTTGGCGTATCACAGTTAATTCCAATGCTACATCCTTTTTGGTAATTTTTTGAATACATAGCCGTTGGCCTTTATGTCTTCATAAAAACTGCTATTGAAAATTGAATCCTGCAACTATAGAAATGACTCTGTTGCTACACTTATGTTTAGGTAATGTGTGATTCAATAGTGTTTTATCACTACATGGCCTTTAACTTTTTGTTGGGTCTGGATGTAGCCTTTCAATATGCAACCAAAAATCAGATTGTTGAATACTTTTAAGAGGTTGCAACTTGCAAAACACAAAGGGAGACTCCAAATTTCCAAGAGTCAACCAATCGACCCATCCTGATAGCAATTTGCCTATACAGATCTAAATTGGTCGTGTCTTGTGTTTTGGAATTTAAAAATATATTTAAATTTAATTTAAAAACAGCCATCCACAAGGGAAAAAAGGCTAAAAATAGCATTTTAATACAAAAGAACAGCAAAAAGCACACAAAGTGATCTTTTCCAAGGCAATGGACGCACAAAGTGCATTTAGAATCTTTAGACTAGCTTTTTCTACTTCGCTTGTAAGTTTATTTGTTTATGTACAACTTTTTAAAATCTCACTTTTTTTTAGTTATAATTATACTTATGTCAACTTCAAGCAAAAAAAACCTAATCCAAACACAAACTTATCCTTGTGTTGTGATGTTGTTGAAGAGTTAATGGTAGGATCATGCTTGGATCACATTATTAAAACTAATAGTGTAAGTGGCATGATTAAGCAACATCAAAGTAGAAAGAGAGTGAGTACTAATCATTATAAAGGCACCTAAATTTCTTCTCATTTTTACTCTAGTGTCTTTTGAGAGGGCATTCAATGTTGCAGATAACCAACTCCTCTAAAGGCCTTTTGTGCTTAGAGGAAGCAGTGGATGAAATCATGAGTAACCAATTTTTCTTGTGCTTTGATCTGGTGACTATTTTTTTAGGTAATTTTTTGAATGCATAACTACTCTTGAAAATTGAATCCTGCTACTACAATTATGCTTGTGTAATTCGAAAGTGTTTGACCATTGCATGGCCTTTCACTTCTTGTTGGTTCCGGATGTACCTTTTCTTATACACTCAAAAATGAGATAGTTGAATACTATGTCAGGAGGGTCCTTGCAAAACACAAAGTGAGGCTCCTTAAATTTCCAAGAGCCAAACATTCTAACCTGTCCTCAGCAATTTGAACTAAAATGGCATGTCAATAATACTATTGGACAGAACAAGGAACACAATGTGGTCTTTTTTCTAGGAGATGGTAATGCACAACTTTGCCATAAACCATGATTCCTAGCCTTGAACAAGAGCTGGGACAGCGTATCTTAGCTGCCTTGATTCCTTGAACCATGAGATCTTTACCATAATAAACTACGCAGCAGACCTTTGCTTTGCACATGGTTTCAGGAATTGTCCTGAGGATCTTGCTAATATTATAATGACAATGATGTAGTAGTGTAGCCAAATCGCATCTGAGGTTGCCTTGTGTTCCCATTTCAAAACCATTCTGCTACCTAAAAAATAAGATTTGTGCATCTAAGAAAAAGATGGTTATTATTATTATGTTATTGTTACATTATTAAAGAGTTACTGGTGGGATCATACGTGGATTCACATTGTCAAAAGCCAAAGTGAACGTGGCATGATTAAGCAATATCAAAGTAGAAAAAAGTTGATACTAATCATCATTAGTTGAGTTTAATATGCCGGAGAATTTATAAAGGCACCAAATTTGTTCTCATTAAGTTTTTTTGTTTTTGTTTTTGTTTTTCATAAGGATAGAAAAAATGTCTAATTTCATTAACTAACCTATTATGCATAAGGTTTTTATAAAGGCAAGAAAAAGATCGGTCTTAACTCATACATTGAATATTGAATTATTTATATTTCATTAGTTCACTTTTTTTAAGGGAAGAGAGATAAAAATCAATTTTTTTTGGTGAAGAAAACTAAAAGTAATTTCCCCCTTTTCATTTATTAATCAAGCAATAAATGATACTACCAAGACAAATTAAAGACTTTCATTTTCTTTCATTTCTTTTTCGTTAGCTTATTTAACTTAGAAAATAAACGAAGAGTCAAATAACAGCTGTACTATAATAAATCAAACACATCATCTATACCATTTCAGTCTCTCTACAAACACATCCATATGTTAAGAACTTGAGTGATTATGGGTGGGGTTTTTTTTTTTGTTTTTTTAAAGAATTTTAACCTATAGTGTCCGTACTTGATGATAGTTCTTTATCATTAAACAAAGACACCAATCAGTTTTTGGTGTAAGCGAAAATTTCTTATTCAATTATCAAAAATTTTACCAGTTGAGCTAACTAGAATCCATAAGTAATTATGAGTAGTTGATGAAACTTGATCGGTCATATAATTAGCAATGGACAGAAAATGTCAACCATTCATAATCGCACAAGTCAGCAAATTATGAAATTAAGTATATTAATTATGTTATGGGTTCCAGTTAGCTTTCAACTATAAAAAGTCGGATTAAAAACAGCAATCATGCATGAACTCTAGATTGAAACTCTATCTAAAAATAATGGCATATTGTTTGTGTAAGCTGCTTTTCCTTGCAATACCAAAAACTAATTACCTACATTTTCCAAGAAAGGAAAAACCAAAAAACATTACCAAATTTTTTTTTTTTTTCTTTTTTTCCAAACAATGGTTTTCTCAATGCAGCCATTTTCCAACACCATGACCTAGTCAAGTCCTCCTCCACAATCAGGAACATCCCCTCACGTTTTCAAGAATTTCAAAATCATTGAAAAACACCATTTTCCTTCACAACTCAACTCACCCATTATCATCACAATCACATTTACACATTTATTTAAAAAAAACTCAAAAATGGGCCAGGACCCATTCACCGCCTTAAAACGCTCCTCCACGGTGGCGGCGGCGACTCCGTTACCCACCACCGCTACCAGAGGCCGTTCGTCGGCGTTGGCGGCGGCGGCGCCACGTGGCAGGCAGATAAAGAAAACGTTCAACAATGTGAAACTCACTCTTCTCTGTGGCTTCATCACCATTCTCGTCCTACGTGGCACGATCGGAATCGGAAACCTCACCGGAAGCTCCGACGGCGACCTCGACGCCCAGAAGATCGCCGAGGAGACGAAGCGGATCGTCGACGAGATCCGGTCCGACGACGAGCTGGTCGACCCGAACGACCCGCCCGAACCGGAGGTCAACCCGAACGTCACGTACACGCTCGGACCCAGAATTGCGAACTGGGATTTGGAGAGAAAACAGTGGCTTTCGAAGAACCCCGAGTTCCCAAACCATGTGAATGGGAAAGCTAGGGTTTTGTTGGTAACTGGGTCTCCACCAAAACCTTGTGATAACCCAATTGGGGATCATTATCTTTTGAAGGCTATTAAGAACAAGATTGATTATTGTAGGCTTCATGGGATTGAAATTGTGTACAATTTGGCTCATTTGGATAAGGAGCTAGCTGGGTATTGGGCAAAATTGCCATTGATTAGGAGGTTGATGTTGTCTCACCCTGAAGTTGAGTGGATTTGGTGGATGGATAGTGATGCATTGTTCACAGATATGGTGTTTGAGCTTCCATTGAAGAAGTATGTGAATCATAACTTGGTGATTCATGGGTACCCGGATTTGTTATTCGATCAGAAGTCTTGGATTGCTTTGAATACTGGGAGTTTTTTGTTTAGGAATTGTCAGTGGTCTTTGGATTTGCTTGATGCTTGGGCTCCAATGGGGCCTAAGGGGGCTGTTAGAGACGAGGCCGGGAAGGTTTTGACCGCGAATTTGAAGGGTAGGCCAGCTTTTGAGGCGGACGATCAGTCTGCATTGATATACTTGTTGATTTCGAGGAAGGATGAGTGGATGGATAAGGTGTTTGTTGAGAATTCTTACTATTTGCACGGGTATTGGGCCGGGTTGGTGGATAGGTATGAGGAGATGATGGAGAAGTATCATCCGGGTTTGGGGGATGAGAGGTGGCCGTTTGTGACACATTTTGTGGGTTGTAAGCCTTGTGGGAGTTATGGGGATTACGCGGTGGAGAGGTGCTTGAGTAGTATGGAGAGGGCATACAATTTTGCAGATAATCAAGTGCTCAAGTTGTATGGTTTTAGGCATAGAGGTTTGTTGAGTCCTAAGATCAAGAGGATTAGGAATGAGACTACTACTCCTTTAGAGATTGTAGACCAGTTTGATATTCGGCGTTCAACGAATGGACACAGTTGATCATAACTGTGAGTGACTGATTTTTCTTGTCATTGATACGTTCATGGTGTTCTGATATAATTTTGTCAGATTACTTCTGTTTTCAACACCATTTGATATCTGAATTAGTGGCTTTCTTCTTTCGTTTTGTTGTTATAAAACTGCTACTGAAAGTGGAATCCACACAGACACAGATTTTGTTTATGTTGCTTTGTTTTCCAGTTAGCACAATTGAAAGTGAGTATTGTCGATAAAGACGCACGCCATATTCCTTTACTCGCTGTTTATAGAAGTTGAGCATTAACAGTGTTTAATAGTTGCATTGAACCGAACAGGAAAGCATATTGCTCTGTTTATGGTTTAAAAATTTAGGTTTGTACTTTATTGGAATGAACAATGATAAAGGTTTACAACGTCTGCATCAGTTTTTCAACACAACTAGTATTTCAGCTTTTCTCATTCTGTAATATCTGCATCCCTTGGTTGTGCATCTGTACCTGCTTTGGTGTGAGTTGAATAGAAAGTTAGATTTGTGTAGCAGTTGTGATTTTTTATGTAACTGTTACAAGTGGCTGCTAATTTTAGATGGAGACCGTGGTTGCTAAATCTTCTTTTCCTGCTTAGTTTCTGGACTTGTGAAAGTTCAGAATCTGGAATTCTGTATAAATAAATATGGTGTATATCTGGTTCCTCTTGGATTAGTAGTGTTCCAAGAAATTTTAGTTCTGGACTTGTGGCAAAAGCAAGAAATTCTCTGCTACAAAATTATCATGTCAATATAGTCATATCTCTAAGACCTTAAATTTCTTCATATTGTCCAGCCATTCTCCTATCACCCTTCTAAAGCATTTAATATGTATCATTTTCTCCTAGCTGATTGCTACCTTTATCATTTCATAACTGTGCTTCATAGTTGCATTTACCTGAATAATGAATAAATGCATAATTTCTGATCTTATCTAGTCAATGAGACCTCAACATTCTTACATTGGTTTTATCATCTGTTACCCTGTTTCTTTGTTGCCAAACATCCTGTTTAGTAAAGCAGAGTTAATGTTGTTGTTCTCTTGATAGGAATTTGATTCTTGTTCAAAGGTTTAATGTAATATATGAGACTGAGTTCACTTTTTGACTGGTCACCCATTTGTTAGAGCAGAATTGGATAGGTTTGAGTTTCCCCGTTTCATTGATTTAGCATCACTTTGCAGTCTACATTGGGAACTTTACTAATTTATATCATAATTTAAAATTCAATTTCTTAATCAATTGATATCAAGTTACATGAGCAATCATCAAACTCTACTTGTTTTTTTTTTCCCATGGGTTTTGGCTCAAATGGCACCTCCTCCCTTGTAAGAGACAGAGTAGGGTGCGTGTGTATGTGGATGATCATGGATGATCATTTGAGTCATCATGTAATGCATTGGAAGAAGTAATATCCAAATTGGTTTGGAAGAAAATTCTGTTTAACAAGGAAAACTCTTTTTATCATTTTACAATGGGTCAGGTTAGAGTATCATATTGTTGTTTCCTGCAGCTAATAATACAGTTGTGCCATCATCACTTTTTTTTTTCTTCTTTTTTTTTTTTTTGAATATTTCGGAATCTTATTATTCCTAACTAATCTATTGATGACCTATAACCAACTCCAAAAATTTGGGACTAAGGCTTGTTGTTGTTGTTGTTGTTTGGAACCTTATTATTACTACATATTTACATTTTCCTGTCCTTCCTACGCAAATAAACCAGAACAGGAAAGTATGCCTGTTTTGAAATAAATTGTTTTCATTCTAATGAGCATGCTCAGATGAGCTCTATCACGGTCTGCTTGTTTTGAAATAAAATTGTCTTAAAAGTGGATATATTGAGGGAGCAGAGAGTGACAAAGATAATGGAGAAGGAATTTATGGTATTGCTGGCTTATGCCATAAGCATCATTAGAACAGAATTAACCAGACACATGAATAAAACATTCTCATTTACATACATAATTATAGAATAATTTGGTGCAGTCACCAATCTGTTGTAAGCATCTATGCAATTATATGTATGTCTCTCTTCCCATTTTCTAATGCACAAGAAGATGGTGAGTTCATCACATAACACTATCATGGAGAAGGTAAGAGGCAGATCCTCAATTAACATCTGCTTTACTGAAGCTGAACGATCAATCAACCAATTCGGAATACAGGAACCCTGCGGCGTTCTGAGAATGCTTCATTCATCTGTGCAATGTGGAGCAAGAGCTGGCTGATCTTCTGCAGGGCATATTAAATTGAATTATAGTTAGAACAAGCATACTGAACCGCACGGACAAGGTAATGCGTGTACCATAATAATTAATTAATGATTTGAACAATTACATATATGTCTAACTAGATATGCAGGAATTTACTGTGTTGCTGGATTCCGAGCCCATGTATCTATACTCTATCACAGAAAACATTTTTCATAATAGCTGAGATGACCCGTTTTGATTGGTAGATCAAGGAAAAAAAGTAATGTTACTTCAATCAGCACTTGACAAGTTAAGGAAAAAAGTTTTGTTTCTATGTTATTGACATATAAACATCCTCGCCCTTGCAAATTAGAGAGGAAGTACTATTACATGCTAGAGCATACCTGTTTTACAGGTGCAAGTTGCAGGGTAGCTCAGTTTTAAAAATGGACGAGACATTGTTCAAATTATAATATTGCTAGAATCCAATAAACCTCCTTCCATGTTCATGAGGCATAAGCCGTAGAACTTAGATCACAAGTCACAACCCCTAGAATTTTCAATTTAAGTTTCAACAGTTGGCAAGCTTTAGTTGCAGTACTTTACTTAAAACATCATGGTTAGCACAGTTAGTTCTTAAGGTTTGATATAAGTATAATTCTCACTTAATTGATTCATTAATTCATACATGAGCCCAAAAACTCGAAACAATCCTGATACAAGAAATCTAGAATCATACCCCAGATAAACTCAGGAATCCAAATCTACAACTCATATAAATTCACTAGATTTTACTATTAAAAAAAAAAGGTCTTAAATTATGAAGCTTTTAGGAAAGAACCTCATCTCTCTCTCTGATGAGACGATCCTTGCTCTCTTTGTACAGAACTTGACGCCACCGTTGCACCCTGACATACAATAATGACAGCAACACCACGGCTGCCACTCCAGTCACCGATGCAATCGACCAAAACCCCCTGGCACATGCTGCACAATTCCAAACTCTACAAGCCACCTTGGAGACCCCAGCTCTCAGAATCTCCAAACGCAATCTCAAACCCCTCCTTATCTCATTAGCCTCTTGGGGCTGTGACAACCTTCCGTTTTCCTCATCACCTCCAGAATTCGATGACACTGATGATGAAGAACTTGATTCAGGATCTGGGTCTTGAGTGGCTTCAAGTTCAAGGTCCAATACTGGAGGTACTTCTTGTTGTAGGCCTTCATGGTTATCGTTGTGGTAGTTATTGTCTCTAGTAACTACCATATCTTGTTCCACAATTGTGGGAGGGAGTTTGGGAAATGGGGATTGGATATGCTCCCATTCGTCCATGGATTCAGGAACCTCAGAAGTACCATCCATTCCTTGTAATTGGTTCCCAGTACGAGGCATGAATTTTTGAGTTACCAAACTAAACAACTATAGAAAGATTATTATATATGTTCCATCAGATAAAACTGATAGCACCTGTTTTGAAGTGCGTATCTGTGTGGGAGGATATTATGGTATAAAAATATTTAAGAGGTTCGAAAAATGACACGAAGGTGGAGTTTGGATTGCGTTTTGGAGATTGCGTCTGCGTCTGCGTCTTTCTCAGTGGGTGCACTGTTTACGAGGCCACAAACCTCATTTTTTAGCAAATTTTTTATTAAAACTGGATCTCACAATACTATTCACACATTTAAAAATTATTTTGCTACTACGTTTTAAATTTTCAGCAATAAATTCAATCAGCAATTGCTACTATTTGCTCATGGTGGTGCATCTCTTTGGGTTTGGATATGGTGGGCCAGTGCTTTTATAACATCTAGCTCGACCTGTCTATTTCTAGGGCCTGGAATATAGCAACTATCGCGGACTGAACTTTGGGCATTGAGAATGAAGAATATTGGTCGTAGTGGAGTATTTGCAAGATAAAACTAAGCCCATGGGCTGTGTGGAGTTGCATTTCCACAAAACCAGTGGTCCACAAAATGATCTCATTCTCCTATAGTATGCAAGTAGGCGGTAGGGAGATAATATTAGGAGCGGCAAAATCTGACACAACCTGTGAATCTAATACAACTAATCTATTTATAAATAAATTATGAGTTGAGGTTAAATGGATTATGATCATATTCGGGTTGATATGGTTGACTTTTTTAATAAATAGGTCGTGTTTGTGTTCAACATGTGAACATTTCTGACCCATTTGACTCATTTAGCTTATAAATGTATCAGTTTTTGTTATTATTATTGCTCAATTTTTTGTTGTAATTATATGTTTCTTACTATATTTATGATTGTAATTTTATTTTAATTTTAGATATATAGAAATTGATAACATGTTATTCAAGCAAGGTATGACCAATTAATTAAATAGGTCATTTGTATTGACATTTATATGATTTGTTAATTAAATGGGTTAAACGTTATGGTTTTAAATTTCGAACAGTGACAAAACCGGATTTGCCTTCGGTTCTCAGTTTTACCTGATCGAATTGGCACCCAATTCCCGGTTGAACTGGTTAGGGTTGGCCGATCCAATCCAGTTTTTAAAACCATGTTAAAAGTGTCGTGTCGGGTCGACCAGTTTAATAAATAAGTCTTGTCAGGGTTAAAAATTTTTGACATGTTTACTAAATAGATCGGATTCAAGTCAACCCATATAGCCGAATACTTATGGCTCGACACGACATGAACTCGACCCTTGAACACAAATTGCCACCCCTAGATAATATGATAGGGACACTCTAATGGAGATCTTTCAATATTACATATTAGAGCATTCACTAAAAAAAAACTCAAAAAGCCTTTTTTTTTTTTTTGTAAATCTATTTTAACTCGCTCTTTTACAACTCACCCTAGCAGAAAACCCAACAACCCACCACCATCAAAAACACCTCCCTCGACAAAAACCCATTAATCCAAAATCAAGTCAACCACAAACCCATGAGAGAGAACATAGCTAGGCGAGTGTTCATTAGAAAGGCAGAATTTTTATTCAATCACAATTCAGTGTAAGACTAAGACGCAATAGGCCATAAACTTAAGTGGTGTTTGCATAAGAATCCTGGACAAATCGTTGAGCCCCAAAAAAAAAAAAAAAATAGAAAGAAAGAATTACGAAGTTCAAAACATATTACTATTTACTACCCTTTCTATGTTCTTTAATCACAAACTCACAATGTAGAAAACAATAGCCATAAACTAACATTGGGGTGCCCCCGACAAGGACAAATTGCTTAGCCATAAAATAAAAATAATAATAATAATAATAAAATAATAAAAAATAATAATAATAATAATAAAAGAAAGTCAATTAGTAAAATAACAATTCTTTTTGAACATCATCAACCGATGCTCATTGAACTTTCTAAATAACACATCATATTAATCGCTTATTCACAATTTTTTTTTTTAAATCTTAACCAAACATGCAAAATTGGTTTAAGCAAAATTGATTGATAATAAAATGGAGCCTCATATCCAAATCCAAGTAACAAAGGATGGATCTCAAATTGTTAATCATAAATTTAGTTTAAGGTTTGATGACAATGACAGTAAATCACAATAAACCAGAAAGTTGTCACTCTCAATTATCTATTTTCTCATACAATCTCACTCATAAAAAAGGTGAGGTAGGCATACTAGTGATAATTCGTTATCTAATCCAAGAAACAAAGGGAAATAGAAAGAACATCAATATGCTGCTGTTGGTAGTGGTGAATGTTAAAAAAAGAAAAAGAAAACATCACAATAACTAGTAATAGGGTTTTGTTTATGTGGAGTACTAGTGTTAGAAATATTAGTTAAATGATTAAATTTATCATATCCTAATAGCTTAAATTTTTGCAACAATCGTTAATTTAACATGGTATCAGAGCATGAGATCTTAAGTTCAATCATTATCTTCTCTACTCTACCTCCCATTTAAATTCTCACATGTTAGGCCTCACCTATTAAAATGTGAGTTTAATCCTTATCTCCTCTACTCTAACTCCCATTTAAATTCTCACATATTTGACTTCATCTATTAAAAGGTAGTTTGGGCTTACATGTGAGGAGAGTGTTAATAGTATTAGTTAAATGATTAAATTTATCATATCCTAATAGTTTAAACTTTTGAAATAATCGGTAATTTAACATAAAAGCCTCGACAGAAAACATCATATGCATGGTGGGTAAAGGTTTTATTTTTGACATTTATTCATAGCAGGCCTTGGCTGGTCCATTTCTATTATAGATCACATATATATACATTATGTTTAAGCACTGATAGTATCAATTACAGCGACAGCAATACCAGTTTTCTTATACACTCCGGTATAGGCATCAAATATTGGCGATTGACGTATGGGAGGGGCCCTGTATGAATTATGACAAGCTTCAAGTTTGTTAGTTGCATCTATAATCAAACTTGTCGATTCCTTATAACTCTTTGAACTCGAAGCCGCATATGCTTTTCTCAAAGTCACTAGTGCATCATTAAAATCAGAATGGCAGTTCTCCATTCGAGTCCTATCCACTCGGTCACTGAGTTTGCTGAGAATACCTGGGATTTGATCAAAGGTAACTTGTACTGCATCAATGGCTATAGCAATAGAAACGATGGCAAGATGATCTTTATCACCTACAAAAGTACGTTGGTCTCCCTTTAAAGTTGCTAAGCAAAAGCTAGAGTCCTGGGTTTTATCGCAAACGCTGTTAAGTAAGGCTTCGTCAACTGCCGGTCCGGTTGCAGAAACTTGGTAGAAAAGAGAGGTGACTAGTAGAGGGATTATCAAGATTGATAAGCAGTTAATTGGAGAGGCCATTTTTCTTTTCTTTTTTCTAAGTTCTTCGTCAAGAATGATATATTATGGATTCATCTATCTATTAACTTCCTAGATATAGATATATATATATATATATATATATAGTATCTTAGAATTGTTTTTCACCAAAATATGAAAAACAGCTCTATTTAACACCAAATTAAATAAGTGAAGTTAAAAGATAATTTTCTTTCGACCCATTAATTTTTTATACAACCAATCACGGGAAAATGTGGAAACCATCGAAAAAACAACATTATAATTTTTGGAAAATGAATTGTTTTACAAAAAAGCTTTTTTTTTTCGGTAGAAAACTATCTCATTATTAATTCCTATATTTGATAGCAATATTAAAATGAATTGGAAAACAATGGTTTGATTTCCTTTATTTAGCATGGCGTGAGATGGTCTATCTTTGTTTGAATTCCCTCTTTTTAGCTTGACATAAGGTAGAATTGTTTTCTAGAAGTGGAAAACAACTTTATTTTAATACAAGCTATATATGAGAAGTCAAAAAGCTTTTTTTTCGGTAGAAAACTATCTCTTAATTCCTATATTTGATAGTAATCTTAAAATGAATTGGAAAACAATCATTTGATTTCCTTTATTTAGCATGGCATGAGATGGTCTAACTTTGTTTGAATTCCCTCCTTTTAGCTTGACATAAGGTTGAATTGTTTTCTAGAAGTGGAAAACAGCTTTATTTTAATACAAGTTAAATAAGAGAAGTTAAGAGATAACTTTCTTTTATCCCTTTTTTCTTTTGATTCTACCAAATACAAGAAAAAGTGGAAAACAATCTTTATGTAAGGTTAAAAAAAAAGAAAAAGTTAACAACTCATGCAATGGATGAGAAAGTTTAATAAAATATGATTTTATCAAATTTCTCATCTAACTTCTATTGTAGTGTGTTATACTTGCATATTATAGTACTAAACTTTATAAGTTTTAAATTAATTATTTAAATTTCTTATCTCTAAATGAATAAGGAGATTATCATGATAATCAAAACTCATCATAAAATTACAATGTTACCTTAACCAAAATTAAAATGAAATCAAAGGAATAAAAGATAGACTTTTTAATCATTTATTATTCAAAAAATTGGTAGGCATATTCAAATTCATAGTCATGTAGATAGTGTTTTGATATAAACTTAAATTCATGTTTCAAAACAAAAAGAAAAAAACTAAGTATTAATCTAAATCAAAATTTTACTGAAGCTATAAAAGGGAGAAAGAAGACTCTATGATGGAAAATTGAAAAAATACAATTCCAAAACACATATTAAAAAAAACTATCAACCTTAATTAAAATTATAAGAAATAACAAAAAATTACCAAAAGAAAGTAGAGAGAGAGAGAGAGAGAGAGTACTCATAGTTTTTATGTGAGAAAATATGAATTGAATGGAAGAATTTATATCAAATTTATACAAAATAAAATGGGAAGAAGAAGAGTCAAATTATAAGAAGGAGAAAATGATGAAGAAAGTGTAATGGTGAAGTAGAGAGTAGTGAGAGAGGTAACGAGGTAAAGAGGGAAGGGAAGTGTAAGTCATAGATATGTGGACTATAGGGAAAAGAAGAAGTTTTTTTTTTTTTTTTTAGAGTAGTGAGAAGAAAAGTTTAAAAGAGAAAATAAGAGGTAGAAAATAAGTGGATGATGTGCTTATATATATATATAGAAGGATGGAAAGAAAATGACACTCAATGTTGAAATGAGCTTCAATACAGACAATAGACAATTTGAGTTTATGATGGTGTGTAGTGCATCATGTTGGCGACAAATAATTAATTTTGCAATAGATAATCAATAAAGACGGAAAAAAATAGTCATGTGAACGCTAATGCGGCTCAATAAGAGCGTAATAATAATAAATACTACATCTCAACTTTTAGATATATATATATATATACACACACACACACAGCATGTACTAGTCACAGACCCATGCGATGCATGAGAATATATAATTATTTTGTAATATGATATAATCTATAATTTATTGAAAATAATTTGTCCTCCTAAAAATTTGAACCGTAAGAACTAGAAATTTGATGGCCCAAGCACTCTAAGAAAAGTAGTGTTTTGTCATTCGAACCAAGCCCAAACAATAAAAGGTTAATATGTAGAGAGTGGGAAGATAGTTCTAGTGTAATTCTAAGCTAAGTTCAGGTTTAAGACCGATGAGCTTAAGGTAACAAAGAAAAACAATTCACGTTGTAATTGAGAATAAAGCTCTCATCAGTCAGGTCCGAGGTTATGTTCTTATATATGATTGATACAAATTTTTATGTTAGGTAATGCACTGTTCATTCTCTTGTTTAACTTCTTCTTTCAGAATCATCCCCTTTTATTGAGAGTTTTCCCCCTTATATATCCTCCTTCCTTGGATCCTAGCCTTCCACTTGTATGCCTTAAGGCATTGTCTCAAGATACTTGTCTTATCAAAGTTCTGCTGAAGGTGGAAGAAGGGGTTGCTAACTATGAATCTACTGTTCAGGGATCATTTCCTCATTAATGCAGCAGATAAGGTTGTTGCAGAACATTTAATGCGAAGGGGGAAGGTATACCCTTACAGAAAGCTTCCTCCCATCGTCTTGGCCCCTTTCCCAAGTTTATTCCCTTCCAATCAGGCTTTCATAAAATGCTATCTCGCATCTCCATCCCTTCTCGGGTAGGTGAAGTCCTCGGGTCGAATACGCTTTTACATGTGGGATCATATGTCATACTTCGCATTCAATCCTCTTTGGTCCTCGGACACCCTACATGAACTATTTCTAAAAGTATTTTCCAACTCTCTATCTCTACAAATGTATAATTCTATTATTTTAGGGTTTTTTTTTTTTTTAGATATGATATTTGTAACCCAATAATGGAGGGATGTCAACATAACATTATATTTCCTATATTTCTTCCCATGATGAGATTGTATCATATTTCAATTCTTCTAAATTTTCAAGTCCATCCTTTGTACTAGCTGCTAAATTCTTAATTCCTAAAAATGATGTTTAGTTAGTTGCCAACAAAAAGGATAAGACCACCACAAAAAAAGTAAAGTGAATTTTTACAGATTAGAATCATCACGTAGAAAAACTTATTTATAATAAGGTAAATAAATAAAATACGTTTTAAACAATTATTTCAAAATTGAAATTACCAGTACACTAAAATAAAATGGTACTAAAATATTCTGGGCTTCGAAACTCTCAGACTTATTAAGTGTTGAACCATTCTCCCAAATCTAATTTGATATATGAATTAGATACACGCTCCTTTTATTTCATTATCAAGTCTATATTACTGTTTTACCTTGACTTTTTTTTCAATTTTATATTCTAATTTTTAAACATTATTTAATTATTATATATTCACTTTATTATCCATTATTACTCTTTTATATATATATATATATATATATATATATATATATATATTTATATATAACATTATATGAAAAAAATGCTTAATAAACATATCCCCACCACATTTATGTCCTACTTTTTCAAAAATTGTCGTGTTGCCACATCGCATCCGCACTCATATTTGTGTAGGTGCTTCCTAGGTATCATCACAAACAACAAGCACATAACCATCAGATGCAACTACTGTAGGGTGCGTTAGTGTAGAGCTTATTGCGTTTGTATAAGTTGCTTTTTTATGGCTGGTTCATGGCACCGTTCATGTACCAGCCAAGTGCTAAAAACAGGTGAACAGTAATTTGTAGCAATAAAAAATATTTTGCTATAGTATTTTCAATAATAAGTTTTCAATTTTCAGCAAAATAAGCGGTATTCAAACGCACACTATAGTATCATTTCCTTCTTTTTTGTTGCTTTTTTCTTTCTTTGCTTCTCTCATTGAATTTTTCTCATTTAAATTTTGTTCACTCGTTCTTCCTATGCCCAGGCTTGCTACAAGCCTACAAGTTACAACAAGCATTTTATTCCTTTTCATGACTTGGATCTTTCTCTCGACTTGTCGCAATTATCATCATTTCGAGGGTTTCTTTACTGCTCTCACGTTTTTTTAACAAGGCTGTGCTAGAAGAAATTAAAAAAAAAAAAAATTAATATATAAAATTGAGTTTTGAAAAATGAATTTATTATGTAAGAAAAACAATTAAAACTTTTGATATTTGGGCTTTACTCCCACCCAGTTCATTCCTTTACAAAAAGTGTAATGTTTACTAAATTCTAATATTTTAGAGGATCAAATTTTTAAGGGATTAAAAGTTATCTTATAAATAAGAATAAAAATAGACAACACAAATGCCTAATTTTTATTCATATTTAAGTATAAACGTAAAGTTTTTAAATTCTCCATTTTACATGACAATTTCCAATTGACATTTATACAATCTTATATAAAATAGAAATATCTTATTAAAAACCATAATGTTAATAAAATTATTAAGAGGTTCAAAAGAGAAATTAAATCAATAATCTTCAAATGATATTAGGCCTCCGTTTGGATTGCAATGAAAAGGAAAAAAATTTGCATTTTTTGTGTGGATCTCATGCACTGTTCACAGCACCCGCAAGTACGGATTTTAGCAAATTTTTCTTTAAAACTGGATCTCAAAATACTATTCACACATTTAAAAATTATTTTGTTAATATTTTCAATTTTCAGTAATAAACGGTATCCTTCAAACAGACACTAGTTCACTTATTTCTAAAAAACGTGATATTTTCCATTAAAGTACTTTTTAAAGCAAACATATACATATAAATCTTTTTTTTTTTTTTTAAACAGATACATATAAATCTATGTGTATATACATTGATATTTTTCACTAACACTTTATCAAACTCGCTGATGGTGCTATTTTCTGTAATCTTCATCAGTTTGTTTTCAATGAAAGCTTAGTCCTGATTCTCAAAAAAATAAAAAGATTAATAAGCTTCACTGGATTTCCCATGCAACATTTTTAAAAAGACCTTTGGCAGTTCAAGAATTCAAAAAGGAGTTACCATTACCAAAGACCCAAACGAACTACTAGGGAGTCCCAAACCCAAAGTGGCTTTGTAGTTTGTTTGTGGCGTTTCACTCATTTAGTCCCACATCGTAACAGTAGGAATGAGGAGGGGCGAGACGAGTGATATAAAAAGAAAGGGAGGGTGAGAATCAAAGCATACTTACCTGGGCGGGGTCAATGGGTGATCAAACAGGCCCATGGCCTAGTAGGGTGGCCTCCATTGCACTGAAAGGAGGAGTGCCCCACTAACATCTCCCCAAGTGGGAGAGTGTACGTCATAATTTCTGAAAGTGGGGGCCTGCGTTCGCGCGGCCCCTGTCCATTTATGAAGCCCAATGAGTTTTTAATGCCTAGTTTAGCAATGCGTGGGGTCACACAGATTTTATAACTCAATATACTTGAAAATTGTTTGTACGTAGAATGAGTTTATTAATGCGTACTTAGCAATACTTATTCCGCTCCTATATATATATGTGTCCTGTATAAGTGTGTATGTTTTGTTTCTCAAAAAAAGCAATACTTATTCTTAAAGGTGACTGAATTTGGGGCCGTGCAATATTTTTCAGTTTTTAAACATTACACATATTTATACTTTTTTTTACTCAGGTGCAGAAATATACATTTTGAATGGGTGAAAAGTCTTGATATCTCAATTTCATTATGTTGGGGTTTATGCCCTAAAACCCAATTTATTGGCATGTATTTAATAATTAAATTGTTTAATTATATGAGACTATCTATAAATGAACTAAGACATTATCATAGTCCATGAGATGCATTGTATGTGATTTATGTGAAAAGTCACAGAAGATATAAATCACAAGTTCTTTGTAAACTCAGAAGTTTAGTTCGTAGTCGGTGATGAAATTGGGCGTTTCATCTGCGAAGACTATAACATATCAACTAAGATGATTTGTCTTGATCATGGAAGTGGAGACTTCTAGTTGGTATGTTTTAAGAGTTAAGACTTATTGAACTGGACCGCTGTGAGATTTATTATTCTTCTAACGACTGTCAAATGAATAATAAATCTCACGACTTCTATTTACATCAACTCTAAATCCTGAAAGAATAATGGACCTGATCATGAGATGTTGTTGCTTTGATATATCAGGAGTGAGATCTATTAGTTACGGTCAAAACCTCAGTATGTTGGGCATCCGCATTTAGTGTTGATGGAACATATATTCTCAAGATGGAATTCATAGTCTCTTAATGGAGATACAAAATATTCTCTTGAGATAAGTTTAACGGGTTTAGTTATTCAGAGTGTTGGGCCCAACCACTTTAGTAAGAAGTTACTAAAGTATATATTTATGAAATTGGATTTCATAAATATATAACGAATAACATAAAGGATTAAACCGGGTACTCAAAGATTAAGATGTAGTAATCTTCAAAGTGGCAGTCTATATTCATGATTTTGGATTACTACGAATATTTTAATGAAGGGGTTGTATGCATAATAAAGTCTTGGGATATAATTTATTAATAAGGCCTAGAGTGCAATTATATTTATATAGTGGTATTAAATATAATTAATGGTAACTTTGGGGTTGTTAAGAGTTGACGGAAAAGCCCAAGGCCCATTGGAGCTAGTGTCTTATTGGTCCCTTTTGGTCTCACTCCAAGCCACACACTAAAGCCCAATTGGAAAGGCCTAATAGGCCAGCCCAATTAGATAATCAGTTAGTTATAAAGGGAGAAACATACAGAATTTTTATGAGTTAGAAAAAAAACAAATAAGAAACGCTGTGTGAGAGAGTGTGAGACACACTTTCATTCTCCCTTTGAAAAACTGATTGAGAGACCACACATCTTTGGCATAAAGTGGAATTGGAGTGAAGATTAAAAGTGTTCTCAAGTGCTTCTAATCTTTGTTTTGAATTTCTCCACACCAAGGTACGCTATCTTATTCTTAAATTCTGAAATTTACATTGTGCACGTTATCAATCATGAATGAAATAGATCCTAGTTCGTTGCTTCCGTTGTGGGTTTTGCATGAGATGCAAAACCAGAATTTTTCCTTCACATTAAATGCCTAAGTTGAAATTGCTTGTATATAGAATTTGCTTGGACTCTAATTAGAGCCCAATATTCATCAAATATGAAAAGACTTGTTGACTCGTGGCCCATATTATCAATCTTAGCTCACTTGTAAAATACTAAAATTTATTAATAATAATGATACGGCTTAAATATATATTTAGCTACTCGATTGTTTCTTTTTGTTAATGCTGATCTCTTTTTGGTATCACACTTACCATACTCTATTTAATGGAGGGCTTGGACTGATCTCTTTTTGATATGAGACTTAATATACTCTTTAAAAAAAATTTCACACTACCATTTGTAAAAAATGAATAAATAACTCAATCAAATTCTAGGAGGCTTCATGAAGTGCTTCTTTAGGAGTTAAATTTTTATTTGTCCATATTTCGGGAAAATTTATCTCTTGTTTTTCATCCTCATTTACATAAGAATGAATACTATGGTTTGCATTTTGAATAGGCATAAATACAACGTTAATAGGATAACTTTCGTCTTGAAAGTTATTCTTTAAATCAAACTAACACAACCACATGAGAATATTTGTCATTTAGCATAATTTTAGAGACTATTTCATTAGTAAGCATGTTTCTGAAACTATTTGACAAATTTATGGGGTGTTTGATTTAGGGTGTATTCATCACTCATCACTCAGTTTTCATCATTCATTACTCACTTTTCATCACTTTTCATAGATCCAACATCAGGTGAGGTTGTTTGGTTTAGTTTTCATTCTCAACTT